>NW_005356674.1:2035389-2099842 GCF_000412655.1 Myotis brandtii
CAGTTAATTTGCATATACTCACTGATTAGCCAATGAAAAGGGTAGCGGTCGTACGCCAATTACCATGTTTCTCTTTTATTAGTGTAGATGTTTTCTTGGATTGCTGATAAGTTGCTGTGAAAATATTCTTTTGGTTTATTTTTTGCTTGTTAGTAAGTTTTTAAATTCTTTCATTTTTGTCATAGGACCCTTTCTCATATTAAATAGACATGTAGTGGCCTTTAGTTTGCCCAGAAGGCTGTGGAATTAAATTGTGCAGTGGTCACTGTTAATGATTTTGCATCACTTTGCAGGCCAATTTCCATTCACTGTCAGAGCTCAGTCTGTTATATTTCCCAGCCGCATAAACTCCTTCTCTACCTTTGCTGGGAAGCAGTAATTTCTTTTATCTAAAAATCTCACTTCCCACCCTTGTCCCAGTGAGGCATTTGCCAATCTACGACTGAGTAATTAAAGACTCCCATTATTACTCTCTGGCCCAATTTCACAGCTTCCACAATCTCAATTAATATTTCCATCTCAGTTTCCGGGTCAGGTGGGCTGTAACATATCCCTGTTACAACTTTTTAATTATGTGAGAATGGAATTTCTACCCACAGAGATTCTACAAAAGTCCCTTTTTTCTGATAAGATTTTTATCCTACTGCTTTGTAGAACTATCCTTCACACAGAGCTATTATAGAAATGTATTTATTTATGTCTGTCAGCTTTGAAAGATGTATTTAAAGCAGCTTACAAAAATACACACAAAGATAAAAAACAGAACACTAGTCAGTGAGAAAATGGGGGCAAGGTAAAATACGGGTAGAAAAATAAGACGCAGTCGGAACGAGCTCATGCATCCTAAGTGTTGGGTACCAGGTTGAGTACACTGCAAACCTGCTCAGGGTCTCCTCATGACCACCATGAAGAAGGAAACAGGAACCATTGCATGTTAGAGTGTCTCTGTGATACAATTAAACCAGTTGCTTAAGAAAGACAAAAATTTCTTCTTCAAATATTTAAACTTTCTTCTATTGGTTCTTAATAATATATATTTACAATAAACGTAATGTTTCACCATTTAACTTCCTACTATGTTTCCCAATGTGGGATTACTGCAAAAATAGAAGAGGTTGGTAAGAACAGTTTTCTGCATGACTCAAGTGAGTATATAATAAGAATTGAGCAGTAATGTGCTCAGTAGTATCCTCCCTGACAAATAACTGGCCTGTGGATATTCTATGTAGTTAGTTAAATGCAGTCAACTAAATAAGAGTTGATATTCAGTCATGGTTGTGGAGGAACTCTACTGAAACCTCAAATGAAAACACAACTCTCCTTCACATGAGATGCCCAGAAATGGAGACAAGGTTTTACACAGGAAGAAATTTGAGATGAGTGTCAATATTTGGGTGAACAAGTGATCATGTCCACACCGGTTTGATTTGTGAATGTCTCTTGTTGATGAATACAGACCTCAGACAGTAAAGCACCCTAACTTTAAACATTGCACTTCCAGGTCATCTATCCAAGATAAGCTGGTGGCAGAAATATTTGCTCTACCAGGTTACAAAATCATTTACAAAAAATGATAAATTAAACTGCTGGGTCTGAAACCAATCCATGATAACAGGCCTTTAGCTTATGCATTTAGTTAGAGAACAGTTAAAAGATGAAGAATATTTACCAAAGTCAATGATTTAATTTTGAAATGATTTATCTTATCTTAACTTCTTTATTTTTGAAATATAATTTTACTGGATGTACAATTTTGGTTGACAATCTTTTGCTTTCAGTACCTTTTTTTTTTAAGCATAAGCCCATCAAGTTTATTACCTCCATCCCATTTCCCCCTGTTTCAACAGTCCTTAGGGCAATTTGCCTTACAATGTTTTGTTTTGGTTTTAATCTTTATTGTTGAGATTATTACAGATGTCCCTCTTTTTTCTCCCCATAGCTCCCCTCCACCCAGTTCCCATCCCGGCCCGCCCCTGGCCCTTGCCACTCTATTGATTGCGTCCATAGGTAATACATGCATGCATATAAGATCTTTGTCTAATCTCTTTCCGCACCCCCCCAAACACTCCCTTCCCTCTGAGAATCATCAGTCTATTCCATTTCCATGCCCCTGATTTTATTCCATTCACCAGTTTATTCTGTTCATCAGATTTTTATTCATTTGATTTTTATTATCTTTACCTTTTTCTTCTTCTTCTTCTTCTTAAAGAATACCCTTCAGCATTTCATATAATACTGGTTTGGTGGTGATGAACTCCTTTAGCTTTTTCTTGTCTGTGAAGTCTTGATCTGACCTTCAATTGTAAACTTGGTTGTAGGTCCTTGCTGTTCATCACTTTGAATATTTCTTGCCACTCCCTTCTGGCCTGCATAGTTTCTGTTGAGAAATCAGCTGACAGTCGTATGGATGCTCCCTTGTAGGTAACTAACTGCTTTTCTCTTGCTGCTTTTAAAGATTCTCTCTTTGTGTTTAGCCCTCGGCATTTTAATTATGATGTCTTGGTGTGGTCTTCTTTGGGATCCTCTTGTTTGGCATTCTCTGTGCTTCCTGGACTTGTAAGTCTATTTCTTTCACCAGGTAGGGGAAGTTTTCTGTCATTACTTCTTCAAATAGGTTTTCAATATCTTGCTCTCTCTCTCTTCTTCTGGAACCCTCATAATTCAGATATTGGTATGCTTGAAGTTGTCCCAGAGGCTCCTTACACTATCTTCATATTTTTGGATTCTTTTTTCTTTTTGCTCTTCTGGTTGGGTGTTTTTTGTTTCCTCATATTTCAAATTGTTGATTTGATTATCAGGATCCTCTAGTCTACTGTTGAATCCCTGTACACTATTCTTTATTTTAGTCAGTGTATGCTTAATATCTGACTGGTTCTTTTCCTTTTTTTTTTTTTTTTTTTCATTATCACTAAGATTCTTGAAAGTCTTACTAAGATTCTTGAAAGTCTCATTAAGTCCCTTGGAGGTTTCTAGAAGATTCTTGAGTAACCATGTAACTGTGGTTTTGAACTCTATATCCAGTAGTTTGCTTCCTTCCATTTCTTTCATTGGTGACATGTTTCTTTGTGTCCACATTTTGGCTGCTTCCCTGTGTTTGTTTCTATGTATTGGGTAGAGCTGCTAAGTCTCCTTGAATTGATAGAGTGGCCTTGTGTAGTAGGTGTCCTATAGGATCCAGTGGCTCAGCCTCTCTAATCACCTGAGGTGGACACTCTAGGTTTGCCTCTGTGTGGGCTGTGTGCACATTCTTATTGTAGTTGAGCCTGGATTGCTATTGGTGTCACTGGGAGGAATTGACCTCCAGGCCAATCAGCTGTGGGGATCAGCTGTGCCTGTAGTGGGAGAGTTGCTGTGCAGGAGACACCCTTATGGAGCAGGACTTGCTTCAGTGGGGCTTTGGTGTTCACTGAGTCTTCCCCTTGAGTGTGTCACTTATGGATGTGTAGAGTTGTAATCTGGTATGGTCTGATACTGACCACTGGGTACACTGGCTCTTGGGTCTCCAGGGAGGTGCAAAGTCAGCCACTGCCTGGGACCACCCAGCAGGAGCTACAGAGAGATCTGCCGATTCCTCCTCTTTGTATCAGGTTTGTAAGTGTCCAGCTGTGAAACAAGGCAGGCTGGTGCTGGTGCCAGGTCTTGAGCCTTTTATTGGGGCTCCCTGACCCAACTGCAGCTTGCTTGACAGGTTTTAACCTGAGTAAGAACAGGGCATTCATAAGCAAAGCCACTGCACACATTGTGGGGGAGGGGAGAGGTTATAAATTGGGTGGGGCAGAGTCTCAGGGAATCACCAGGGCAGAGCAAACAGAAGTGGCTGCCAGTCATCCTTGCAACCATGGAGGTCCCAGCACGGGAACAATGACCGCTGCAAGCACCTCCGTCTGGAAGAAAGCCATCCCTAAGTTCCTGCCCGATGTCAGACAGTCCAGTTTTTCCTCATATGTGTCTGGGTTCCCCAGCAGTGGAGCTCAGAGGAAGTGGGAGCTTGTAAGTTCAGTTCGTGTGCTGGCCTTTTAAGAGGAGCAGATGGGTCTCTAGCAGGCTCTGTGTCACTGAGCCCCAATCCCCAGTGGTTTTTACAGTCTGTAGTTCTTACTGCCCATGGAGACTTCTTTTCGCAGCTCTGGGACCCTGGGCTGGGCATCTGGTGTGGGGCTGGGACCTCTTGCTCCTCCTGGCAGCCTCCACAGAGGTGATCTCCCTCCCGATTAAAAAAGTGGCACACATGGGTGCCAGACCAGCCAGTTCCACGCCTCCACACCTCCCACCAGTCTCAGTGTACTTTGTTCTTTACTTCTGTTGTAGGACTTCCATTCAGCCAGCTTCCTAGAGGTTCTGGATGATGGCTGTTCTGCATTTTAGTTGTAATTTTGGCATGGTTGTGGGAGTCAGTGAGTACAGGCGTTTGCCTACGCCACCATCTTGGTTCTCCGCCGTGCTCTCAATACTTTGAATATGTCACCCCACTGTCTTTTGGTCTCTGTGCTTTAATGAGGAATCAGCTGTTAATTCTTAGTTGGCCTGTATAATCTGTTTGTTCAAATCTGCTGTTGAGTCCCTCTAGTCAATTTTTAAATTTCACTTATTGTACTTTTCAACTTTGGAGGTTTTCATTGGTTCTCTTCTCCTTTTTCAAATAATTTCTGTCTCATTGGTATTCTCTATTTGGTGAACTATCATTCTTATACTTTCTTTAATTGTTGAGACATGGGCAGCACTTTCAAAATTGATCATTTATGTTGTCAGTTTACTCTTGTCACTTGAGAAAAATATACAAGAAGGTGAAAAAATTCGGAGTCCTTGTCTAGTCAGGGAGACCAAGCATTAATGTAGGTTCTTAGAGAGACTACTCTTTTCAGCAAGATTCTAATTACATGAGTTTATTGATCACACATATTCTGCTATCCACATCTACTCATTTGCACGCTTCAAATGAAGAGAGTAGCCAGGGAACTCTGTCCAGGACAATGAAAAAACCACTGCCATGACACTCAGATAGCATCTCACACTTGTCATCAGGAGTCTTCTGCCATCTGTCCAAGGGAACAATCTAACAGAGCATACAGGATGAAATTTTGCTAGCTTCTGTCTTTAGATAAGGACGCTATCACTGGCTGAACATATTTTATGTATAACCTACCAGCTGCAAAGACCACTCAAGCATCATGTCTAAATATATTTGATAGTATCTGGAATTCCTATTAACTCTCGCCAGGGTGTGTGGGCTTATGAAAGCATATAACAATATTCAGTAGCTGCTCAGATTAAAAACAAAAACATATACAAAAACTGACTGTGGTCCGTTCCCAAATGAAAGGGGTGTGTGGGGATAGTGGGAGAGGGAACCTCTATTTGAGCAGGAGGATGGAGGTAGAGGTGGACGGTGGTTGTGGAGAGTGCATAGAGTCTGTTAAGGGAACATACTGCAATTTATCTTTTCTCTCTGTCTCGTAATTTCAAGTGGGACTTAATATGGGGATGCCTCAGTATTACAAAGCTTTTTCTTCCTTTCTTCCCCTGTAGCTCAACTAGCCTCTCACTATTGGCTGATTTCAAGTCTAATTCTTATAGTTTAGACTATTTGAATTACTCTGGGGACAATGTTTAGAGAAATTAGAATATAAAATCAGGCTTATCTTTAACATTATTATTATCCTCAAGAATTTGTACAAATTAATGCTAAATTTTATGTCCCACATATGTCAATCTAATGCTTTTGAAATGTTAGCATCATCTGGCAGTAGCATGGTGGAACTTGTCTTGAGATCACACTGGATTTTATCAATAATAATAACAACAAAATAATGGTTCTTCACCAATGATTTGATATTTTCCTCCTTTTTAACCTAAATACTGTGTGTGTTTACTTGGAACAAGAAAATTCTTTTATATAAGTACAGTACATTTATTAAAATCAGGAAATCTAACACTGATACACTATTATATAATCCATGGTTTACATTCAAATTTAATCAGTTGTCCCCAAATGTCCTTTTGTCCAAAAATGTCCAGGTATTTGTTAAATCTTTTTAGAATCCTTTATTATGGAATAGTTTCTCAGATTTCCTTTGCTTTTTTTACTTTGATTTTATTTTGAAGAGTCTAGTTAATTATGTTTTAGAGTATCCCTCAATTTGGGTGTGTCTTGTGTTGCCTTTGGAAGCACATGATTTCAGTTTGTACCAATATTGGTGATGTTGGCCTTAATCACAGTGTTCAGGTTGTGTCTCTCAGGTTACTCTACTTAAATTTACCATTTCTCCTTTGTAAATAATATGTAACTTATGGGGAGATACTTGAAAATTATGTAAGTTATCTCATCCTCATCAAACTTTCACCCATTACTTTTACTATCCATTGATGATTTCCTAATTCATCATTCATGATATAATCATCATTTGGAATTCTATTGAGAAAGAGTTTTCCTTCTCCCCTTTATTTTTTATGTATGAGTTTACTTATATCACAATGATTCATTGATTCTTATTCTATTCAATAAGTTATAATCCACTGCTACTAATATTTATTTTTATATTCAAATTTTTTTGGATTTGGCCCATGGGAACTCTTTCAACATGGACCCTACATCCTTTAGGCTTGTCTCAATTACTTTTTTAGCATTACCCTTTGATTCAATAAAATGTTTCAGGCTCATCTTTATTTTTCATCCCCTAGTGTTGGAATTATTTTATTTTACATTTCAGATACTGTGTTTTTCAGCTGCAAAAGTTCAATTTGGTACTTTTTAACATCTTCCATTTCTCTCTTTATCATGTTCTTTTCTTTCCTTTTTGAGTACTTGATCATATTTATAATAATTATATATGTACAATAAATATAGTAAAGTCTTTTTCTGTTATTTCATTGTCTATTTTTTTCTCTCCCTCTTTTGGGTGACGTTTTCCTGCTCCTTCACACATCTGGTTATTTATTAGATGATGGACATTAGGAATGTTATTTTGTTTAAGTCTGGATTTTGTTGTCTTTCTTTAAAGAGGATTGATTTATGTTTAGAGGCAGTTGATTTACTTGTGATTTATCTTAATCTTTTTGAGGTCTGTTAAAGCATTTGGGGTAGTTATATAGTAATGGTCTTCACTCTAAGATTAGTTTAACCCTACTAATAAGATGTGATCTTTCTGGAGTATGAATGCCTTAAATATTCAACAAAGTCTCTTCACTATATTCCACAAATGAGTGAGATCATGTGATACTTATCCTTATCTGACTGACACAGACAATAAGGGGGGTAAAGGCATGTGCTGGGGGGTACGAGTGGCCAGGGAGAGGTTAGTGGGGGGAAAAAAGGAGACAAGAATACTTTCAATAATAAAGAATCTTTTTTCTTTTTTAAAGTCTCTTCACTTTGGTTGTCAGATGTCGCAACTCCCAGCCCTAAGTGAACTCTGAGAATTGTTCAGCTTATAGATTCCTTAGTTTTTAGCTCAGCCTCATAGAGTTTCATCCTGTGTATAACAGTTCAGTATTAAGCAACATTCAAGGTGACCCACTATGGTGAATTTTGGAGTTCTTTCCTTGTGGTTTCCCTTTTCTCCACACTCTCAAATTCCAGCTGCTTCAGCCTTTCCCCACTCCAATGTTTGTCTTCTCAACTCAGAGTGATCACTGTGCTCTGTGTGTTCCCTTTCTCTACGCCACAGTCTGGAAAGTTCCTCCAAGGTGATCATAGGGATTACATTATGTCTTTTTTTTTTTTTTCAGGAAGTAGAGTACTGTTTTAGTTGTTGTGCAAAGTCTGAAACTATTTTTATGTTTTGTTCAGTTTTCACTGCAAAAGGGCATGTCTGTGTCAATTAATCTGTCATGTTCAGAAACAGAAGAGTATACAAATGTTTTTTATTATAAAATTAATTTAATTAATAGAAATAGGTCTATTCACATTTTCTATTTGTTTTCATACTAGTTTTTATAATATTAACTTCCAAAATGACATTTTTAAAAAAATATATTTTATTTATTTTTTACAGAGAAGAAGGGAGAGAGATAGAGAGTTAGAAACATCGATGAGAGACAAACATCGATCAGCCGCCTCCTGCACATCTCCCACCGGGGATGTGCCCGCAAACCAGGTACATGCCCTTGACCGGAATCGAACCTGGGACCTTTCAGTCCGCAGGCCGACGCTCTATCCACTGAGCCAAACCGGTTTTGGCCCAAAATGACATTTTTACTTTTGATTTTTACCTAATTTAGTTTATCCTTCATATCCGTTCCAGATTATTTTTCTGAAATCTTGGTTTTCATTTGTTATCGCCAAAACCAATGTCTTTCCTTTGCTCTCAGTATAATCATCTAGTTCCTCAGATGCTATTCAATACCTTCTATAATCTGGTCCAAAATGTTGGCTTAATTATTACCCTTTTTAGATGGTAAAATTTTTTAAAAATAAAAGTGGACTTGTTCAAATAATAACAATAAATTATCTGTGTTTCAATAGATTTTTAAAACATGTATGTATAGATTATATATGATGCATCTTATATAGTGTATCTTTTCTAGCAAGAACAATCTTTTTTATTCTTTATGGAAGCTGAGTGTCTTACACAATACCTAGACATGATAGGTATTCCATGAATGTTTTCTTGTTCTATGAGAGAAGGGATTCTGGACCCTTGAAAGCATTAAAATGTTTATAAAGATGAAGGGATATTAGAAAGTTTTGAGGAAATAACTGCAGGCAAGGGCTGAAGATACACTATTTTCTCTTTACATTTTTTCCAAAGGTGAATATTTCTGTTCTGGGCTGTGCATCTCTAGTAGTTCATTGCTTAATGTAATTATACTGCGCACTGAGTCAGACAGTATGAAGAGGGTGAAAAAAAACCCCAATTATTTTTGATCACTTACAGCAGGGGTCCTCAAACTACGGCCCGCGGGCCACATGCAAATACAAATATTGTATTTGTTCCCGTTTTGTTTTTTTACTTCAAAATAAGATATGGGCAGTGTGCATAGGAATTTGTTCGTAGTTTGTTTTTTTTAAAACTATAGTCCGGCCCTCCAACGGTCTGAGGGACAGTGAACTGGCCCCCTGTTTAAAAAGTTTGAGGACCCCTGACTTACAGTCTGATTGGGAGTCTAAATACACATATAAACATAAATATGGCACTTAAGTTTGTTCAACCCCCTTTATTTTCATTCTTTCTCTTCTCAAAGGCTGCTTTTAATTTTGGTAGAGTGCTGAGTTAAACATCATCTACCTGACTACCCAAGACCATTTATCTTAGACATTGAAAGAATGATGAGAAAGTTATTTAACCTTTCATAAGAAGGTTTTGCATAAAAAGAGTCATCTTACTTAATATGGAAACTTTTCACTAAATTTAATAAATTGGTTTATAGTCTCAATAATTTAGGAAGCGTCAGCGACATCATCCAAATCATTATAAAAAAGAGGCATTTTAGTGTTTTGTTGACTAAGTGCCATGAGCTGTATGATTTAAAACTCATACATCAAGTTCAATGACATGTAAGTGAAGTGTTAATCAATTTTGTGTAAATTTACCCAGAAAGTGAACACATATTATGCCTTGGAGACTTTGTGACAGGAAGTAGCTCTAGTCACAGGATGAGAGGAAACCAAAGTCCGCTCTTGGCTGAAGTCAGTCTTTTTTATTTTTAAATGAAATTTATTGGAGTGACATTGGTTAATAAGGTTATATAGGTTTCAAGTGTACAATTCTATGATAAGTCATCTGTTTATTGCATTGCGTGCCCACTACCCAGAGTCAAATCTTCTTCCATCCCCATATATTTGACCTCCTTTACTCTTTACTACCCTCTCCCCTTCCCTCTGGTAACCACCATACTATTGTCTGTGTCTATGAGTTTTTGTTTGTTTGTTTTTGTTTGTTCATTTGTTGCTTTCAGTCTTATATCCCACATATGAATGAAATCATATGGCTCTTGACTTTTTCTAGCTGACAGTAGAGGTGATAGAATAGAGTATCTCATTGTGCAGATGGCTTAATGTAAATAGTTCTTCATGAAGATTGACTTAGAACATCAATGTGAGAGAGATACTATCAATTGGTTGCCTTCCAAATGTGCCCTGAACAGGACCAGGGATTGCGTCTGTAACCAAGGTACACACCCTTGACCGGGAATTGAACCTGTGACCCTTCGATGCACAGACCGACACTCTAACCACTGAGAAACACCAGCCAGGGCTGGGCATAAGTTTTTAGTTCATTTAGGTTCGATCATTTGGTAATTTAGTTTTCTAAGAAACCACCAAACTATCTTCCAAAGTGTTTGTACCATTTTGCATTCCCACCAACCAATGAATGAGAGTTTCTATTGCTCCACAACCAGCACTTGGTATTGCAGTGTTTTAGATGTCTGATCTTCTAAAAGGTGTATAGTGGCATTTCATTATTTTAATTTGTGATTATCTAATGATATATGATGTTGAATATATTTTCATATGCTAATTTGTCATCTGTATTTGCCAAAGTATATCTTCTTTGGTGAGGTGTCTATTCAGATTTTTTTTATCCAGTTTTTCATTATGTTGTTCATTTTACTACTGTTAGGTTATGAGTTCTTTCTATATTTTAGGTAATGAGTTCTTTATCAGATATGAGTTTTGCAAATATTTTCTACCAGTGTGCGACTTATCTTCTCATTCTCTTGACAATGTCTTTCATCATCAAACATTTTTGCATCTAATTATTTATGTACATATTTTATATTTTTCCCAACTAGAATATAATCTCCATGACAACAGACTGGAAAATAGTAGGTAGTCAACAAATATGATTAAGGGGAAACAGAGGGTATTAGTCAAAGTATACAAAGTTTCAGTTATTCAAGATAAGTAAGTCCTAGAGATCTACTTTATAGAGCCTATAGTTAACAATACTGTATTGAACACTTAAAAATGTGGTGAGGGTGAATTATGTTGTGTTCTTATAACCCCCCCTACACACAAAATAATAGTAATTAAAGAGGGCAGGTAGAAATTTTCAGAGGTGATATATGTTTATGACATAGATTATGGTCATGGTTTCATGGATGTATACTTATCTCCAAACTCATTGAGTCACATACATTAAATATGTATGAACTAGAGGCCTGATGCATGAAGATTCGTGCAAGAATGGGCCTTTCTTCCCCTGGCTGCTGGCACCGTCTTCGCTCTGACTGGAGCCGCCTTTCTGCCTTCTCACGCTGCCCAGAGGCCCAGAGCGGCTGGGGTGGTGCAGAACATCTGTGTCCTCACCATGGTGACAATGCAAGCATCCCACCCTGCCCCCAGCCCCCAGCCGCTCAGCGTCTGTGTATGCAAATTAACCGGCATCTTTGTTAGGTTAATTTGCATACCCACTCCTGATTGGCTGGTGGGTGTCGCAAAGGTATGGTCAATTTGCATCTTTCTCTTTTATTAGTGTCGATTTTTGTATGTCAATCATACACCAATAAAGTAATTTAAATAGTCAAATAATAGTTGAATTGCTTAGATAAATTTTAGTTGTTTTTATATTTTTCCTTTTTTAAAGTCTAGCTTACAAACAGCCCTTTGGTTTTGTTTTTATTGAGATAATAGCAATAAAAACAAATATAAACTATATTCCTATAAATTAGTATTTTACTCAGCAATTTATTTCTTAGAACAGTGATTGTGCACATAATTATTCATAAATTGTCATATTTCAGAGCATTTCACTTCTTTAAACCATAATTAACTGTCTTCATAAGGTACTAATTAACAGAATGAAAAAGCAAGCTGTAGAATTGGAGAAGATATTTGTATTATACAGATTTGACAAAGGGCTCATATGCAGGATATAAAACAAATTGCTACAAATAAATAAAAAAAATTCAGACAACCCAATAGAAAAATGGGCAAAAACCCTGTGGGAAACCACCTATTGTCTTCACTAGCAGAGAGATGTGGACAAGGAACCCAGAAGGCTGGTGATCCTTGAAGCCCTAGCAAAGGTCAGAGCTGTGCACCCACTGTTAGTCCAGGCAATGGTAGCTGAAGCAACTTCCCCATTTACTATTATGTAAATCCTTGCTGATGGGCTAGTCTGCCTATTACTGGAAATTGCCTGCCTAAGGGCTATGGGTGTATCCCAAACCAATAAAAGGTTGGAGAGGCCTGAGGCCAGTGGAAGTCCTTCCCCTTGAGTTGGACTTACCCGCCTGGCCCCCCAATATTTCCAAATTATCTCTTGTCTCTTCTCTTTCATTTGTGTGCGGCTCCTCTTCCAGATTCTGAACCCTGAACCACGCGGGACGTGGAGGGAAACATTTACAACAAAACCCTAAACAGGCACTTTACTAAAAAGGTACCCAACTTCATTGGCCCTCAAAGAAATGCACATTAGAAGTACAATGTGATAGTTTATACTTACTCATCAGTATGGCTAAATATGAGATTGGTCCTACAAAATGAGGGTGAGGATATGGTAAATATTTTATAAAACTGTTTAGTAATTCTACTAAAATGTTTACATACCCTATGACCCAGAAATTTCCATCCCTAGGTATAAACCCAACAGAAATATGCACATTTGTTCACTCGGAGGTGCATAAGAGCATTCAGAGCACCACTATTTATTATAGCCAAAGTTAGAAACAATGAATGCCCATCAACATGAGTGAATGGTACAGTCATACAATAGAACACTACACTAGAATGGTAGTACAATATGCAACAACATGGATGCATCAAAACATAATGATAAGCAAAAGAAACCAGATACTCACCAACAAAACAAAACCCACTAATTTATAAGATTCTGATTGTTTCCCATTTTATTTTGCTATTTAAACAACATTGCGATGATTACCTAATGTATGCCACATTTTGTGGATGTATATTTGCAGGATATTTGGAGACTACATCTCCAGAATTAGAATTTCTACATCAATTTAATTGTATTATTAGTAAATGCTATCAAACTGTCCTCTATATGGGTGGAATCAATTTTTACTCTCACAAGAAACAACTGTACTCCCACTAGAGACTCATTAGCACAATGTGCTATTAAACTTTTAAATTTCTATCCATCAGATAAGGAAAAAAATGGAGTTCCCTTGTGATGAGTGAGGTTGTGCCTCTTTTCACACATTTGTACCTCCTTTTCTATGAGCTGTTTATATCATTTTTCATTTTATAATTTTCATTGCTATTCTCTTTCCTATTAAATTATAGGAGTTCTTCATGTATTAAGTGATTTTTTTTCAGTGAATTAATAGCAGATATTTCCCAATTTATCATTTGTCTTTTGATTTTGTTTTTCCCTTGCAGAAATTTTTTATTTTTATGTATTTGGATTTATTAATCTTTTATTTTATAGATTGTAGACTTTGTATCATATTTGAAAAGGTCTTCCCCATTGCAGTGGATAAGTTTAGGTTACCAACTAATTTGTCTGTATTCTCATTGTGTATTCTTATGGTTTCATTCTCATGTTTAAGATTTCCTTCATGTAGATTAATTTTAGTAAAAAGTGTGTGGTAGAAAACCAACTAAATTTTCAACTGGGCTTCCCAATTATTCTAACACCATTCACTGGTCAATCCATTTTTCTCTCACTAATTAGAAATACCATGTTATCAAATACTAAATTTTTGTGTTCATTGAGTCTCTTTCTAGTATGTTTTAATTATCCTATATAATAAAAACCTAATATGCAAATTGTCCCCTCGGCGGAGAGTTTGACCAGGTGGCAGGGCTGGCCAGCTAATTGCCCGTGGCCCCTCGCCCTAGCCAGCCCCGCCCCAGCTGGCAGCAGTGGCAGACAGCTGGGGGAAGGGAGGCCCCAACTGGTGGCGGCAGGAGCAGCTGCTGGGGACCTTACCTGTGCATGAATTTCGTGCACTGGGCCTCTAGTTGTAATTATAATGCATTTGAATGTTTGGTTGTAATAGTAACATTTCTTAAGATTTTGGGGAGGTTCGTTCTCATTTACATATATATATGAACTTTAGAGGCAGTTTATCTACTCCCAGAAAAAAATTTTATTGGCATTTTTATTAATATACATTACATTCAAGATTAACTTTAAGATAAGTTATTTTATAATTTTTGAATCTTTCTAACCAAGAATGTGGTCCTGTAGTTCCCCCTTATTCATGGCTTTGCTTTCCATGGTTTCAGTTATCTGCAGTCAACCACAGTCTGAAAATATTAAATGAAAAGTTTTCCAAATAAACAATTCATAACTTTTAAATTGCACACTCTTCTGAGTAGTGTGATAAAATCTCTCTAGTCCCACTCCATTCCACTTGGGATCTGAATCATCCCTTTGACCAGCACCTCTGTGCTGCCTGTACTGTCGGCCTGTTAATCACTTAGTAGGCATCTTGGTTATTAGATCAGCTGTCATAGTATCACAGTGCTGGTGTTCAAGTCACCCTTATTTTACTTATAATGGCCCCAAAGCATAAGAGTAGTCATGCTGGTAATTTGGATCTGCCAAAGAGAAGCCATAAAAAGCTCCCTGTAAGTGAAAAGGTCAAAGTTCTTGGCTTAATAAGGAATTTTGTCATCTCACATCGTCACAAGAAGTGTGAGTACAGTACAGTAAAGAATTCTGAGAAAGAGACCACATTTACATGACTTGTATTACAGTATATTATTATAATTGTTCTATCTTAATATTAGTTACTAGAGGCCCAATGCACGAAATTCGTGCAAGAGTAGGCCTTCATCCCCCCAGCTGCCGGCAATGGCTTCCCTCGCAGCCCTGGCTTCGTCCAGAATGTGGTCCAGAAGGACTTCCGGTCTAATTAGCATATTATGCTTTTATTGTTCTAGATTATTGTTAATGTCCTCCTGTGCCTAATTTGTAAATTTAAACTTTATCATAGATATGTCTGCATAGGAAAAAAGCATAGTATATATAGGGTTTGGTACTTCAGGCATCCACTGGGGGTCTTGAAACTTAAATCTCTTACCAATCCACTGGGTGGCTACTGTATATCTTCCTTTCAAAACCTTTTTTTGTATCCCTCAGTAGCATTTGTTTTTTCTTTGTTTTGATCTTGAACACGTTCCTCTTTTATTCCTAGGTATTTTTTCTTTTTAAAATGCTATTATAATATGGGGTCTTTTGCCTGAGGATCTTCCAAGTGGTTATAGTTTGTATCCATTGTGACTTTTGATTTCTGGATACCAATTTCTTGCCCAGTTACTTCACTCAATTTTTAAATTATTTGTAATAGTTTTACGGCATAGTCTTTTACTTTTTTAACTATAAAAGTGTATCTGCAAATAATTATTATTTTATCTCTTCCTTTTCAATTTTTTATAGCAAAAATTTTTTTCTTACCTAATTATACTGGCTAATACTTCCAGAACAATATGAAAAAAATAGTGATGAAAAGGACATCAGTTGGAATTATTTATTTCTGGTGGTATATTTTCTCTTTTGATCAGTTAATATAGTGAATTATATTTTTAGATATCCTAATACTGAGCTGTCTTTTCTAAAATAATCCTATATGAAGAATCCTATGTGATATTTTTGCATCAATTTTAAATGAAATTGGTTCATCATATGTTTTGGGGGCTGTATTTGGTGGTTACGCTATCAATACTATGATAGCTTTATAAAATAATTTGGAAATTGAAAGTTCTTTTTCTGTGCTTAGGAACAGTTTAAATAACACCAGGAAAAGATGCAAAGGCAATTCAATGGAAAAAAATGGACAGAACTTTGCTTGGGGTGGTGAGCACACAATACAGTGTACAGATGATGTGTTGTAGAATTGTACACCTGGAACCTGTATAATTTTGTTAACCAGTGTCACCGCAATAAGTTCAATAAAAAGGAAAAAAAGAAAAGGTAGTCTTTTCAACAAATGGTACTGTAAAAAAATTGAATTTCAATATGCCAAAAAATGAACACACCATTGATCTCATTGATCATAACAATCGTAAAAATTAACAAGTAATGAATAATAGAATTAAATGTAAAACTTAACACTATAAACCTTCTAAAAGAGGATAGCAGGAGTTAGGCAAAGATTTCTTAGAGACAGTCACAAAAGCATGAACCATGAAAGATTAAAAATGATAAATTGAACTTCATCAAAATTTTAAACCCTCTGCTTTAAAACTTCAAAAGACACTATTAAGCACATGAAAAGAAAAGGCATAGACTGGATTGGAAAAACATTTATAAAACATGTTATCTGGTAAATAACTTGTATCTACAATCCTATATAATAAAACGTTAATACACAAATCTACCGAAAGATGGAACGACCGGTTGCTGTGACGTGCACTGACCACCAGGGGGCAGACGCTCAACGCAGGAGCTGCCCCCTGGTGGTCAGTGCGCTCCCACAGGGGGAGCACCACTCAGCCAGAAGCCCAGAGCTGGGCTTATGGCTGGCGAGTGCAGTGGTGGTGGTGGTGGGAGCCTCTTCCGCCTCCTGGCAGTCAGACATCCCCTGAGGGCTCCCGGTTTTAAATTGCACACTCTTCTGAGTAGTGTGATAAAATCTCTCTAGTCCCACTCCATTCCACTTGGGATCTGAATCATCCCTTTGACCAGCACCTCTGTGCTGCCTGTACTGTCGGCCTGTTAATCACTTAGTAGGCATCTTGGTTATTAGATCAGCTGTCATAGTATCACAGTGCTGGTGTTCAAGTCACCCTTATTTTACTTATAATGGCCCCAAAGCATAAGAGTAGTCATGCTGGTAATTTGGATCTGCCAAAGAGAAGCCATAAAAAGCTCCCTGTAAGTGAAAAGGTCAAAGTTCTTGGCTTAATAAGGAATTTTGTCATCTCACATCGTCACAAGAAGTGTGAGTACAGTACAGTAAAGAATTCTGAGAAAGAGACCACATTTACATGACTTGTATTACAGTATATTATTATAATTGTTCTATCTTAATATTAGTTACTAGAGGCCCAATGCACGAAATTCGTGCAAGAGTAGGCCTTCATCCCCCCAGCTGCCGGCAATGGCTTCCCTCGCAGCCCTGGCTTCGTCCAGAATGTGGTCCAGAAGGACGTCCGGTCTAATTAGCATATTATGCTTTTATTGTTCTAGATTATTGTTAATGTCCTCCTGTGCCTAATTTGTAAATTTAAACTTTATCATAGATATGTCTGCATAGGAAAAAAGCATAGTATATATAGGGTTTGGTACTTCAGGCATCCACTGGGGGTCTTGAAACTTAAATCTCTTACCAATCCACTGGGTGGCTACTGTATATCTTCCTTTCAAAACCTTTTTTTGTATCCCTCAGTAGCATTTGTTTTTTCTTTGTTTTGATCTTGAACACGTTCCTCTTTTATTCCTAGGTATTTTTTCTTTTTAAAATGCTATTATAATATGGGGTCTTTTGCCTGAGGATCTTCCAAGTGGTTATAGTTTGTATCCATTGTGACTTTTGATTTCTGGATACCAATTTCTTGCCCAGTTACTTCACTCAATTTTTAAATTATTTGTAATAGTTTTACGGCATAGTCTTTTACTTTTTTAACTATAAAAGTGTATCTGCAAATAATTATTATTTTATCTCTTCCTTTTCAATTTTTTATAGCAAAAATTTTTTTCTTACCTAATTATACTGGCTAATACTTCCAGAACAATATGAAAAAAATAGTGATGAAAAGGACATCAGTTGGAATTATTTATTTCTGGTGGTATATTTTCTCTTTTGATCAGTTAATATAGTGAATTATATTTTTAGATATCCTAATACTGAGCTGTCTTTTCTAAAATAATCCTATATGAAGAATCCTATGTGATATTTTTGCATCAATTTTAAATGAAATTGGTTCATCATATGTTTTGGGGGCTGTATTTGGTGGTTACGCTATCAATACTATGATAGCTTTATAAAATAATTTGGAAATTGAAAGTTCTTTTTCTGTGCTTAGGAACAGTTTAAATAACACCAGGAAAAGATGCAAAGGCAATTCAATGGAAAAAAATGGACAGAACTTTGCTTGGGGTGGTGAGCACACAATACAGTGTACAGATGATGTGTTGTAGAATTGTACACCTGGAACCTGTATAATTTTGTTAACCAGTGTCACCGCAATAAGTTCAATAAAAAGGAAAAAAAGAAAAGGTAGTCTTTTCAACAAATGGTACTGTAAAAAAATTGAATTTCAATATGCCAAAAAATGAACACACCATTGATCTCATTGATCATAACAATCGTAAAAATTAACAAGTAATGAATAATAGAATTAAATGTAAAACTTAACACTATAAACCTTCTAAAAGAGGATAGCAGGAGTTAGGCAAAGATTTCTTAGAGACAGTCACAAAAGCATGAACCATGAAAGATTAAAAATGATAAATTGAACTTCATCAAAATTTTAAACCCTCTGCTTTAAAACTTCAAAAGACACTATTAAGCACATGAAAAGAAAAGGCATAGACTGGATTGGAAAAACATTTATAAAACATGTTATCTGGTAAATAACTTGTATCTACAATCCTATATAATAAAACGTTAATACACAAATCTACCGAAAGATGGAACGACCGGTTGCTGTGACGTGCACTGACCACCAGGGGGCAGACGCTCAACGCAGGAGCTGCCCCCTGGTGGTCAGTGCGCTCCCACAGGGGGAGCACCACTCAGCCAGAAGCCCAGAGCTGGGCTTATGGCTGGCGAGTGCAGTGGTGGTGGTGGTGGGAGCCTCTTCCGCCTCCTGGCAGTCAGACATCCCCTGAGGGCTCCCGGACTGTGAGGAGGGTGCAGGCCAGGCTGAGCCCCCCCCCCCCAAGTGCATGAATCTCGTGCACCAGGCCTCTAGTATGTATATAAAGAACTTTCAAACTAGTAAGAAAACAACCCAATTAAAAAACAAGGTAAAGATATGAACAAAAAATAAATATAAATGGAAAATAAACACATTAAAAAGATACTCCACAACATTAATTATTAGGGAAATGCAAAATAAAAGCAGTTAGATACCACTACAAACCTATTAGAATACAGAAACCCTGACAATATCAAGTGCTATAGAGGGTATTCAGCAATTGGGACTCTTAGTCATTGTGGTGGGAAAACAAAATGGTTCAGTCACTTTGGAAATGGGTTAGCAGTTTCTTCAATGTCAAACATACTGCCCTTACATAGACTCTAGCCATCTTACTAGTAGGTATTTACCAAAGAGAAACAAAAACTTATGCTCTCATAAAACCATGTACACATATGTTTATGGCAGCTTTATTTATCATCACCAGAACTCTTGCCTGTGTCTTCCCCTTGTGAAAAAGGGCTTATTCTTTTATTTCTCCCTGCCCCTCCCCTGCCAGCTATATGGATTTTGGACTTAAGACAGTAGGAGGGGATTAGGTAGGGCTCCCTGTGCTTCCTGCAGAAGCAGTCACGCCCCTTATCTGGGCCTGTACCACCAAGGGAAGCTCTCTCCCATCTTGGGTCCTGCTCCTCACCATTGTTTTGTGAAAACAAGTAGAGGTCTGTGGAGAATATCTTGTCCGGGAGTGTGCACTCCTTTGTATTTACAGTTCCTAGGAAACCTGTCCCCTCATACTAACTCACACTTGGCCTCTACCTGTACTCTTTTACCTTCTTGGATGGTTCCTGGTCTCCCTTTCTCCAGGGCTCTACTACAGGTGAGCTAGGGCTCAGGTCCATTTCTCCTTGGATGGACTTCTGGCCACATATTGTCCTGAGATCTCATCTCCCTGTTGGATTAAATATGTGGCTCATTTGGCTTTTTTTGAGCTGGTAGGGTGGGAGTGACCCACGATCTAACTCTTACATTCTAGACCAGTGGTAACCAACCAGTGGTCCGTGAGGTCCGAAAGGTTGGCAACCGCTGTTCTAGACAGTAATGAAACTCTGGCTGCAGTTGTTTTTAATCAATCAAAAAGTGACAGTTGTTTTCAAGAAAGCATTTATGGTTTGTCTTTTTCATTGTTTTTATTTCATAACTAGAGGCCCGGTGCACAACATTTGTGCACGGGGAACAGGCCTAAGCCAGCAGTCAGACATCCCCTGAGGTTTTTAGCACTGCCACAGAGGCAGAAGCTACACTCACCAGCCGTGAGCCAGGCTTCTGGCTGAGCGGCGTTCCCCCTGTGGGAGTGCAATGACCACCAGGGGGCAGCTCCTGCATTGAGCATCTGCCCCCTCTTGGTGGTTAATGAGTGTCATAGCGACCAGTTGTTCTGCCGTTTGGTCGATTAGCATACTAGGGTTTTAATATATAGGTAATACAGAGAAAATTTCTTGATTAGAGCATCAATTTTAATACTATCACATTTATATCGCATTTATTTTAAAAATCTTTGAGCTAGAATAAGAATTTTCTTGCAATCAAAGCTTTTTTGTACTGTTATATTATTTTACCATTTGGGGAATACGAAAGTATAGAAGAACCCTTTTTAAATGAATATTCCTTTTTTTATTTGAAATTCAAATACAGGGTAACCATTCACTAAAATAACAGAGTTTTGCTCAGCATAAGATTTCTAAAATGAACACAGAGTTATGTATTAATGTTAGTCTCAAGAATGAATGATTCCAATTTCAGATTTTTTTAAATCCTCACCCAAGGATTTTTTGTTTTGTTTTATGTTTGTTGGTTTGTTTTAGAGAGAGAGGATGAAACATTGATGTGAGAGAGAAACATCGATCAGTTGCCTCCCATACACGCCCCAACTGGGTACCAAACCTACAACCCAGATATACGCCCTGATCAGAAATCAAACCTGAAACCTTTTGGTGTACAGGGAGACACTCCAACCAACTTAGCCACCCAGCCAGGGCAGATTTTTTTAAAATACCAAAATAATAACTTCTTCCTTTGGCCAGTCCTGACTCAGATGGTTTCCTCCATTCTGCCCCATTGGCTTTAGAGCTCTCAAAGTTGCCACTTTTGATGAGGTGTATCCAATGGGGCTTCCCTCTCTTCCTGCCTCATTCAGTTCTGCCTTTAAACCCCTTCCCCTCTAGCCAGTTGGGTTTTTTCCCCTCTCCTTTCTCTTTATTCCCAGTTTTGACAATCACATTCAATTTCATCCCTGAGCCCTTGCATCTTCATTTTGTGCTATTGCTTTCTAGAGCGTCTGGTGACTTTAAGAATTTAATTCTTGCCAACATGCCAGTCACCATTTTCATCCCACACTGTGACAAAGTTTTATTGAGCTATTTTTCTTTGCTTCTGCTTTTATTCTTTTCTTTACTCCGCACCCTTCCCCTTTGTACCATTTCTACTTAGGTCCTATTCAAGTTCTCTTTACATCATTACTCATCTTAAATTTGGAGACTTTTCCATACCAGCTACTTGCCAGAGTTTTCCATAAGGAAAGTTCCCAGGCTGTTTTCCAGGCTTATATGAATTCCCCCAACAAGCAAGTTTGGGTCTGAGAGTTCTTTTGCCCTTACTCCTCCCCAGCCAACTGAGACTGGTACTGCTAGGCTGCTCATGAGTTTCTCTCCTTCGCCTCACTTCATGACAGTTTGCATCTTGCAAATATAGCTTGTCTGTACAATCCTTTCCCTGCTTCTTGAGAGCTTGAGGCTTAACCTGACTCAGGAAAGCCCTGCCACGACTATGCATACCCATTCCCTGTGTTTTAAACAAAGGTGTGATATAGGGCGTGCCATCTACTTTGGAGAAATGGCCTTTGGCAGTTTTATCTGAGTCCCGCAACATCAGAATCCTCTCTTGGTATCTTTTTACATCTGCACGTGACTTTCATGACTTTGGCACTGTGGGAGTGCAATGACCACCAGGGGGCAGCTCCTGCATTGAGCATCTGCCCCCTCTTGGTGGTTAATGAGTGTCATAGCGACCAGTTGTTCTGCCGTTTGGTCGATTAGCATACTAGGGTTTTAATATATAGGTAATACAGAGAAAATTTCTTGATTAGAGCATCAATTTTAATACTATCACATTTATATCGCATTTATTTTAAAAATCTTTGAGCTAGAATAAGAATTTTCTTGCAATCAAAGCTTTTTTGTACTGTTATATTATTTTACCATTTGGGGAATACGAAAGTATAGAAGAACCCTTTTTAAATGAATATTCCTTTTTTTATTTGAAATTCAAATACAGGGTAACCATTCACTAAAATAACAGAGTTTTGCTCAGCATAAGATTTCTAAAATGAACACAGAGTTATGTATTAATGTTAGTCTCAAGAATGAATGATTCCAATTTCAGATTTTTTTAAATCCTCACCCAAGGATTTTTTGTTTTGTTTTATGTTTGTTGGTTTGTTTTAGAGAGAGAGGATGAAACATTGATGTGAGAGAGAAACATCGATCAGTTGCCTCCCATACACGCCCCAACTGGGTACCAAACCTACAACCCAGATATACGCCCTGATCAGAAATCAAACCTGAAACCTTTTGGTGTACAGGGAGACACTCCAACCAACTTAGCCACCCAGCCAGGGCAGATTTTTTTAAAATACCAAAATAATAACTTCTTCCTTTGGCCAGTCCTGACTCAGATGGTTTCCTCCATTCTGCCCCATTGGCTTTAGAGCTCTCAAAGTTGCCACTTTTGATGAGGTGTATCCAATGGGGCTTCCCTCTCTTCCTGCCTCATTCAGTTCTGCCTTTAAACCCCTTCCCCTCTAGCCAGTTGGGTTTTTTCCCCTCTCCTTTCTCTTTATTCCCAGTTTTGACAATCACATTCAATTTCATCCCTGAGCCCTTGCATCTTCATTTTGTGCTATTGCTTTCTAGAGCGTCTGGTGACTTTAAGAATTTAATTCTTGCCAACATGCCAGTCACCATTTTCATCCCACACTGTGACAAAGTTTTATTGAGCTATTTTTCTTTGCTTCTGCTTTTATTCTTTTCTTTACTCCGCACCCTTCCCCTTTGTACCATTTCTACTTAGGTCCTATTCAAGTTCTCTTTACATCATTACTCATCTTAAATTTGGAGACTTTTCCATACCAGCTACTTGCCAGAGTTTTCCATAAGGAAAGTTCCCAGGCTGTTTTCCAGGCTTATATGAATTCCCCCAACAAGCAAGTTTGGGTCTGAGAGTTCTTTTGCCCTTACTCCTCCCCAGCCAACTGAGACTGGTACTGCTAGGCTGCTCATGAGTTTCTCTCCTTCGCCTCACTTCATGACAGTTTGCATCTTGCAAATATAGCTTGTCTGTACAATCCTTTCCCTGCTTCTTGAGAGCTTGAGGCTTAACCTGACTCAGGAAAGCCCTGCCACGACTATGCATACCCATTCCCTGTGTTTTAAACAAAGGTGTGATATAGGGCGTGCCATCTACTTTGGAGAAATGGCCTTTGGCAGTTTTATCTGAGTCCCGCAACATCAGAATCCTCTCTTGGTATCTTTTTACATCTGCACGTGACTTTCATGACTTTGGCATTTTTAAAAAAAATATATTTTATTGATTTTTTACAGAGAAGAAGGAAGAGGGATAGAGAGTTAGAAACATCGATGAGAGAGATCGATCAGCTGCCTCCTGCACGCCCCCACTGGGGATGTGCCCGCAACCAAGGTACATGACCTTGACCGGAATTGAACCTGGGACCCTTCAGTCCGCAGGCTGACGCTCTATCCACTGAGCCAAACCGGTTCGGCGACTTTGGCATTATTTTCCAATATCATAATTGAAGATTTTAGTGGTTCTCCAATTTCATTGAAAATGAACTTGTGTTTTTCAATTTCCTATTATCCTATTGCTTTTAGGTGATTTTCTACATTTTAAAGCTAGAATTTCTCTTTTCCTTTTCTTGCTCCACCCTGGAACTGTCTTTTTAATACAATTTGTTCTATGTAATAATCCCAGTGTATGTAATATCTTTCATGTTGAGTCACCAATTAGGTCATGACAAGGATCCCCAATTGTCCTACTGAAGCTGCTTTATGATCAGAGATTTCATTGTTAATGAAGTTCTTGCCTCTTAGCTTTTGATGGGAATGTTCTTAGATTTAATCAACTATGAGTAATACCATGTATAGATATAGCTATATAACATTAATAACAAGGAAACAACTTTTAAGTGCAGATGAAGTGACTAAGTAAGAATGTGATAGTGACTCTTAGTGAGTATTGAGTGGATATACAAATGAATGGATATGGTTTTATGAGAAAATTAGCATTGGAGTGGATTGCCATCAGAGCTAAACGAATCAGCTAGCCAATTCATTTGCCCTATAGACAGCAAATGGCCAATGTATTTGACCGATAACCAGTTACTCAATAACTGATTCCACAAAAATGTTTTCTAAAATACATAATGGAGGAGACTGGTGCCGTACACAAGAAGGAGATGAGGGTGCAGCTGCTGTCTGGGTGAAGAATGCGGTCTAACTTCCCTCTCTCCTGTAAGCAATCACCATGGCCATCTCACAGCATTCTCCTTCGGTCATTGCCAGGGCAACCTCACCTGCCTCCCCTCTTCTGGTCTCTGTGCTCCAGCAGCACCTTTCTGCTCTCAGTTCCTCCAATTAGCCAAACTCTTGTCCAGCTCAGGAGCTATTTATATGTTGTCACCTTTGCCTGAGCGACTCTTCCTCTGCTTCCTCTGACCAACTTCCATTCCTGTCTTAAATGATGCCTCTTCCATGAAGCCTGCCCTCGGTGCACCAAGGAACTTTTTTTTTTACCTTGTCAGTCTGCCTTGAAAATGACTATATCCTTCAATCCAGTGCAAGTTTCCTAAGACTCATTTCTCTTGACATACGTTTATTTAGTCTTAATTGATCTGGTTACTTTAAAATTTTCTGAGGAAGTGTTAGATTCCAAAAATAGTCCCATGAGTAATAAGGGTCATGGTTAAAATAAAGATAAAAGAAAGGTCAGAAACCATCTAGAATAGGTGGAAATAATTATACCTGGTGTGAAACAATTCCTGAAAATAAATTATTTAACTTTGCCTTCAGTACACCATTAGGCACAGAGTCTTACACCAACTGAACATTAATTAATAAGAGTTTAAGTTGCCTATCTAATAGCAGCTAACTCATCAGTATGGATGGCTATATGTTGTGAAATCCCCTTCTGGTTTAGTTGCTTGACTTTTGTATCTTTAAGTTTCTCATCTAGAACTGCTCCTGAGATAAAGGGGAGAGAGCTATGGTAAAAGAGTGGCCTAGGCAAGGCTACCCAGGGCTGCCAGGGTCTTGAACTCCCCACACCAGACTCACAGGTGCAGTGTGGGGGCTGCAGGGCTTCCTTTCCTGCCTCCTGCTGGCCTACCTGTGGGACAACCTGTGCTCTTCAAGTTGCGTCACCTTGCTTCTCAACCTCTAATGTAATGGTTTTTCTACATTTCTTATCCGAGCCATCATGGGGGCAGTGCCTTTTCTTTTATCTGCCACTTTTAAGTATTTGAAAAGATTCAATGCAGTTATTTCCCCTCTTAGTCTGCCCTCTACTCCCCGTTTCCTCTCACACATGCTTTGTTCCTCCCACTGTTTGCTGTTCCCTTCCCAGTGGGTGATCCAGCCAGAAAAGGCAGCCAGGATGCCACCTGCACAGGTGTGTCACCTGTGGGAAGCTGAAAGCTTCTAAACTGACCCTTTGTCCACTTGCAGCATCTGACAGATGTGATAAAGGAGGTTTATAAAGATAAAAAGAAAACTACTAAAACTTATGTTGAATCTCCCTGCCTCTGGGCTGGGGTGCTTCCTGGTAATAGGAGGGCCCTTTCTAAGCTAAATGCCTGCAAAAGTGGAGGATGCAAGTTCAGAGACAGAGAAGTTGGGGCATAGTTACATTGCTCTGCATGATAAGGGGGTGAGAGTAAATGAGATGGGAATAGAGGAATCTAGGGGGAAAGAGACAGGGATGACTGAGATGAGACCCTGTGATGTATGGGGGACAAGAAAGAGAGAAGAGAGGAACTGATCCCTCAACCCCCAGCCCTCCTCTAACAGAGATATATGCAAAGAGGATTTTTCCAGGGAAATACCATGTATTATACTGCCATGTTCTAGGAAATTTCATCAAAAATGTTGAAAGCTCTGCATCTTACAGAGTTGTGTTTCTTGTGGAAGATAGTGCTGAAGAGCACGGAGTGTTGTGTCAAGCTGGGAGTGTTGGGACAAAACAAAATCGGCCTGTTCAAACCTTGATTCTGACTTCCATTAATAATGTCCATGCATGATGTTTACTCCAACCACTACCCGATGTCTCCCTGGCATGATGGTTCTACACGGTAAAGAGCTAAAGTCCCCAACCCAAGACACTTTTCATTTGGAGAGAAACATTTTCCAGACCTTCCATGACCAAAAACCAAAAGACTGAAAATTATTCATTTCAAATGGAAATGTAAAATAATTAACAATGATTACTATACTATTTTAAAGCACTGAAGTCAGATTGCTAATTTATACATAGTATGTATTACAAATTTTATATGCATAAAACTTGATGTCCTCATAAAATCATCATACTTATAATCTTAAATTTGTTTATTCAGCCAGTCATTCCAAATGTATTTATTAGAGTTTAAGTTTTTGTTTGAAATGAAATCACAAGTTGCTGAGCTCCAATAAATATAGCAGTATCTCTCTTCTTTCCAATTTATATAAAACACTACAGTAAGCATGGGGAGCTATTACAGTTTTCAAGACTGCACCCTTCATGATTTTCGGCAGATGACATAAAATATTAGCTTATTTTGAATGTGGACTTTTTGTGTAGGTTTCTGCAGACCTTCAGAGCACACTGTGGAAATTCTAGGACTACCCAGCAGAGACTCTTGACATAGGTTCAGAAAATCCATGAAGCTTCTCCAAAACAGAATTTACTTCATATCTTTAAGGCAGGGGATGCTCATGCCAGTTGTCTATCAGAGAGATTTTGGGACAGAATTAAGAAAATGTCTTTTGGGAAAATAAGTTATTCTGTATATGAGTGATTCAGAATGCACTGTTTTCCATACCATAAAGCAAGTATAATTAGTGTTCAAGCCCGTGAAACCAGAGAATGATTTTCCAGATTCATGAGGAGAGAGAATGTCAGGAGACCAAAAGACACTCAAAGTGAAGGGAGTCCTAACCCTGCAGGTAAGACTACCTGTGATTTTCTGCCAGAGCCTAGAAGATAGAAGCCAGCATTTGTCTAACCGTGTATGGTAGGGTCTATGAGAAATTGCAATCATTATACACTGTCAAATAGGATCATTATGTTATATCTGGCATACTAATTATAACAGAGAGAACGTTTCTAATAGGCATAATTGCATCATCTTTAGAGGACAAAACTCAGTTAAAATAAAGAAATGGCCTGCCCAGTCTCTGAGGAAGAATGATACTTTTACAATATTTAGATACTTTTACAATATCTAGAGCAGGTGCAAGAGAGGAGTAACTGGATTTGTTTATCCTGTCAATTTACTAACTGTTGCATTTCAAAATACATAACAAATGAAATGTTAAGCTAAATTTGCATATGTGGGTTTGAAGGATGAGCTGGATTTCTGTAGGCAGATAATGGTAAATGGGAAGGCAGACATTCCCGGGAAGAAAAGCAAAATGGGCAAAAAGGGTAGGGGTGGGAATGGGTGTACTGAGGGAGAAGCAGGATATAATGTTGGAGCAGGAAGGCAGATGATCTTGAGTGTGGTTCTTGAAGTTAAACTCAGAAGGATGAACTGGAAGAAGCAGAGAGACCGGAATAGGTGAAGCCAGAGAGCTCCACAAAGAAGCCTTTTAAATCTGTGGTGGGTGTAGAGGGGTAGCGGGTAGGCGTGAGGTAGTACAAGCTTGGGCAAGGGTGCTGTAAAGGGGTATATCAAGGGACATTTCAGAAGAGGA
Organism: Myotis brandtii; assembly: GCF_000412655.1. Taxonomy (NCBI): domain Eukaryota; kingdom Metazoa; phylum Chordata; class Mammalia; order Chiroptera; family Vespertilionidae; genus Myotis; species Myotis brandtii. The sequence continues at coordinate 2,063,131 of NW_005356674.1, forward strand.
ATGATGTGATTCTGTGACAAACTGGTCATACAGGGCTGAATGAAAAGACTGAAGTGAAAGATGTCTAAAAATTTTCTCAACTGGGCGACCAGAATGGTTCTGGTGCCCTTGAGTAAAATGGTAAAGTTGGAAGCAAATTCAGTTTGAAAGAAAATAAAGAAAAGGGGCAAGGCTGTGTGTTGGTCCCATTGGTTTTGGTGTGACAGTTGAGTACTGAAGTGGAAAGTATTGAGAGGCCTTAAAATAGGGGCGCTCTGTGAAGGTGAGAGGTCAGGGTAGAAGTTGTAGGTCTAAACGTCATCCACATCAAATCTATACAGATAAAAGTAGATGAAATCTTAGAGTGAAAATAAAAGCATAAATCTGACTCTAAGAATTGGGAATTGGTGCTACATGAGTTTTTTATGTAGTGATTTTCGGCAGCCAGTACTACATTTCATTCAATTGATGAGAACAGTCTAAGAGCAGGGGAACATATTTCCTGTTTTCCTATAGGTTTTCCATTATTTCTCTAGTCAAATTTACCCATTACCATCCAGAAGCTATATTTGTTTTAGTGATAAACTTTTCTCTAGCATGCATTAAAAAAGAGTCCTTTCTGCTGCAGATTTTTTTAAATGACACAAACACAACCCATTTCCCCTCCTTAATTTCCAGTTCTGAGCTTTCTGACGATGAACTGCACTGTGGTAGAAGAGCGGGGAGGAAGGCGGTGGGTAGAGACAGATCTTTTTATAAAGATCAGCAATTCTCTGTGCTTTTATCCCAGGCAAAGATTACATTTAACACCCAGGGGTCTCAGCTGCCTTAGATCCTTTTCAGAACGAGTAGCTGTGGCACTGCAGATAGTTTGGGGTGTCCTTTCATTTTTTGACAGTATTAAACATATACCCCAGCGAGCCATAAATCAGTGATTTATCTAAGAATAAATCATATCTCTAATAAGGGACCACTTCTTTCAAATTGAACAGTGCATTATATTAAACAGATGGATTTTTCTCAAAAATACAAACTGTGTCAGCCAGCCATTTTTAATGAATATAACTTGAAATTCCTCTTTCTTTAGGAGAAAGCGATTTCTCTTCAAAAGGGCAAAACTGGGGGATTTGCTGAGTTTTGCTGGCCATTGTGTGTACTTTATTTGATCTTTCAGCCACAGGCAAGTTAAGGTTCCTCCTAGATTTTTCACTATTGAGGTTGCTGATGAAGGGAGGGAAAGGGAAGAAAAGGAAGAACTCTTAGGGGCTAACCCTGGTGGAAGCGCATCAGGACAGGGTCCAAAGTGGACTGATTCTGTTTGTGCACGTGCTGGTGTTTCACACTGCACATGTTCAGTGTCATCGCAGAGGTGGGTGGGCCTCATTTGGTCTGCTATCCCTTGTGCTTTGCCTGGTAGGTACCTGGTAGGTGCTCGGCAACTGTCTACTGAATAGATAGGTGCATGTTGTTTGCTAAAGTGATAATTTCTTAATGATTATTTCTTAAGTATTCAGGTTCTGTCGTTGGCTATTCTAATTTACCAGAGATGTGATCTGTCCCTTTATCACCAGTAGGCTGGAAACAGAGCTGGAAAAGAGTATAGATTTTTTTAAAAAGTATTATTTTATTGATTTCAGAGAGGAAGGGAGAGGGAGGGAGAGAGAGAAATATCAATGATGAGAGTATCATTGATTGGCTGCCTCCTGAACGCCCCACACTGGGGATGGAGCCTGCAACCCGGGCATGTCCCCTGACTGGGAATCGAGCCTCCTCCTCAACCACTGAGCCATGCCAGCTAGGCAAGAGAATAGGTTTTAAATATGAAAATGAATCCACTTTGCTTTACATCCATAGCGTAAGGTGTTTTATAAGCATTTACAACTCTGATGGAAGACACTGCTATGTTCTGTTTAGATTTGTTGTAATTAATAGATTTCAGTGGTGGGCAGGGAAAAGAAGGGAAAGGATGTGGGCAGGGAGGAAGCTGATTCCTTTAAAGGGCTGCATTCTCAGAGTCCAGCTACCAGTAAAAATGAATAAATGGATCAATCGTATAAGATATGAAATCTGAACAAGTGAAGATAGATATAAACATGATGGAGACATCTGTTTCTGGCAATAGAGTGAACTAAAATGTTCGGGAAACGCCTCTGGTGCAAAATACCTAAAAATACGAAATAAAATATTTAACTACATGGAAGCTTATTCCATAGCTAAACTGACAAAATAGAAGGAAAATACTTAAGGCAAAATAATAATAAAGCAATAATCCAGAAAGGTAGGTGGGCAATATGCCAATGGATTCCCAGGGACGCCTGCTTATTCCAGACAAATTAGAGCTTCAGTTTTCAAGGGCAGGTCTGGGAACATAGACAAAGCTTAAGGTCAGTACAATGTGGGAAGTCAGATCAGAGCTTTCTGCTTAAATCTGTGTCTCCCAAAGAATGGCAGTAGGTAAAAGACAATTTTGGGGGGTGGGAGGCAACTTGCCCTGCAAAGGGAGACAAAAAGAAAACTTGCCTTAGCTCTAAATGAAGAGAAAATGATGTCTTCCTTGGAGATTTATAAGCATAAACTGGCCCTTTCATTCACCAAAATTTTCATTACATGTGTGAGCCAAAAAAAATCCAAACTATGCATTTAATTGAAAGTGATTGGTAACGCTCAAGAAAAGACCAAGAAAGAAGCAGGTTTAAAAGAGAACCAAGTAGAGTCTCCAGAAATAGAAATATAATAATTGAGGTTAAAAAGTAATGATTGAATTTCTTAAAAGGCTAATTAGACATAGTTAGGTAAAGAATTGATGAATTGGAAGATGAATCTGAAAAAATTATCGAGAATGCAGTGCAGGGAGTCAAAGAGAAGAAGTAACAGAGTCCCAGAAAGAGAGAACTGAGACAACGAAGAAGCAGCAATATTTAAAGAGATAATAGATGAGAATTTTTCTTCATTGATGAGTGACAAGAACTATGATATTCAGAATAAAAATAAATCTCTGTTTAGACATATTACAGTGAAATTACAGAATATCTAAGAAGACATAATTTTTAATATAGACAGAACATAATAGTTACAAAGGAATGACAATTAGACAGAGCTTGAATTAAGGTGAGACAAGTGAAGTGCCTAGGTATAAAATTTAAGGAGATGCTCTCCATTTCAATAGCAATGACTTGAACTACTTTATAGGAGAGGAGTGCTTTCTCCATTAAGAACAAGAAATTACTCCTTTCTAATTTTAAAATGACACAACAACTAGCATTGCCAAAGATCTATAATATAGTGTCCCTTATAGCTCCTGCCAAGTTGTGCTTAAGGAAAGGGGCTCAAATCCTTTGGAGAAGAGCTTTTGTGGTTGTAGGATTGAAAAGATGAGACATGCAGCAACCAGTATGAAAGAGGCTAGAAGGTCTGTAGATCTAAACTAACACAAAATGTGCTCAATATCCCAGAGTCAGAAAAATTTCAGCAAGTCACAAAAAGGAAGTCTCAAAATAAAATAGAACGATATATTGTACTCCGACCAGGAGATAAAATAAGCATTATTCTATGGGGGTGGGGACGGGGGGGGGGGTAAACAAATACTTGGCACATATGCTGCCCTATTCAAATTCTCTGCCCATGCGAGATGCCATTAATTCACTGCAGCACTCCATTTCTCGGCTCAGATTTGGTCTTAAAAGCTCTTTACTACAGGGTTCCTGATGGAAGTTGCTAAAGGATTCAGGTTCACTGATGCATCTCTAGTACCTAGGACAGTATCTGGGACCATCTTTGTGTTCAGTAAATATTTATAGGGCAGGTTAACAAATTAGAGTTGAAAAATAAGATTAAACCTATTTGCCATCACTATCAGGGCAGTGATTGATAATAACAAAATGTTGTCTAGAGAGATAATTTTTTGTTCAATTTACCTCCCCAGAATAGGTGGGTTCTGAGAAGTTAAGGCTCCTGGTCTGGAAATGTGATGTCCCATTGGAACAATCTGAGCATAGAGGAATGGCCTGGTGTGTTGGTTGATTGTACATAGAACTGAGAAGTAATTCTTGAAGGTGATGTCTGTAGATAATTTTGGCTGACTCTTCTCCTTTAAGAATCAGACTATAAGACCCAGCAGATAGATGGAGAATAGTAGATATGAACCAGGTTCAGGTTCTACCACACCACTTGGAGTACACGAGTAGGACTTTTCTCTCTGTAGGCTTAGTAAATGCTTGAGAACCAATAACGAGGGAGCCATGAGTTGAGTATTATATAAGAGTTCTAAGTCTTAGAAATCCATGTATCCTCTCAAGGAAGGACAGCATCAGCTTATATGAATATTTCTAGAAAGACCTACCCATCTCCATGGCAAAGATGGCTAAGGGCTCCCTGAAGCTGAAGAACTCTAGCCTTTGAGCTGAGTTGATCAGAGAGAAGAAAGGTCCATCTTGGTACTTTAATCAGAGACTGGCCACTTGCTTTATGATGTAGCATTAGTCCATCAGTCTTGAGACTGCCATAACTTAAGCTAATCAGCTGCACCTGAGTTCTAAAGACTAGACAAAGCAAACCAACAGGAGACAGAGGGATAAAAAACAAGTCAAAAATACAAAACAGGAAGTCCTAGTTAAATAGAATTGCTGGATGAGTCAAATGCCACCTGCACAAAAGTATACAGCAGTTAGTGAGATTCATTTACAGCCCTGAAATGAATTTCTAGATGTAATATATGAATTAAAGGTAGTAAGATGAACTAAGTTGAGAGTATGGGTCAGAGCTGATAACTAAATCAGTAGTCTAGAAGATCAAGTAGAAAGAATATCTCACACACAGCAAAAATACAGAGAGGGAAAAGATAAGGACTCAAAGTGCAAACCAGAAGCCCTAACATGAAAAAAATAAAAGTTCCAGAAGGATAAAAAAAGAAAAAGAACAATAAATAGAGAAACAATAATTAAATAAATAATAGAAAAAAAAGTCCCAGAGTTGAAGACAGACTGAAAGACATAGACTAAATCCAGGATTCCAAGTTTCAGGCAGGATTCATGAGGGAGGATTCACTCAGGAGCATTCTGTAAAACGTCCTGAACTTCAAGGGGAATTGGAAAATCTTAAAAACTTTCAAACAGAGCAAATTTCTTACAATTGAAAAAGAATCAGATTGGATCAGACTGGAAGACCGAGATAGGGATATCATATCTGTGGGTCATGAGAGAAAATGATTGCCTCACAGGGATTCTAGTTTCAGTTACCAATCAGGGTGAAAGAAAAATACTTGCATAAATGCAAGAATTCAAAGTATCCACTGCCTGCATACCAATCTGAAAAAAAAAAAAAGTTTGAGAAAGAATTCCAGCCAAGCAAATGAACGGAGCAGAGACCTGCACTCAGTGTCTCACTATAAAAAATGATGTTAATGTAGGGTTTGTATAAGTTTTCTTCTTATCCAAGTTTAGTTATCATGAATGGATATTGAATTTTGTATGATGCTTTTTCTGTGTCTGATGAGAAAGTCATGACTTTTTTTATCATGTTCATGTGATCAGCCATTTTTGTGTTACTGAGCCCCAAAACAGACACAGCTAGAACTGGATCTAGAAGCAGTGAAAAAGTTTTTTGTTTTAGTCTCAGTCTTGGCATTATGGGCCTCAAAGCAAATGTCATAAATGGGGAAACTGTTCTCCAAGCCCCAAATTAGACTTAAGGCATTGTTTGGTTTCTCTATCTTGAACAGAAAACACACACACACACAAAACAATACCCAAACTTTACAATAAAGTCCCAATTCTGGGGCTGAAGACTTTAGAAAATATTTTAAAAAGAAAAAAAAATTTCAATTTACTCTCTAGTTTTTAGATAAAATGTGATTCACAAGGAGAAACCAGAAGACGGAATACTTTGTCCCCGTTCAAGAGGGAAAGAAAGGTTTAAACCAGTCATCATCTTGTTACAGAATGACTTCAGACTCTATTTTCCCAAAAGGACCAGTGCCATCAGTGAGAAAGGCTCGATCAGTTTCCCAGAGATTGTGTCAAAGAAAAGTTGTACTCTTATTTCTGCAAGAATTGTTGCATTGAGATGATTTTCAAAGAAATCCCCAAGAAAGGAAAATTACAGCATTCTGTCCTCCAGGTGATAAAGACCTGCATCCCCAGCCTGAACCCTGGCTTTGGAATCGGGTACTCGAAAAGCACAGTTTTTATCTAAAATCTATTTTCACTTATCAAGTTAGGTTATGCAAGCTTTTCATTCTCTCGGACTCTTAGTTTTTTCATCTACAAAATGGGAGTACCGATAATAACATAATGTAGAAAAGAATACTTACTTGATTCATTTTGTGTGTCAGTAGCATAATTCAAATGCAAACATAACCATGAAAATTTCATTTGAATAGGTAAAGCATACAAATGCCACAACCAAAGCAGCTTAAATAGATGTGGGGTTTTTTTGCCCTCCAAGGCCATAATTGTAAGCTGCTTGAGATCACTGAGGAGGCCTGTGAGAGTAAATAGCAGCAGAGATTTTAAACATGGACTCTTAAATTATGAGAAATGTCTGTCAAAAATAATCTAGTCCAGCATGCTTGTCTAGTTGAGACTAAGGCTCCAAGTTGGTTAAGTGAGCGGATCATAGTTGCATGGCTTCTCAGAGATAGTTTGGGGACTAAAATTCTTTTGATTCTCCACCTAGTATTTTTGTTCTCACAATGAGAGAGGGCTCATTTTTTAGTAGAGACCCACACTTGCTAGATGCCATTTTACAAAAGCTTTATTGACTACTGTCAACTAACTCCCTATCCATGAAAATGACCTCTTTTATGATCATCCTGCTTTCCCCTGTATTCACCTTTATAACGTTGCAATACAAGAAGACTCTGTTGCATTTGTCTGTCTTTTCTACTAGTCTGATTGTTGTTTAAGGGCAGGAGCTATGGTACTTTTCTTTCTTTTCTTTCCTTCCTTCCTCCCTCCTTCCCTCCCTCCCTCCCTTCCTTCCTTCCTTTCCTTCTTTCCTTCTTTTCTTTCTTCCTGACTGTCTATCTGTCTTGATATCTCAGTCTTTGCTTGTAAGGTGTTCCACTGACAAGATGAGACCCACCCACATTACGGAGGGTAATCTGCTTTACTCAATGTCTACTGATTTAAATGTTACATCTTAAAAATATTTGTACACCAACATCTAGACTGTGTTTGACCAAACAACTAGGCACCATAGTCTAGCCAAATTGATACAGTAAAAAATTAACCATGCCGTAATCGGTTTGGCTCAGTGGATAGAGCGTCAGCCTGCGGACTGAAGGGTCCCAGGTTCGATTCCGGTCAAGGGCATGTACCTTGGTTGCAGGCACATCCCCAGTAGGGGGTGTTCAGGAGTCAGCTGGTCGATGTTTCTTTATCATTGATGTTTCTAACTCTCTATCCCTCTCCCTTCTTCTCTGTAAAAAATCAATAAAATATATTTTTTAAAAGATTAACCATCACAGATGGTGATGACAGGAGAGGAGATTGTGGTCAGAACACTAGATGCTGGAATTAGTAAATTTGGGGATAGAGCAGTATGACAGAGTCCATGGAGTGATCACAGATGTGGATAACTAGGGGGAAGAGAAGACAGTCATTGGAGATGTGAAGGTCAAGGAATAGAGAGTTCAGCATAATGACTAGATTCATCTGCTTAGACAATGAAGTCATCTAGATAAGGTAGAGAGGAAGAATTTGAGCCCAGTCCCATTGACTGAATTTTTAGGAAACTATTTTTCAGACAGAAGGCAGACTAGAGCAAGGCCAAGGAAATGTGGCTAGAGGGCAGGCATCAGGTCCAAAGTCAGAAGAATGGCCAAGAAATAAAGGAGCGAATGTAAGCAATTCTAAATTCAGTCTTTATAAAGCAGTGTTTCATGGCAGACACCAAAAATGTGTTGCATACATTAGTGATATATCTGGCTATCTATAATAATAAAAGGGTAATATGCTAATTAGACTGGATGTCATTCCGGATGTCCTTCCTGACGAAGCCAGGGCCGGAGGGAAGCCAACCCAGGCCCGGGTGCCTGTGGGCGGCTGGAGGAGGGAAGCAGCCCAGGTCCCAGGTGCCGGAGGGAAGCCGGTGCCAGCAGACCAGGTTCTGGATGCTGGAGGGAAGCCGGTGCCGGCAGCCTGGGGAAGGAAAGTCTACTCTTGCACTAATTTCATGCATCAGGCCTCTAGTATAGTTATATGTTTCTGTTCATTTTAGATTTGTTTGCTTTATAAAAAATATTACATTGCACTAAATTAAATTTTTGGAGTTTCTTCTATGACAATGTCTCTCCAATAACTAAATGATTTAAAAATTGAAAAAAAAAGCAGGATAGGTTATCTAATATTTTAGATGTCTATAAGATTTATGCAGTGATTTTTCAGTCATGATTAAATCTATCAACTTCCTCCATTTGTCCATTTTAAAAAGTAGGAGATTCATTTGTATTAAGCCAGTTAAATTAGTTTTAATTTTTTTTTAATCTTCTAGGTTTCCATACTCTCTCTCCTATTAGCTTTAACTTCTGTGGGACACTCTTGTAATTGAAATTGACCTGGTTAGGGTAACTTAATGTAGCTAGTTGGTGTTCCCAAGAGAATAACCAATCCACATCATTCTCTGTTATATTTTCTTAGTTATAGCTTAGGTGCTTCTTCTCTCAATCCATTTTTCACCCTGCCCTCTTCTTGTCACAAAACATGCATATATACATACAGCTAATCTTCTACACAATTTACCCCAAACTTAGGGGAAGTGGTGTTTCTGTCTTATTTGCATTTAGGGTTGTGGAAGCATTTCTTATTGAACTGGCTGTATCAGACACATCTTATGTGCTTCCTCAGATTCCATCAGCATTGCCACCTCCAGGCCCTCGGCTACTTGCTCTGCCCAGCTGCTCCTGCCCACCAACCCCACTCAGACCCCACATTTCCCACTGCCTGGGGCCTACAGGTTGCTTGTATGAGGATCCTCAGCCTCCCCCTTTGGTGGCTATAGTGCAGTCAGGCTAAGCAGGGGCAGGTCTGGTCTCTGTCTCCTCCTGCCATGTCTAAACTTTAATGAGCTGTCACACCACAGGCATGGAAAGCTGACAAAAAAGCCAGGTTCTCACAACCTGGAAGTCCCAGGATGGTGGGTGGGGGCTTGAGGGGGCAGTGATGGTTAGCTGGTAAATAAAATGTGACCAGTGGAAACAGGTGAGGGCAGGGAACCCACCAATAAAATTTCCTCTACTTTCTCTCCCATGGTCTGGGCCAACCACAGCTTCTGAAGCTGCCTTGCTTATCTTTTCCAGGCTCCCAGTGAGGCAGTGACCAGAAAAGTCATGGGTCATCTTGCCCTGTTCCCTTCCTCCCTGCTCACGTCCCTTTATGTTCTCTGCATCCTGGGATTTTATTTCCCAGATGAAGACTCAGCGCTTACTCCTTGCCTCAGACTTTGTTTTCCAGGGATATGGGCTAAAACTCTAACTATTTCAGTCTTGTTTTTTTATAGTAATACATTTAGAGTCCTGTCCTATCTTTCCTTCTCAAAATTCATGAGTTGCCTTTGGACATTTGCCTGCCCATGTTGGTCTATATTAAACTTTTACCAATGTTTACATATATATATAATTAGAAAATATACTTTCTCTCCTATGATTACAGGTAAGTGAGCCGCTCTGACCTTATTGCTGGTTCTTGCATAGTTCAGGCATATTCCCACCTTTGTATTTGCTTTTCCTTCCGCCTGGACTATCTTGACCCAGATGTCCACATTCCTTCACCTCCTTCCTGTCTGTGCTCAGTGAGTTTTTCCCTGATCATCCTATATAAAATTATAGTCCTCTCCCCTCTTCTCCCAACTCTTTATCTCCTCTCCTGCTGTATTTTTCTGTATAGTTTTATTGCCATCTAACATATATTTTACTTACTTACTTTATGTCTCTGTCTACCCCAACTAGAATCTAAGCAACACAGTGAAGGTACAATTTTCTGTATATTTTCTTTACTGCTGTATCCCCCAGTGCCTAAAACAGTGTCTGGCACATAAAAGTGGTCAATAAGTATTTGGGAAATGAATGAGTCAGCCAACCAATCAATCAATCAGTTGATCAATCGGTAATATATATTAGATAGCAACTTTCTAGTGTTTCAACATTGACTCATTTAATTCAATTTTAAGGAAAAGCAGGATAATGTGTATATCTAGAAGACCTAAATTGGGTTTACATGGTGATTGAGTGCATACAGTGAAAATGATCAAGTTCATAGGGAAAGACCTGACCTTCATCATTAAGCAGGCACTGAGGAACTACTGTGTACCTTCCAAAGGAGATGCTGGGAGATACAAACAAATGTGAGATATGGTTGTGCTCTTCACAAAACTTATCAGTTTGCTTAATAAAATTGATGTTGCCCTATGAAATAATGAAAGAACTTTATTAAATTGTGTGGGTTTTGACTTTAAATATGTCCCCAGTTTAGGGACAAGAGAGGAAGCAATTGTTAGAACCCTTCCTCCAGCTCTTCCACTCAAGAGTCATATTTTGACAATTGACTTAACCTTTTCATAGTTTCAGACCTTACCCAGGAAGTTGGAATAACTTCCTAGATATTACTGAGAGGACTAAATGATACAATGCAAGTAAATTGCCTAGAAAACTGGAATTGCCCAATAAATATTTACAGTTAAAATATTTCATTATTACTATAATTTTTAAGAAGCTACATAGAGATATTTTTATAGAGGAGATGGGACTTGAGGAATAAATAGGACTTGAGGGAAGAGGAAAAAATACAGGTAGAGGAAATAAGGCAAAAGCAAGTCCAGAAACACAGAAGCAGGGATGCATAGGGTGTGTGGAGCAGTGTCCCGGCTGATGGAGTGGGGAAGACGGGGGCCAGGGAGAATGTGCGGCTAGGTAATATTGGGGAGCCTGGACTTTATAGTTCTCATCACTGGGAGAAAAGAGGGGAGAGAAGATAGGTAGAATAAAGGGAAGAAAGAAGGAAAGATAGAAAAAAAGTTGAGAAGCAAAAGTAAAGCCCAGCCATTGGCCAGAAATAGCCTTCTCATGTATAATATTCTCTTAGAATTTATTTAAAGCATTAAGATGAGAGGACAGTTCAGAGCCCTGAATTAATTCCCTTTTTTCTCTCTCTCCCTCTCTTTCTCTCAACCTTTTATTAAGAAAATAAAAGAGACTTTGAAATATTAAGAGATAGTGGGATTAGAACCTTCTCCTGCCAGTCCCAGTCTTTCCTCCCCTATTAATTTCCACTTGATTAGAATTCTTTTTGAAGTATTTAAATATGGACAATAGAAAATAGAAGGGTGAGTTATTGAATATCAGTTAGACCGCATTAATATAATCACCGTTCCCATTTTTATATAGACACTTCATCTATATGTATAGTTTCCATTAGGAATAAAGTAGACACCCCCTCTCCCTAACTCAAGTAATTATGATTTTTTTAAAACTATAATGAAACTCTGAAAAGTTAATAGTTGATTGGAAAATCCTCAGGTTAAAACATTTAATTTTTAAAAATAAGTTTTAGAACCCTAGGAAACTGAGAATTCTTTTTTCTTGCTTTTTTCTTTCTTCTTAGACATGAGAGAGTTCACGAACACTAAATTCTTAAATCGGTGAGGGCTTTTGGCACATGCTCACTTTTGAAAAAAGTCATGGCTCTTTGGATGGAAGCTGTGGAACTCTGAGAAATCCTCTTCACTTAGGGGCTGTATGGGGGAAAGCATCTGTTTTAGTCTTCCTTTAAAACACAGGCCTCACCACTGCCTAGTCCTGGCATTGGCTTTCATGCTGAAAGCTTGATCTAAAGACTCGAGGAACAAAACCGGGTCTTAACGCATGAAGTTTGGGCTTTCTGAGATGGTCACTATGGAATTCTTGGGGTTTTCCAGCATTAAGGACCTATGACTCTTTATTTATTTATTTATTTATTTATTTATTTATTTATTTCAGTTTACATTCACTATTATTTTGCATTAATTTCAGGTATACAGCATATGGTTAGACAATCATGTGGTTTACAAAGTGTTCTTGATATTTCCAGTTCCCACCTGGCACCATCTATGTTATTTTTATTTATTTATTTATTTCTATTTATATAATGTAACGTGCAATAAACATTAATATTTCAAGAAAAAAAGATTTTAAATAATGTTACCCAAACTATACTAACATAGTATAATATCACAAAAGTTGTAGGAAATATTAAAAATCTGCAAATAACAGGATTACTTCTATTATATTCTACAATATTTTTTTCCTCTGGCTCTATTTTTGTTCATCAGTTTATGTTGTTCATTATATTCCACAAATGAGTGAGATCATGTGATATTAATCTTTCTCTGACTGGCTTATTTTGCTTAGCATAATGCTCTCCAGGTTCATCCAAGCTTTTGCAAATGGTAAGAGTTCTTTCTTTTTTACTGCAGCGTAGTATTCCATTGTGTAGATGTACCACAGGTTTTTAATCCACTCATCTGCTGATGGGTACTTAAGCTGTTTCGAAATCTTAGCTATGATAAATTGTGCTGCTATGAACATAGGGGTGCATATATTCTTTCTGATTGGTGTTTCTGATTTCTTGGGGTATATTCCTAGAAGTGGGATCACTGGGTCAAATGGGAGCTCCATTTTTAATTTTTTGAAGAAACTCCATATTGTTTTCCACAGTGGTTGCACCAGTCTGCATTCCCACCAGCAGTGCACGAGGGTTCCCTTTTCTCCATATCCTCACCAGCACTTGTCGTTTGTTGATTTGTTGATGATAGCCATTCTGACAGGTGTGAGATGGTACCTCATTGTTGTTTTGATTTGCATCTCTCGGATGATTAGCGACTTTGAGCATGTTTCCATATGTCTTGGCCTTCTGTATGTCCTCTTTCAAAAAATGCCTATTTAGGTCCTTTGCCTATTTTTGGATTGGATTGTTTATCTTCCTTTTGTTGAGTTGTATGAGTTCCCTATAAATTTTGGAGATTAAACCTTTATCGGAGATAACATTGGCAAATATGTTCTTCCATGCAGTGGGCTTTCTTGGTGTTTTTTTTTTTTGTTGTTGTTGTTGTTAATGGTTTCTTTTGCTGTGCAGAAGCTTTTTATTTTGATATAGAAGGACCTATGACTCTTTAAAAATACGTTCTTTGATAAACAGCAATTCATACATCTTTGTTTTGAAAACCTAGAAATGTCATTGGATTTATAAATCTTATCTTTGAATGTTAGCATTAACTACTTGAGGCCCCAAATGTTTAACTGACTTACAAATAAAATATTCTTTACACATCTTTCCACCCAAACTATGCAAATCAATTTCGTTATTTTCAACATATTGATTTGTATATTTCCTTTGGCGCATATGAAAATGGAGTCTCTGTCACAAATGTGGGAAAGGACATAGACACAAGCCTTATTTTGGAAGAGTTTAGACTCCTTAGGAATGTTAAAAGTAGTGGAAAAATACAAACCAATGGATGAGATGGAGAACCAGGGCATAAAACTAGAGATACAGAGTGAGTACTTCAGCTCTCAGTGTCAACCAATGAGGAGATTACCAGTTTGAATAAAAATTTGACTCACATTTATCCTTTAGCCTTTTAGAAGAGTAAGTTCTAAGTCCCTTATGAATTGCCCACCTTTTAAATACAGCTGCACCATAGAATTAGGCCCATGAACTACATAGGTAATGATAAATGAAGAGATCCAAAGCCATGACCAAAGGCAGATGTGAGCAAGTGATCAGGATAAGTGCCTGGCCCTTCTGCCCAGCCTCGCAGCTCCTGATTCAAATTTGTGCCTCAGCAAAACATTAGGCATCTTTGGACCATGTTAAATTACCAAACTCCTGAATGCTAAGCCTGCAAATGTCACAGGTCTGATCCACAAACTATCGTTAAGGAAGACCCCCTTTGTTGTGTCCAGATACATAAAAGGTGCACCTCCTGATGGCTGCTGAAGTCACCCTATGGAGTCATACTTCTGGGCCACTCTGATGAGTGAATGAGCACCATCATTCCTTGGGGACGAGGGCAATGTCCTCCACACCCCTCACATCTCATAGTGCAACACCGAAAATCAATACAGACTTTTTGTATGGAAATAAAGCAACCAAAAATCCATGAATATGTTTTACATATTTGATGCTGCACTTTCTGAACAAGAAAACAATAATAAAAAGGGAGTGAAACATAGGCAATGGCGATGATACTAGAGAATGCTTTAAATTAGAATTGTCTATAAAATTTTAGTCTTCTATGCACCCTGTGACTGGAACCTAGTCGTTGGATTCTATGCTGATCACACAAAGAAAGCAAATGACCTCTTTGGACTTAACCGCATTCAGTTAAGCCAGTAGTCAGGGGTCTCACCTCATCTGGGAAAGTGTCCAGTAGGGCAACTTCATGGGTGTGTGACCAGAGCAGTACACAGGCCTCCATGTTTACAAAGGCTCATGCTTGGTTTAATGCTCACTATTGCTAACTGAGATTCTTAGCAATTTTTGAGTAAGGACTCCACATCTTCCTTTTGCACTGGGCTTCACAAATCTTGTAGTTGGTCCAAACCCCAGGTTTGCCACTTGAGGGGCTGATTGTTCCAAAATGAATTAAAACTATAGTTGTTTTGTTTTTTGTTTTTGTCTGATTCACCTGCAATTTCTCCCCACTTGCCCCAGACTCCTGAGTTTAAACCATAGGAGTTCTTCTGTTCCAGAGCTCTAGCCCCATATGTTTTCCTTCAAGTGAGGCTATATGTGACAGGACAACACTCACTGAAATAACGCTTAAGATTCTTCCTTAGGATCCTGTTGCCCTTTTCTGTGACTAGAAACCCCTAATCCTAGATGCCTGTTTGGTCATTACCTACATGCCACACCGGAAATGAAGGTTTGAAAATCCTGCTGATCTTTGTGTAACTCAGGAGGGAGTATTTGCATTTGCCAACTACTTACCATCATAAGCTGCCTCAGGGCAAGTAAGCATGGCTGGCCTCCAGCACATGGCCATTAGCCTCTGTGAGTTGCACCCTAAATGGATATTTGTTCTCATCAAATCTTCATTTCAGGAGATGAGGAAACAAAAACTCAGAGATGGGAAAGGATCCGCCCAAGGTTGTTGCTTGTGATTTACAGACAGTGAGGACTGGAATTGGCTTCTAGGTCTCTTCTAATTTCCTGTGCTTCCTCCTCACCCATG
Organism: Myotis brandtii; assembly: GCF_000412655.1. Classification (NCBI taxonomy): domain Eukaryota; kingdom Metazoa; phylum Chordata; class Mammalia; order Chiroptera; family Vespertilionidae; genus Myotis; species Myotis brandtii. The sequence continues at coordinate 2,078,314 of NW_005356674.1, forward strand.
TTGGAGCCTCAGTTGTATGGAGTAGGTCTGACATTATCCCCCTGCTAATGGGAGTGGGTCAGAAACCATCAGAAGTAAAGGAAGGTCAGATCCAATGCCCTCTGTTCTAGGGAAGTATTCACGGAGATTCAAAATGGAACCTAGGAGCTAGAGTCACAGACACATGTCTGTTCACCTTCCTATGCAGCAGACCAGGCATTACCTAATCATGGGATAGCTCTTAAGGGAGGCCTGGAAATGACTTCTTTCTAGAAGCAATGGTCAACAAGAGCTATTTTAAAGGCCCAGGTAATTCTCACTTTATCTTCAGTGATGACCCTAACTTCCCAAGCCCTCACCATTTTCCTGGTACTGTGGGTTTCAACAGCATCTGACATCTGTAACATATGGTTATTAATCTATTATTGATCTATCTGTGTTAATTTTGGCACAAGCTTGCGTTCTTTGAGGTCAGCAACTAGTTCTTGAATAATCTTCTGCGTAGGAGCAAGTATCAATGTTAATTTCATTCCCCCAGAGAAATGGCTTCAAACAGTGGGCAAGAGAAGCGCATGACTGACAGCCTGGGTTCACTGACACTGTCCCCCTCCCCCTGCTCACAGACACATACACACTTGGAAGGAATTAGACAGGTCTCTGATTCACAGTCAGAGCTCTTAGGCCCTCCCTATGGTACATCTCCTGGAGTCCCAAAGTGAATGAGAGAAAAAAAAATGGAGGAATTACAACTGTGTTGTCACAGCCCCAAACTATTTCACTGCACCTATTCTGATTCTGCCTTGTCCAGGCAGGAAATCTAGGCTTCCGACCACACTGAGAAAGGCAGACTAGCAAAATCTATCCCTAACCCCTGTTGTCTCCTGGTTGCTTACCTGTCTTTGGATTGATTTAACATCTTTTGTTAATTGCTGAAATGGCCTGAATTTCTAAATGTAATTAATCCTGGAAATTTGCTTTCATCAAATTCTAACAGAGAGAGAGAGAGAGAGAGAGAGAGAGAGAGAGAGAGATCTCCCAAAGACAACAGACCACAGGCAAGAAAATAAAAAGAGAAATAGAAAATACCATGAAAGAATGGCTGTGGGATTATTGTTTTTTAGTTTTTTGTGAAAGGTTTAGAAAACCAAAAATAAGGTAAGGTAGAAAATTCTATGGAACAACCATACAACTGCAGAAAGGGAAGGGACAAAGTGCAATTGTTCCCTCTCTGGTTTTCTCAATAGAAAACAGGAGAAAAAACTGAACAAGAAAAGCAGAATTATTCTCAAAACCTCTCATGATAAAAAAAAAATCAGTCGGTGAGGAGTATTACTAGCTTGGAGCTAGAGAAAAAATCATTTCTGAAGTGCATGTTTAGAGAGTGGTTTTTTTAATGCAATAAAAATGGAAAAGAATTTGGGGGTGGGATAGGGGGAGGCTGCTTCTGTCTTCAGGCTCTGGGCAAAGATGCCTCATCCCATCCTTTCAGCAACCCATTATCGGGCCTCTCTCCTTTGCATTATTCTCCAGCAACCTTATCAGACACAAGCATCGCCTCAGATGCTGCGACTGGAGTCTTGTAATTGTCCCTGGTTAGAGCTCAATAGCACCTTGAACCATCAGAGCAATCTCAGCTTTTAAGAAAAGGTCTCCACAAGGAGACGCAGTAAGAGAATTTGCCTGTGGCTATGCGAGTTCTTTAATAGGGAACTCTCCTCTGCCAGCCCTCCCTGCAGAGCCTGTGGAGAGATGGGAAGTCTACTTATTTATCATAGGGCTCTTCTGAGTGCCTGTTAGGCAATGATCATATTATTTATTACCAGGTGTGTGGTGCTGTTGGGGGCAGGGTGGGAAATTATTTCTTTAATAGGCTCTTGGCAGATGCGGGTGGGGGGGGGAGGATCCCATCTCAGGGATCAAGGTGGGGAAGGGGAGGGAAAAAGTGTGAAGACTTGGGAGGACCGAAGGGGTTTGCTGTGCTGCTTAAAAGTAATACATACTGGCCTGCATGGTAAAACAATTTATAGCAAATATATGCTATACATGCTTACTTATGTAATTAAGGAGTAAAGGGGAGGATGTGTTATTCAAGTGTCTATCTATCTGCAGTCACATCCCCTAGTGCTCACAGAAAGTTTAAGGAAGGGTTTTAACTCTCTAATCCTCCCACTGCCCTGCACCCTGCCACCCAGCCCAGCAATGCAGGCTTTTTCCCTGCGAGAGAAGTAGCAGGGTGAGATTGGGGGCCAGAGTTCCAAAGTCAATAATCCCAGATCTAGGGACCTACATGATCAGGAAGTATCAGGCTCTTAGAGGCTCACACTCTCCAGACCAAGAGTTCTTAGTTTAAACAAATCAGCCAGGTCCTTCCTCCCCAGCTCCCCACCTCATACATGAATAATATCAAGAGACTAAATATGCAACACTGACTTTGGAGTCCTGGAGAAAAAGACTTTGTCAGAATTCCTTCATCAGATGAGATGGAAGCTCAGGTCAGTGGTCCCTGGATCGGCAGACTTATCTGGGCAAAGCAAGAGATGGGCAGCAGGGAGGTGGTGAGTTTGGGGTTGAGCTACCAGGTCAGTGTCTACTTGTTTGTTCTACGCTGGTTGTCTGGTCCTCCAGTCACTGTTTTTTCCCAAATGCCCTCCTCCTCCCCGTCCCCCAGCTGGAGAGGACAACTGAGTTAGGAAGTCCATCCTGAAAATCATGTCTTCCATCCATAGAGACTTAATGCAACAGATCTCCAAACATGAAGGAAATTCCTCCTACCTATAGAGGAGTTACCTGAACTCCTAGAGGAGTTAAGAGATCTACCTGAGGTGACCTACCTATAAAGGGGCTGTCCAGCACTCAGATGTAAGCCATGGCCTCCAAGTCCATGGTTCTTTCCACTCTTCTGGGTGGTATGGGTGAGCCCTCAGAAGGTTCGGCACTGGGGTATTGGTGCTCCATGTCTTGCATCTCTTCCTGAGGTAAAAATAGTGTTTTTAAGTCACTCCAGGGGCTACCCACAGATCCTCCTTGGAAAGGAGTCTGTTCTGATCTGATGGGCATCTGCCTTGGTACCTACTCAGAAGACTATTAGGTGAGAACCACTTAATAGACTCAAAAACTGATCAATGGCCAGATATATATGTGTGCATGAAAAATGCTTAGAGGACCAGCATTATATACAATAATATAACTTTGCCTTTCTATAAATAATAATAGAAGTCACCTTTTCCCCAAACCCATCATCCCTATATTATAAACTGGAAAAAGTCCCCACCGATCTGATTTTGTCTGATTACACCTGATTTAAGCTCTCTGTAAGAAGTTAATACTTTAGACAAGTCTTTGAACTTGAGATATCCAAATTGTGCCTTTATATCTGTTTCATTGTTCACTAAATTTCCTGAGGAGACCAAGATATTCTCTTTTAGCTGACAAAGTAGATAACAAGGTAGAATTGAGGATTAACTTGTCTAACACAGAAATCTGGAAAATGCTAAGAAAACTTAAGCATCATATAACATTATCATCTTCATGTGAAATTAGTTATTAAGCACTTAAATATAATAGCTGTCATGTGTGTAGTACTCTATAAGACTCCTTTCCATCCACTATCTTACTTGATCCTCAGCACAATCCTAAAGCAAAGGTCAGTCTCATTAGCTTCATCTCTCTCATAGAGGGAACTGAGAGATTATGAGTCATGCACCTAAAATTGGGAATCGGCAGAAGTTCGGGCCCAAACTGTGGGGAGTATGTTCAACAACCCCCTTGCCTGCCTCCCTTGGGCTCCAGTGGAATCTGGGGACATACAAAAAAGCTCACCAATGTGGCCAAGATTTAGAAAAGTCATTTTAATTCGCTTGCTCATCTGTGCTATCAGATAGTGAAGTGTACAAAGACAAGGTTGACAGTCCATTGGTGACCACAATTTTCAGGTTTCCCTGGTTGCTGCTAAGATCTTACTGGTGTAACCCCAGTTAGCATTCTGAAAGCATTCAGTAAGGATTCAGCAGTATAGACCCCCACAATTATTCCTGCCCCTCTGACTCAAGAATGATGTAAATCTAACTCATAGTTGAGGATACAGACAATCAGGGATTGGGAAAGCCTCCTCTACATACCCTAAATGTCTTCTGATGAAAGTGGTCCCCACACAGCTTGAGAGTTGTGACAGAAGCACATGAACAGACATGTAGCTCCTTGTATCCTGATATGCCACTTCTTTGACAAATGTTCAACGTGTTCAAGTGTGCGAAGTTTCAAACAGCAGGCCCTGCGAAAGCAACCCCATGATCCCAGTGAATGAGAAGAGTCTGACAGACCTCCTGGCTCCTCTCCTCCAGGACCAGGACAGACTAAAGCAGAATAAACATGGTCAGCATTTAAGAAGTCCCTGCTTGCCTCACGCACAGGAATATAGATGTTTTAAATCTTCTCACTTATCAAAGGAGCACAGTTCTTATGTCCTGCTCTAGAACATGAGATGTGTCTTTTATTTTGGCTTTCTGAACAAAGAACCTACCTTTTCTATAGTAATGTCACCCTCTACTGAAAGTTGAGGGTGTTTCTGTCTGTTTCCTAAAGGCAAAGGTGGTTGGCGCTGAGAAAAATGAGATTGCTAGCATTCATGCCCGGGAAAAGGTCTTTTCTGTTTTTCTTACTCTTTCTCCACTGTGCACATGGTGTGGGTTTCATAAATGTAGTTAGCTGATTAATTTTGGCAGCTCTGTGTCCTCATAAAAACTGCTGCCTGGCCTGCAAATGTGCACATCACAGCCTTTGAGCTCTGTGCAGAGCCAGTACCCACTCTCCCCTACACAGAGTTCTGGAAAGTGGAAGCAGATACAGTTTTTCTTCCACTCCATATGCCCAATGCCCAGAACAGTGCCTGGCATACAAGAGACCGCTCTTAACTGTGTGTGAAGCAGGTTAATAAGTAAATGAGAAATCAGGTTTATAAATATAGAATTTTTCTATAGTAAAATTATTTCCATCTATATTAGTCAGTTAAGATTTCCATAACAAAATACCATAGAGTGGGTGGCCTAAATAACAAATTTATTTTCTGGATGTTGGAGATCAGAGTGCCATCATTGTTGGGTTCTGGTGAGAACTCTTTTCTTGGCTTGCAGATGGCTACTTCCTCACTGTGTGGCCTTATCTCAGCCTTTTCTTCTTCATATAAAACCACCAACCCTAGTGGACCTAGAGCAGTGGTTCTCAACCTTCTGGCCCTTTAAATACAGTTCCTCATGTTGTGACCCAACCATAAAATTATTTTCGTTGCTACTTCATAACTGTAATGTTGCTACTGTTATGAATTGTAATGTAAATATCTGATATGCAGGATGGTCTTAGGCAACCCCTGTGAAAGGGTTGTTCGACCACCAAAGGGGTCACGACCCACAGGTTGAGAACTGCTGAAGAGGGTTTTATGCTCAATGAAATAAGTCAAACAGAGAAAGACAAATATCATATGATTTCACTTATAAGTGGAATCTAAAAACAAAATAAATGAACAAACAAAGAAAGAAAGTCATAGATACAGAAAATAAATTGATGGTCACCAGCTGGGAGGGGGTTTGGGGGTGTGGGTGAAAAAGGTGAAGGGGATTAAGAAGTATATATTGCCAGTTATAGAAATTGTCATAGGAAATACAGTCAATAATATTGTAATAACTATGTATGATGTCAGCTGGGTATTAGACTTACCACCAAGATGATCACTTCATAAGGTATATAAATGTCTAATCACTGTGTTGTACACCTGAAATTAACATAATATGTTAACTGTAATTGAAAACGAATTTTTTTTAAAGCTACCAACCCTATCAGATTAGGACTCCACCCTTATGCTGTCATACAACCTTAATTATCTCCTAAAAGTGCTATCTCTACTCACACTTAGGACTTCAACATGTGAATCTGGGGAGGGTCACAATTTAACCCACAGGACCATCTCTCTGTTTCCAGGCTTGAGTTGTTGTCTCTGCCATATCACTTATTATAAACTGCCATGCGTCCGAACCGGGAGGATATTGGAATTTCTTCCATATGCGCTGGAATATTTACCATAATTTTCTTTACAAACCCAGAGATGTCACTAACAAGTCTGATTTTAAAATTGGGTAACCAGAGTTGATATGAGAGGTTTGCGGCTATAGACACTCGTGGCGTGTGGGGAAGGTTTGCTACTTGCGTCTCTTATGGCGTACAAAAGGTTAACCATAACCATTCTAAGATATGCATCAGCAAACAATGGTCCAAAAGCCAAATCTAGCCTGATTTTGTATGGCCTGCAAGCTAAATTAGAATATTTCATAATGTGAAAATTACACGATATTCACATTTGAGTCCCATGCTCATTCAGTTAAATATTATACGTAGCTTTTGCACAATAGCAGAGTTGAGTAGTTGGGACACATTTTTTGGCCCACGAAACCCAAAATATTTACTACCTGGCCCTTTACACAATAATTTATGGATCCCAGATCTAGACCAGTGGTTCTCTTGTTAGAAATATAAATTATCTGGCCTCATCTACTGAATCAGAAACTGTGGACATAGAACCCAGCAATGTGTTTAATATCCTCCCGGATGATTCTGATGCATGCTGGAGTTTGCGGACCACTGGTCCAGGCTAGTGAACCACACCCTGAAATAAAGGCAGAAGTTTATCTCTACTAAACACCTACTATGTGCCTGATCCCAGGCTTACCGGCTGTGATTTGATTCATAGAAGCAGCAGCATGAGGAGATCCCATGCGCAATAGGCAAGCATCCCCGGGGGAGGAGGGAGGGATCAGGCAAAATGAGTTCTTAAATATTTGATTTTCTCTTCAGTCACTGGCTGCTTTTCTATTTGGTTTGGGGCTGAAATAAGACAGCTTGTAAGTAACTGGAGAGGGTGTTTACCCAGTGAATTAGTTCGGCTTTCATTGTGCAAGGGATTAGCGCCAGCAGTGGATGAGGCTCCCTTTCAGGTTAAAGGGGCTCGCTGTTCGATAGCTCCAGGCCAGGACTAATTATCATAGGACTGGGGCCATTAAAGGGCTTAACTACCAGTGCCCCCTTCCAGGACTGGATTAGCTGTTCGCCTGCAGCTCTTGGCCCATAACCATTCCCAGGTCTGTGCTTTCTGCCGAGATGTGAGCCGGAAAATGCGGCCGGCTCACAGCTGGGAACTGCCAGGCACTTGGGCACCTGGCCTGGGAAGCTCTGCGGCTTTGAAGGGGCCCAGAATAGCCTCACCCTTGGGAAGAGCTGGAGACCGCCGGAGGTCTCTCTCACAAGGGAGGTTTCTGCGAAGATGGACGGGAGAGCCAGGGCGAGAGGGGGCTAGGAATGAGGTTCCTGCCCTGCTCCAGGAAAGCCCAGGGGCTGCCCGGGGTTCTCGGGAGCCCTGCAGGACTGTGTGAGCCCGGTGGGCAGGGGGCGGGGCTGGCCCTGCCACTGCGGACAGGTAGGACAGCGGGACAAATCCACCTGGGAGTCCACCTGCGCTATCCCAGTGCCACTCCTCCACCGCGGACTTTTTCAGAGACCGAGGTGCAGTCTGCACTGTTGTGGAAAGACAGTTTTCCCCGCTCTGTGCAATGGGGCAAGTAAGTTACCTTATGCCTCTAAATCTCGGCTTCTCATCTATAAAATTAAAGTAAGGTAGTGCCTAGTCAAAGGGCTGTGGGGTGGGCTACAGCATCCTGGGAAGGCTGGTTCATTTCAGGGCTCAATATGCCACAGCTCTTATGCTGATGAGCTCCAATTGGGGAAGAAAGAGCAAAAAATAAACACGGATCTCGAAATTAATGAAGTAAAAAACGGAAGGAAGGAAGGAAGGAAGGAAGGAAGACGGATCTCACCAAACACACACACTCACACCACACAAAGATAAATATGTGAGGCGATAGTGTGTTAGTTAACTTACATGGGAGGAATTCTTTCACAATGTATATGTATATTAAATCATTGCCATGTACTCTTTAAATATCCTAGAATTTTGTCAGTTGTACCTCAATAAAACTGGAAAAAACCCAGCAATAACAAGAAGAAGTGTGTAAAACGAAAGACCCTTTATCTGAAAGGAGTCATAAAACTGGTAAATGATGAACGATTTGAAGCATTTATAAATCAATAATCTTCATGAGTTTACCAAACTTTGCTCACCTCTCCCTACTAGGCTTTGTGGAGGGTTAGGCCAAATGAGTTTGATGAAATTAAAAAGGGCAAAAAGCAATTATTGCTGTAATTGGAAAAATGCCAAGCTCTAGGATTTGTTTTAATATTGTGTGTATTGTTTTATAAAAATAGAAATTAAAAGAATGGACTATTTGCAGGCTATTGTTTTAAAAAGTTAACTATAATAATCAGGTCATGATAGAGAAACCAAAATTGGAATAGGAGTTAGTGTTCAATACTGAACATATTTTAATCACTTCAGCAAATATCTGTTGAGCAAATTCCACATACAAAGAAAAAAAATGGTGCTCGGTGCCATGAGGGACCCCAAGAAGAGTCGGAGGGGGATCTCTACACACAAGGAACTCAAATAATTTTGACAGAAAGCAGGCTACGATAATTACTGACCCACAAGCAAAGTGCTGTGGGATTTTGAGGAAAGGAGAAATAAGAGAATCTGAGGTTTCTTGGAGGTGGGATGATTTGAATTGGGCCTTTAAGATTTGTTCTTACCACCTTATAAACCGAATATATTTTCTCCCTCGCAGTCATTTGTATCACAATTCTCCCCTTTCTGAAAGATGCACACAGAGTAAAATGAATGACATCAGAATTTCTCACTGATTAATAACCTGACACAACGTGTTATTTGACCCAGAAAAATTGTCAAGGAATAATTTCTGAAGCTATTTTGAGAGAGATTCAAAATGTATGTCATTTTATTGAGAGCTAATTCAATTATAGGTTAGGTTATGGTAGGCAGATTGAGACAGGTTTAAGAAAAGGAATGGAAATTCTGCCAAACCATTTGAGTACCTGAGAGGTGTATAAACACTCTAGTGATGACTCAGCAAGAGTCACCCTCAATTGTCCCTAGAACATTCTCAGAGGTGCCTGAGAACTCACGCTCAGTGACGTCTATTCTAACCTGGAAAATGCAGGCTCCCCAGGTGATCTTAAACCACCAGAGCAGGGCATCGCCCATATAATTCCGCTGCCTGTTTGAAGCTAGTGGAAGTTAGTGAGCAACTTGTTCTTGACTGTGATTCATATGTAGTTCTTTCACTTATTGGTCCCATGAACTTTCATGTTACTTAGACTTTTTGAGTCTCTGTGTCTTCCTATTTGTCAGGTACTATTACAGGTACTGGGGATTCAGTAAAGGGTTGTGGGAGGAGGTGCAATTTTAAAATAGGGTAGTCAGGGTCAGCCTCATCACTGGGTAACATTTGAGCAAAGATGTAAGGAGAGAAGTAAACCATGAAAATATGCAAGAGATCAGGGTTTCCAGGGCAAAGAAGGCCTGAGTGAGGCAGGAGTGTGCTTAGAGTGTTGGCAAAACATCAGGGAGTCTGGTATGGCTGGAGCATAAAAGAATTTACATAATTAAAGACATATAATGAGATATGTTTTAATTTATATACTTAAATCATGTGATATAACATACTCTATATATCTCTACCTTTCATTTATCTCTTAATAAAACTTAAATACTATTGCCTGTTAGTACTACAGATTTATCACATTTTTTATGGCTAAATAGCATTTCATTGTAGATTTGCCATACTTTATTTACCAGTCATGTAGTAATTAAAATTATTTTCTGGTGTTTTTGTTTTTTTTTGCTTTTACTAACAATGCTTAAATACACATTTTTGTACATACATATTTACATAATGTGTAAATACATCTAAAAATTAAGTTCTTAGATGTGGAATTGCTGGGTTAAAATTGCTAGAATTCCCTCTAAAAAGCTTGCATTAATTAGCTATCTCACCAATTAGTATAAAAATAATGATTATCTAACCTGTATATTTTTAAATTTTGATCTGATAGACAAAAATGATATCTTAGTTTCATTTAAATGCATATTTTCATAATTATTAGTGAGGTTACAAAAGTATTACAAATAAAAATCCCCCTGTTGTTTACTATTATTTTCATGATTTTATTTTTTACATTTAAATTTTTGATGCAAGTAATTCATTTTTGATGTAATAATTAAGGTAGTGCTCAAGGTTTATGTTGTTCCAAATGGCTAACCAGTTGTCACAACATCATTTGCTGATTTATTCATCACTTTTCCACCAAATGGTAATGCCACATTTAATAAATTAAATCTCCATCTGGACTTGGATCTGTTTCTGAACTCTCTTTTCCAGTGGTCTGTTTATGTGCCAATACCAGATTGTTTTAATTACTATAAGTTTATCATATGTTTTAGTATTTGGTATAGTGCCCCCTCATAACTCTTCAGATTTGTTCTGGCTACCCTCAAATATTTATTTTTCATCTGAAATTTTGAATACTCTTGTGAAGAAGAAAAGTTCTTTTGAGTTTTTATCGATAGTATAGATTAATTTAGAAATAGTTAACCTTTAGCATATTGAGTCTTCTAAGCAAGAACACAATATATCTCATTTAGTAAAGTTTTCTGTCTTTCAACAAAATTTAAAAGTTTTCTTTATATAGGTATGGCACATTTTTCAAGTTTTTCTTTAGTATTTCATATTTCTTATTACTATTTTAAATAACATTTCCCATCAGTGTTTAGAGATTGCTTGTCCACTGAAAAGCTATTTTTTGTGTTTAATATTATAACTAGGCACCTTATTGAAGTCTCTCTTTTCTTAATATTTTTCACTTGATACTCTTAGATTTTCCAGGTTAAAGAGCTTATCATATGCTAAAAATAATTATTCTGTCTCTCTTTTTTGGATACACCACTTTCTTCTCTTGCTACATTGCCTGAGCAATGCTAAAGAGGTATTGACGGGGCATCCTTTACTTGTGTCCTATTCTAATGGAAATGCTTCTGGTGAAATTAACCATAACACTGTACAGTATGTACAAAATAAAGTATACTATGTATATGTAAAATTATAATAAGAAATTTTCTATTAATTTTATTATAGTAAGACATTTTAGGTCAATAATGTAAGTTATGTTTGAAAAATCTTTGATTGTCTCAAATTTTCTCATTGTGTCTATTAATGTAGATAATTCTATTTAAATGTTTCCTAGTAGCAAAATATTCTTGTATTGTGGATCATTCTTCTTTTATTGCGCTCTCGAGTTAAAAATATTTTATGATTTTTACAATGATATGTTGGGTAAATTGATGTGTAGTTTTCTATTTTTATACCATTTCGGTCAAATTCTATTGTCAAAATTATTCACACTTTACAGACAGAATTTGAAAGAGTTATTTATCTCTTTATGGGTTAGAATAGTTTACACAGCATTGAAGTTTCATTTGTCTTGATTATTTGATTACACTCACCTCTGAAAGCATCTCAGCTAATACACTTCCTTTGAGATAATTTTGGAAATATATGTTTTCATAGAAAAGTCATTATTTCATTCAGGTGTCTTATTTATTTGCATAGTTTCAAAGAAAGTACATGCTATATATTGTTGAGTTCCTTTATTATTTGAGATTACTTCCCCACTCTATTTCCAGTTTTGTGCTGGCTCCTATTTACTTTACTACAATAATCAGCTTCATCTATTTCAGAGCCTTTTAAAAAGATGGGCTTTTAGATATTTTAATTAGGGCAAAAGCTAAGCTGATATAACAAAAAGAGCTCAAAGTACAGTGGCTTAAACCAGATAGAAGTTTAGTTCTCTTTCACACGGCTGTGCAGCTGCTCCACTGTGGTCAGAGCTGTTTCATAAAGTCATCCAGGAACCCAGGTTCTTTCTCTGTAGCTCCACCCACCCTGAGGGTATTTTATCTGTATGGCCAAGTGTGATTACTGCCAAGTTCCAGAATGGGAACGAGAAAGAGGAGGAAATCCAAAGCAAGACATTTCTTTTAGGATCATAGTTGAAAAATAAATGATTTAAAATTTCGTTTCAGTTAGCCAAGATCAACAACCACAATGTCAACATCACCAACTCTACTTCCTACAAATGCAGTGTGTCTGTATTTCTCTGTTTAGTCCTGCCTGTACCTCAGCCATGCCTCGGACAGGATCCAGAGATGCCCCTGCAGGCTGCCTGCACACCTGAATTTGTTTTTTGAAGGAAGGGAGTGGATTTTGGTTCTGTGGGATGGACTACCTCTTTTAAAGAGCTCTAAATACAGAGATTTGCAGAAGCATATGTTTATTTTCCTTTACCTGTGTCTAATTTTGTAGGATATTTGGCAGCCATTTTTTTATGGCTTTGCTTCAGAGTTGTGTCTCTGCAACTTTGATGTAATTTGGAGTGTTCTTTTATTGTTTGTTTTTTATTCCTCATGTTATTTTCACTTGACTTCTTACAAAAGAGTAGCCAGAATTACCTTGCCTAACAGGAAATAAAGTCCTGAATATCATGTTTCCAAGGACTATTTTCATTCCAAATATATTTTGTGTTTAAATATTTCAATCATTTGGCTTTCCTAATGTATTAGTCAGGGTAGGTTAGGGTTTATACCACAACAAACATCCCCCCAAATCTCAGGGACTTAAAACAACAAAGAGTTTTTTTCATTTACTTTACCTGTCAAGTGCAAATTGGCCAGGACCCAGGTTTATGGGACAGGCACATCTTAAATATTCTTGTTCACCAGGCCAAATGGAATAGCAGAAACACACACTGATTCTTAAAGTTCCTGCTTATATCTCACTCAGCAAAGCAAATACTATGGCCTCTGCTGACTTTAAGTGGCTAAGGAATAAAATTTCATAATATTACCAAAGGCAATAGCCCTAATGATTTCCATATGCAGATTTCCCTAAAAAAAGATCTCGGGTTCACATCTGGGTTCATGTGAGGCTCTGGTTTCATATCTGTTTCTATTCTGGTGGTTTTTTCCCTTTATCCCTTTACTACTTGTTTCCAGGTTCTCAAGAAGTCCTACGGATTTCCAGAATTCTGTTCTATGGCACCTGCCACCCAAGCACACAGTGACAGGATGCATATCTACATCTCCAGGTCTCATTCTTTTTTTCAATTTCTTTTTTTAGAACTGAATCTAAGTGGTTGTAACTGGGCAAGCAGGAAAGCTCTTAGAACAGTGGTTCTCAACCTTCTGGCCCTTTAAATACAGTTCCTCATGTTGTGACCCAACCATAAAATTATTTTCGTTGCCACTTCATAACTGTAATGTTGCTACTGTTATGACTCGTAATGTAAATATCTGATATTCAGGATGGTCTTAGGCGACCCCTGTGAAAGGGTCGTTCGACCGCCAAAGGGGTCACGACCCACAGGTTGAGAACCGCTGTCTTAGAAGCTTGGAAACTTCTTTCAGATGTTCTGAGTTTTGCTATTCCTTGGACAAGTTTAAGAGCATGTCCTATGCGATCATCTTGCTCTGGCTGGGATAGTTCTAGAAAACATGAATTTACATCGAATTAAAAAAAAAATTCTGAATTCAGAATCTTTGAAAATGAATCATTGTTGGGAGTTAGAATATGGCTGGGGTGGTCTTGTATCCCAGGTTTGTGGTCTTGTCTGAAGGTGACCATTTAAAGCAGTGATTCCCAAAGTGGGCGCTACCGCCCCCTGGTGGGCGCTGCAGCGATCCAGGGGGGGTGGTGATGGCCACAGGTGCATTTGTTTTAACTTTTTTTGTATTACCTTTCTATTCTGAGTTCAATAAATAGTTTCATAATTTCAAACTTCAATGTTTCTAATTTACACCTTTCTTTACTATATTTTACGAAAAAGGTAGAAACATTAGTACATATATCTTTCTGTTTAATTGCTATTAAAATTTAAAAAAAATTAATTTCCAGGGGGCGCTGAGTAATATTTTTTCTGGAAAGGGGGCGGTAGGCCAAATAAGTTTGGGAACCACTGATTTAAAGGGCCAATTCCTCAACAAATGACTGGGCATGTGCATGGCAGCCTCTGGGATAAATTTGCCACTCTAGATCATAACCAGGAGATGTTTCAGTCAGATAAAGTCAGTCCCAGATTCCTTATCCTCCAATATTCAAAATACATGTTTACCCTGGTTTTTATTTTTTCTATTCGTATTTAACTTTGTTACACGTAGGCTCTTGTGTTACAAGTACTCAGTAAACTTAAATATGATGCTTATAAATCCCATTTTATATTCTGCTCAAAACCCCTAATTCAAATGCCAACTTCCCCTTAAAGTCTAAGATAAGTCCACTGTGGAGGTTCTGTGTGCTTGACCTTATAAAGGGATGAAAATCAGGCCATAAAGCTGTCTACATGTCTCTTAACTTCAGGCCAGTTCAGGAGCATAAATTAATCCTGACCTTGAGTGAAGGAGTATTTCAGCTGAGACTAAAGAAGCTTCATGTCAATGCATTGATGTATCTAAGTGTTCGTAAAATATATTTTTTATTGATTTCAGAGAGGAAGGAAGAGGGAGAAAGAGATAGAAACATCAATGATGAGAGTAATCATCGGCTGCCTTCTGCACGCCCCCTTCTGGGATGGAGCCCATACTGGACATGTGCCCTGACCGGGAATAGAACCATGACTTCCTGGTTCATAGGTTGATGCTCAACTACTGAGCCATACCAGCTGGGCTAAGCATTCTTGACTATTAAAAAAAAAATTAGTCCTTGGCACTATTAAAAGAAAAAAAAAAACAGCATGGCCCTAACCAGTTTGGCTCAGTGGATAGAGCATCGGCCTGTGGTCTGAAGGGTCCCAGGTTCAATTCCAGTCAAGGGCATGTCCCTTGGTTTCGGGCATATCCCCAGTAGGGGGTGTGCAGGAGGCAGCTGATCGATGTTTCTCTCTTATCGATGTTTCTGACTCTCTATCCCTCTCCCTTCTTCCCTGTAAAAAAATCAATAAAATATATATATTTTTAAAAAGCAGCATGCAGACCCGAAAGCTTACTATAGAATATGGACCCTCACAACCCTGGAAATCCTTATGGCAGCAGCAAATGCATTACTGTTTCTTTGATATATTCTGGCCTCTGAGGGATTGCCTGAAGGCACAAGACTGCCACTAGGCCTTTCCCAGTCACCGTGGACAGGAATCACGGTGATCGGTCTGACCCATACAGCTATCAGAACAATTCTGTGAGCCGTGCTACCAATGATGGAGAAACTATCTCAGGCTTCTGTTATTAATGGAAAATAAACTCAGAGTTTGTATAAAAACTCAGCTTTGAGAATATTAGCTGTTTAAATTGCAACCTTTTCTAATAGAAAAGTCAAAGAAAGTTCTAGATGGAGGAAAAATATTTAGTTTTAGGATTTTAAGATACAGGATTGCAAAATGGTCATAAGCCTAGGCTCTGAAACCAGATTGCCGGGGTTCAGATAACAGCTGTGCTCCATAATCTTGGGAAACTTAACTCTCTTTGCCTCAGTGTTCTCATCTATTAAACGAGTGTAATAATCCTACCTATCTCATAAGATTGTTGTGAGAATTAAATGCATTAATATATAGAAAACACTTCAAATAGTGCCTGATAGTGTGTTTAATACGTTAGCCATCATTATTATTATTACTAGAGGCCCAATGCACGAAATTTGTACAAGAGTAGGCCTTCCTTCCCCCGGCTGTCAGCACCAGCTTCCCTCTGGCACCCGGGCTTCCCTCGCAGCCCCGGCTTCGTCCGGAAGGTCATCCAGAAGGACATCTGGAAGGACCTCTGGTCTAATTAGCATATTACGATTTTATTATTATAGATTACTATTATTAGTTACCACAAGTAAGGCAAGAAGCAGGCGAATGCTATGGTTTACAGTTTGCTTTCATTCGGGGTACAAACTCAGTGAAGGAGACAAATGATAGACATGTAGACAAAGAAGATTAGTTAATTTCAACAGGAAATAAACTAAAACTGACCGTGTGTGTGTGTGTAGAAGGTTTACTTGGGCCTCAGAGTTCAAGGAAGGCTTCTTTGAGGAGGAAATATTAGAATTGACACCTGAGTGACATGAAGAGACATGTTAAGAACACAGGACAGCCTTCCAGATAGAAGGAGCAATTAGTACAAAGGGTCTCAGGTGGAATCTACTCATCACCTTCAAGGAACAGGAGGAAGACCACTGGGGTTGGAGCAAGTGAGTGAGGGACAGTTTGGCAGTGTTGCAATCAGGCAGGGTCTTGAGGCCATGCAAGGAAGGCTGGATGGCCCTATGGTTCCTTCCTCTCCCAAGATTCTACTGCATTCATTTTGTCACTATTAATTATACTGTAAAAATTTAGAGGTCAATAGTCACTGCTTTTGTTTTTTCTAGATTCCAGATGAATTTCTATTGGATGACTGGTTTAGTGTTTGTGAATTAATTTATTTGCTCATCATATGAATTGTAACCTAAAACACACTGGGGTTTACTCTCCTTGAAAACTGCCCTATGCTCTTCTTTAAATCAGACTCATCATTCCTCACCATCACAATAAGACATCCTTTGACGTTAAGGGTTTGATGTTACCTACATCACTGCTACGCTTGGATTCTGGAAGTTTTGCTTTTGACTATTTGACAGGCAGAATAATTTTTAGAAAGGAAAGTTGAGACTTTTGGGGAAAGATCCTCTTGACTAACCAGATCCTAAATAAATATACCACCCATCTCATTGAAATTCGTCAGAAAGACATTGGGCACCTGCCTTGTGCCAGGCCCTGGGCCAAGCCTTGGTGGCATTATGTTGATGGGGTGTAAGCACGGCCTCTAGAGCAGTGGTTCTCAACCTTCCTAATGCCACGACCCTTTAATACAGTTCCTCATGTTGTGGTGACCCCCAATTTCATTGTTACAAATTGAACATAATTAAAGCATAGTGATTAATCACAAAAACAATATGTAATTATATATGTGTTTTCCGATGGTCTTAGGCGACCCCTGTGAAAGGGTCATTCGACCCCCAAAGGGGTCGCGACCCACAGGCTGAGAACCGCTGCTCTAGAGTCAGACTGTCGGGCTTCAAATTCTGGCTCTGCCAGTTTTAAGCTACAGGATTTGGGACAAGTTAACTAACCAGCCTTATATTTCCTTTTCTGTAAAATGAGGATGTTAAAACATGCTTTATAAGTGGTAGTAAGGATCAAAAGAGATGACATATGTAAAGCACTTGAAATAATGCCTGACACAATTTTGCATAATCACTCAAAAATCTGGCTGTGGGCATAAGGATTTGAGATATTTGTATTGAACTCAAGGATCCTGGAAAATGGCAGTGGCCCTCCAAAAGGCTAGGGCCTGCCCATGTTGGATGTGCTCTGGGACCCAGGTGCAGGGGTTGGGCGGGCTTTGCAGAATGTCAACATGAGCTACAGCTGCATAGAAACCACTCTGCACATGGGACATCTTGGAGCCGTATTGACCTCAGCCCTCATTACTTGCCCATCTTTTCGTTTGACATTCGATTAAAATCATGCAGGAAAGAGCTGGAGATTAGGGTTTGTGTCACTTCTTACTTCTCTATCATTACATTATACTAGCACTCTGGGACTAGGGCAATAGAAAGATACTTTTTATAAGACTAATAAATAACCTTCAAGCAGATAAAGAATTATTACATAAGGAATGGTGTATTGTTAATTATTCTCCATCTCTACAAGGGATAGATGTGGAAGTAGGTTTGGCATTCCTACCAAGAACAGGAGAGAGAGAAGTTAGCTAGTGGGAAGAACTTCCTGACAAGGAGGCTATTAAATGCTGTGATGTGTTATTAAAGATGGTGGAGAAGTCTCTTAATTAGGAAAAAAATTATAAAACATCAGAGCTAGTTGCTTATCTGGAATGGATGTTAGTCCTGCTTGGTGGCAGCGGACAAAGAAGGGTTCCCAGCAACCTGTGGATGCAGTGAAATGGCAGTGGTACTCAACAACTGTTTCCAGAGCTCTCATCCTGTGCCAGAAGAGCAAGGATACAAAGCTGATCCAGAAAGAGGCCCTGTCCTCAGTGAGCTCAGAGTGTAGAGACAAGTGACCTAGGAAACCAAGGGGTACTGAGGTGTAGTGAGGCTGAGGACCATGGGGAACTGTAGGTGATTAAACACTTTCTCATACTAGACCTTGGGCACCTTTTAGATGTGCCCCAAGATTGAGAGCCTAAGCAGGACCCTGCCCACTCAGCATGCCCAAGTGAATGAGGCAAATCTTCCTGAATAGGTGGCCATGAGAGTGGCCCTTAGGCTGGTCAACTCCAGTCTCTGGCCTGTGGACCTGTAGACTTACATCATAACCAAAGTCTTATCCAGGCAACTCTCTCCCTCATTCCCATATCTCACAGTTAGGAGAGCCTAAGATCTAAGATTTCCAACTTCCACCCTCTCTTCCCTTTTCAATTCTTTGAAGAGAAGTTGCTATGGACAATCTACTTGGCTCTGAGAATGAACTGTCCTGATGACACCAGCTCTCATTTTGCTGGGGCAGAACAGTCCTTGTTAGAAGCACAGGTTTAGGAAACAGAACGGGCTGTCACTTTCTGAGAGAAGGGGCCTACTCATTTAATTCCTCCAAGCACCAACTTATCCATCTCTGAGGAACTGAGAGCGCATGTGATGGCACTTATTACAGGACCTGGAAAATAATAAGAACTCAATAAATTGCAGTGATGTTTGTATTAGTAGTGGTGGCAGTATTCCATTGACTAACCAAGTGAGGCCCATGGAAACCTTCCTTCCATCTCATTAGGTCATGGTGTCTGCTGATTCAGTCTTGGTATGGAAGGAGTGTGACCAGCTGCCCTTAATGTGCCATGGAATTCAGAATGTGCCATATTCCCTAAAAAATCAGGAAGGTTTTGTGGGCACACTTTTCAGTGGCCCCTGAGATGTATGGCCCCCAGGAGGATAAACCCACAGAATGGAAGATCCAGTGAGTGGAAGGAGAGGGGGAAAAAAAGCGTGGAGCCCCAGGGATGCCAATATTTTATGGACAAGTTTGGCAATGAAAATGTTTGCTCGTGTTGATGTGTGTATTGCTAATAACATTTAGTACCCATCAGTATTTTTTATCTGTACTACAAATTCTATAATTATTAGAAATACTTCACACCAATAACCCTCTATGTCTCTGTGTGTATATTTATACACACATACCCTTTGACCATTTAGGAATGCCTTGCTAAAGATGCTTCTAGAAAATGGAGCAGTGTTTAAAATCCCAAATGTAATATTTGGAGTCCCACAGCTGAGTTATTATCTGTTCTTAGTACTCTCTGAGCCATGCAATGCCTAGTTGCCACTTTTCCATTCCCCTTGGTGTACACAGAACTTATCAGACAGACAGAATGACAGACATCCCTCTGGGAGTAGCCTGTTTGCATCCAGAAATGCTTTAAAACCACTTTCAACTGCAGAGATGTTTTCCACTTTCCCTCTTGAGGTTTTACCACAGACTCATCCCCTTCCTCCTCCTCCTGTTGGGCCCCTCTTATCTCTTTCTCTCCCAGAACCCTTTCAATCCTGCCTCCACAGTTTTCTTCTGTTTTCCTCCAGTTCTTGTCCTCGGAACCTGAACATTAATGGTTTGGGTAGGGCATGGGAAATCAGGCATATTTTATCCAGGGATGTGTGTGTGCAGAGGGTGCATAGAAGAGATGGGGACATAACAAATGGGGGCGCAGCGCCAACCTAGGCAGCAGCCTTAGTGTCACATGCTCAGCCACAGATGGGGTGACACAGGCTGTTTAGTTCTCTATCCAGCTGCTCCTTTCAGTAACATGTGGAACAAATGTCTCTTTTGGACCATGATGAGGTAGCGTGGATAGGTCTGTGGCTTCATTGCATTTGGACTCTCAGCTGGTTTTATTTCCTATTGAACCTTTAATGGAAACGCATACACAGCAAGTCAAGGCCTGTCCCTTTTCCCTTTTTTCTTTCTTTTTTTTTATTTCTTCCAGGAGTGCTGATGATAAGAAAAGCGATGTCTAAATCTTCTTAATGGTGTTTATGCAAGCAGTTTTGCTTAGCTGCAGACTGCACAGCCCCCTCCCCGTCCTCACTTCCCTCCCATCGCCCTGCTAATATTGCTGCTTCATTCCTTTCCCTGTTGGCTATTACTATGGACTACAGCAAATCTAAAACTAAATAATCCCCTTAGTGTCAAGTTTTCGGGGCTGAGCAAATAAATCTAACGAAATGCATTATCTAGGCGGAGGAGGCTGTTGTAAGGGGGAAAAGATGAAAGCTATTTTATTTTAAGGCAGAGAATAAACTATCAGATCATTTGGGACTCAATTGTAATTTTAAGTATTGTTATTTTACTTAACTACTGTAAGAGCCCCCTTTTCCATTGTAATTAAAAAACCTGCAAAGCTTCTAAAGGCCAGAATTAAAGAGAGGAAGAGGGAATGAGGGTCTAGTGAGGGAATTTATGCAAATTCCTCCCAGTCCCAATAGTTCTGATAATCTGATCAGCCCAGGGATTCTGAGAATGAACAATGGCGTCGTCTTTGCTTTTCTTTTGCACCATCTTCACATCTATGATGGGAACAGGGGAACGTGTAAAGGCACTGGCACGGAAGACAAATGGAAAGTTTCATTTATTTAGAAAAGGAAACCCCAGTCTCTATTGTCTGTGGGCGAAGCAGCTTCCACAGAGAGAAAGTAGTGTCCATTTCCTATCTAAGTGAACCTCTGAGCGAGGCCCTGCATACCAGGTTGCTCCTAGTTCCTTCTACTGTTGGCTCTTATTAGCTTAGCTTTGTCTTAGACACCCGCAAAGAGGCCCAGTTCAGTGAAGCTTGGGCTTGGAACTTCATGATTCTAGAACCAGAGCTGTACCCAAGATGTGTAAAAATGGTCACCAAATGGATGAAGCAACCAAGTCCTTGCAAGTAGGACCTTCGAATGTAGTCTCAGGCCTGCTATGTTAGCTTTCGACAATTTACAGTTTTTTTAGCAAGTTTCCAAGTGGTGGTGATATTACTGTTTGGGGACCACACTTTGAGAATCACTGGTTTAATGTGGTTTATAGGCAGATGTGGGGCAGGAGCTTTCTCCTGTGGCCTTTCACTTCTCGAAGCAGCTTCCACAGAGAGAAAGTAGTGTCCATTTCCTATCTACATATGTCCAGGGCCGCTTTAGGGTCTAGCAGGGCCATAAGTGAGCCTCTGAGCGAGGCCCTGCATACCAGGTTGCTCCTAGTTCCTTCTACTGTTGCCTCTTATTAGCTTAGCTTTGTCTTAGACACCCACAAAGAGGCCCAGTTCGCTGAAGCTTGGGCTTGGAGCTTCATGATTCTAGAACCAGAGCTGCACCCAAGATGTGTAAAAATGGTCACCAAATGGATGAAGCAACCAAGTCCTTGCAAGTAGGACCTTCTAAGTAGTCTCAGGCCTGCTATGTTAGCTTTCAACAATTTACAGTTTTTTAACAAGTTTCCAAGTGGTGCTGATATTACTGTTTGGGGACCACACTTTGAGAATCACTGGTTTAATGTGGTTTATAGGCAGATGTGGGGCAGGAGCTTTCTCCTGTGGCCTTTCACTTCT
>NW_005356674.1:2101201-2109569 GCF_000412655.1 Myotis brandtii
AGACCCAAATTTGAAATTAGGGTAAAATGGGATTCTGATATTTTTATCTTTCTTCCTGGCTGAGACCTAAACTAGGATGTCAAATATACTAGTAGAGCGCCATGCTTATGGTGTACTTCTAAACATAAGACCTGGAACTGTAAACTTCTAGAAGAAAACAGAGGGGAGAAGCTTTATGACATTGGATTTGCTAATGATTTCTTACCAAAATCACAGGCAAGAAAATAAAAAAAAAGGTAAATGAGACTACATCAAACTTAAAAATTCTGCACAGCAAAGGAAACAGAGTGAAAAGGCAACCTACAGAATGGCAGGAAATATGCAAATTATATATCTGATAAAGATTGAAATCCAGAATATATAAATAACTACTACAACTTAACAACCACAAAAGAAGTAATCCAATTTAGAAATGGGCAAAGGATTTGAATAAACATTTCTCTGAAGAAGAAATGGCCAACAAGCCTATGAATAAATGTTCAACTTTCCTATCATCAAGGAAATGCAAATCAAAACTGCAATGGGACAAAACCATCTCCCATCTGTGAGGATGGCCACTGTAAAAGAAACAAAACAGAAAATAACAAATATTGACGTTGATGTGAAGGGATTGGAATCCTTGTGTACTGTTGGTGGGAATGTAAAAATTAAAAATAGAACTCAGATGATCCAGCAATCCACTTCTGGGTATATATTTAAAGAATTGAAAGCAGAATCTTGAAGAAATATTTGTATGCTCATGTTCATTGCAGCATTATTCACATCAGCCAAGATGTGGAAGCAAACTTAATGCCCATTGACAGATGAATGGATAAAGAAAATGTGGTACATACATAAAATAGAACATTATGCAGCCTTCAAAAAGAAGAAAATTCTGTCCTATGCTACAACATTCATGAACCTTGAGGATGTTTTAAGTGAAATAACTCAACCACAAAAGGACAAATACTGTCTGTTTTCCACTTATATAAAGTATCTAAAGTAGCCAAAATCATAGAAACAGAAAGCAGAAAAGTGGTTGCCAAGAACTGGAAGAGGGACTAGGGGAATTATTGTTTAACTAGAGGCCCAGTGCACGGATTCGTACACTAGTGGGATCCCTCAACCTGGCTTACGCCCTCTCATAATCCAGGACCCCTCGGGGGATGTTGGAGAGCCAGTTTTGGCCCGATCCCCACAGGCCAGACCAAGGGACCCCCACCATTGCACCGGGCCTCTAGTATACAACCTCAACCTGGCTTATGCCCTCTCACAATCTGGGACCCCTCGGGGGATGTTGGAGAGCCAGTTTTGGCCCGATCCCCACAGGCCAGACCAAGGGACCCCCACCATTGCACCGGGCCTCTAGTATACATATAAAATCTTTGGTTAATCTCTTCAAGGCCCCCCAACCCCCTTCTCTCTGAGATTCGTCAGTCTGTTCCATGTTTCCATGCCTCTAATTCTATTTTCTCATCAGTTTATTTTGTTCATTAGATTTCTTATTCATTTATTTTGATTTTTAGATTCAATTGTTGATAGATATGTATTTGTTGCCTTCTTATTCTTCTCCTCCTCTTCCTCCTCCTCCTCCTCCTCCTCCTTTGTGTGCGGGTACGGTCTCTAGGCCTGGCCTGAAATCAGGGCCATTCTTCCCCAGCTGCCCTGCCACCACCCACCCCTGGGTCCCCATTTGCCATCAGGTGATCGGTGCCTGATGGCTTGGGGAAGGGACCGCGAGGTGTTCAGTGCGCCTCATAGTGATTGGTCCAACGGTCATTCTGGTTGTTCCACCGTTAGGGTCAATTTGCATACCACCCTTTTATTATGTAGGATAGAAGCCTGCTGCTCGGGTGGGGGCCAGCTGGCCTGCCCTGATGGGGGCCCCTGAATGGGGTGGGGGTCTCTGCTAGGGGGTGGGGCTGGCCTGGGCTTGGGGCTGCCAGGGGTTTGCAGGCTGGCCATGCCCCCAAACAGGGTGGGGATCCCCACTGAGGGGTGGGGCCAGCCTGGACGAGGGGCCACGAGCGGTTTGCAGGCCAGCCATGCCCCTGATCAGGGTGGGGGTCCCTGCTGGAGGGCAGGGCCAGCCTGGGCTAGGAGCCGTGGTTGTTCTGGTCTCTGGTTATTCCGCCGTTTCGGTCACTGGGCTTTTATTATATAGGATGGGTACAAATTCAGTTTTCCAAGATGAAAAAGTTCTAGAGAGCTGTTGCATAAGAGTGCATATAATCATGATTTCAAGTGTATTGCACACTTAAAATGAATTAAGTGAATTTTATGTTATGTGTTTTTACCACAATTTTTAAAAATTACCTATGTGGCTCATCTTTGTCCCCCACATCCCTATCAGACAGCACTGCTCCAGGTAGCCCCAGCCTGTCAGTCAGAGTTGACACATAAGACCAAACCCCTGAGCCAGCCCAGGCCTGGGCAATAGTGCCATGTTTTCCCAGATATGGGGCTAAATTGAGCTTTTCCACTTGACATTTTAAAGAATGTTTTATTAGAACCAGTTGGTTATGAAGAATTTTAAAAATATAAAACCAAAGGATAATAACTATATAGCAAATAACTTTGTAATTTGGGCATCAAATTATAGAGACAATAAAAGGGCCTTTAAGGATCATTTGGCAGAGACTTCATACATTATCAACTAGAGAGCTTAGGCCTAGAGAGAGGCTTTCCTAACGTACCGCTGGTTCTTTGAACCCAGAACCCCACTCCCACTACTCCCCAATGCTACCATAGCGATGCATCATTGTTAAACTCATTCCAATTCCTCATGTTACCTATAGACCATGGCCAGGTGGTTTTGTAACATACTGTGCTTTTCTCAACTTAGAGCTGGAAGTTCTTCACGTGGTCCTTGTTTAACCATCCTGTAGCCCTTTAATTCTCTGAGTCCTTCCCTGGGACCAGAGAACACAAGCAGTTTATTTTTCCCTCCAGCCTCACTGGTCATAGTAAGAGAATGAAGTTCACACAGGTGTGTCCCTCAATGGGCTCAGCGTGTGAACCACCAGGACTGACTTCATGTTTTCCTGCAAGTAAACCATCATAAACAAAACCAGAAATACACCTCTCCTTGCTGAACTTCCCCCCCTTGATCAGGATAAGTTTCTACCATGGAAATGAACGACCAACGGCAGGGCTTCCAGTGGTTCCCTTGGCAACAAACTTTCTTCAAACACAAACTTCTTTCGGTTAACAAACAGGACTGTGTACATTTCTAGTTAAGAAACTTTATAGTAACATTTTACACGGGTTAGAACATGTTTGGGACCAGGTTCTTGGGTTTTTTGTTTGTTTTGTTTTGTTTATACTGGTTTCATTCCATTTATTTTGTCTAGACCTGGAGACCTGAAAAATCTGTATTCCTTAGGGGAATAGACATTTCTCACACTGAGTTTCCCTTTGGACTAATTTCCTAGGAGGTTTCCCTTCTGTGTCCAAGGAGGCTCAATAGATTTGGCAGAAGACACTTGTGACATTGTCAGCTGGGGCTCAGAAATGGAGTTAGGAGTAAGGGTCAAAATTTTTTTAAAGGAACAAAGCTTAGGTATTTTTTAAGATGCTGATTTAGTGGGTTATTGAAAATGCTGCCCACATAGCCTTTTAACCCTCAAAGATATCAGATAACTTTTTTCTTGCAGTGAGATGAAGTGGCTGTCATTATCTCCGAAGGTCTGTATCATATTGGAATCTGTCAGTGCAGGTCAGGGAGTCCACGGTGCTCTGGGCCCAGCTCCGGGACTGAATTACATTTCCCCGGCACAATGGCTGCAGAATGGGTGGGTGCTTTGTCATTTAAACTGCATAAAGAGGCAGAAATTGATTTTTATTGTGGATCTTCATATCTAATAAAGCTCCAAGGGGCTCTTTTCTTCTCCGATTGAATAGCCATTGAATGCTTTCAATCTAGTTCTGTGTTTCATGCCTAAACTGAATAGCAGGAAGGCAGAAAATAGATGGGGGAAAAGAGGCCAAGTCACTTTCCAGATTGAAAAGGATATGGCAGAGAAATAAATAAAAAAATAAAATAAAATAAGACTATTTGGAAAAGCATTTAAGTGGAAAGGTGAACTTTCTTGATGCTCTGGGGGAAAATTGCTTTTTGAGGTATGTGCGTGCGTGTGTGCGCAGGTGTATGTGAGCGCACGTGTTGCATACACACTGCACACATGTGCAGATCTCCTTGTAGGTGTGTGTGGGAAATTGATGTTCTTTATGTGCACCTTAAAATTTATTTATGGTCAACTGGCCCAGAGCTAAAGTGCCGACCACAGACGTACCTCTCAGAGCCCATACTGCCTATCTTCAGGGCCTCGGCCCAAAGAAATCTCAGCCAGAACAGCTCCTGGAGAGAGGCTCTGAGAGAGGAGGAATGTAATATTGTTCCAGATTCTTGTCTGATACATGCAGAGGTCTGGTAATCTCTCAACTGGATACTCTAGAAGAGAAAAATTCTTCTAGATACCTCCACTTGTTAAATCCTGCCTTCTCTCTCTGAATGGGGCTTTCTAGGACCTACAGTTATGAGGACTTTTGAATTTTCACCCCCGTCAATCTTTAAAGGCAGTCTGATTCTTCAGAGCTCTATTAGTATTTGTGCTTTCAACCATGGACCAGGGATGTCCAGCTCAACAAAGGTGCCCTCAGCACCTTTCTCCATGTAGCTCTACACTAAAGCTGTAATCCTCTCTGGTGTGGATATCCAGACTTTTGATGTTTGCCTCCCAGTATCCATTCTACCTTCTTCTGGCTGAAGCCCACATTGTTCATTCAGGAACCCTCCTCCAACTTTCTCAGGCCAGTGATCTGATGGGATCCACTGTCTCCAACCCTAAGAAAACTAGTCAATCATTTTCCCTGGGGCACCTTGATTGGTCTGAGGGATGCAAGACACCTAAACTCATCTAATCATAATAATACATTTGCAGGACCTAGGAGAAAAGAGACTGTCTTATCCTGGCCTGGAACCTGGGAGACCGGGGGGTTGGAGCTGCTACCACCAAGTTGGAAGCCTCCTTGAGAATAGGACCATCACACAGAGGAGAGAAGACCCCAGCTGAGAGCTGGACAAAATCAGGAGTCCCTGGATTCACCTCTACCTGAAGCTAGACCTATCCCTACATTTTCTATTTGAATGTTCCCTTTAGCCCTGGCCGGTGTTACTCAGAGGCTTGAAGGAGTCTCTGAATTCACCTCTACCTGAAGCTAGACCTATCCCTACATTTTCTATTTAAATGTTCCCTTTAGCCCTGGCTGGTGTTACTCAGAGGTTAGAGCATTGGCTTGTGTGCCAAAGGCATGTACCCAGGTTGTAGGTTAGACCCCCGGCTTCGGTCGGGGGGTCATGCAGGAGGCAACCAATTGATGTGTCTCTCTCACATAGATTTTTTTTTCTCTCTCTCTCCCCTCACGCTTCCCTTCCACTCTTTAAAAAGCAAGGAAAAAAGTATCCTGGGGGTGAGGATTTAAAAGAAAATTTATTAAATATTCCCTTTGCACTCAATTGAATTTGCTTTTGGGGTTTTGTCCCTTGTCATTAAAAAAAAGACTGTACTTATAGAGTAGGTAACTATTACTTGTAGAAAGATTTTTAAGATTAAGTTTAGAAAGTACTTTTCACATACGTAATCTCATTTAATGTAATTATATAAATACCTTCATGAGGTAGAATATATTTATAAGCCTCAAAAAATTATTTTCAGGTAGAAATGCCACATTTAAGAAATGATGAAACAGACCTAGAAAGAGGTTCAGTAACATCCCAAATTGAAGTACCAAAAAGCAACATTTCTAAAACCAGACTCAGTCCACCTCAGACTTGCTCCTGCTCCTGGGAGCTCCATCTCAGATGGGCATGCCCATCCACCTTGGGTCTAAATCAGAACTTCATGAGTAAACCAGTACTCCTTCCTTTGCAGCATTTCCCATATCCAATGGCTCATCAAATCCCCATGCTTTACCTCTGTAATAGCCCTGGAATCTGCCCCTGCCCTCCATTTTCACCATCACACCAATGCTCCCCTGTTCCTCGAATTCCATGGTGACCTGCTAGCCCTCCCTTGCTCCACCTCACCCCACGCTGGTCCATCCTTCTCCCGGCTTTTGAGAAAGATTTCTGCAACCGAACCCTAGTTAGGTGCCTCTTGCTTTTGAAATCCTTCCCTGGCATTCCAGGAGGTTTAGGATTCATTTGAAACTTATCCCCTGGCACAATGTTTTTCTGACTATTTTGCCCATTTTCACATAACACACACTATCATTGAAACAAAATGTTCAATATAATACTTCCTCCTATGTGAGATATTTTTCTATTATTTTCCATTCTATCCTGTTCCATTCAACTTCATTGTGTATTTCCCTTTAAAATATTGGCCATGACTCTCTCAATCAGGCATCCTTAACTTAAGGTCAATAGATACTTTCATGGAAGTTGTGAATACATTTTAGAGGGTTCATAAATTATAATGGGAATATTTACATCTTTGTTTTCACTAGCTGAAACAAATTCAGCGATTCCTTCTATTAATGTAGACAACAAATTACATTAGTATCATCAGTATCTGTGACATTATCACTCATAGAACTCATAGATATATTTAGATCATTGAATACATCTTGAAATAGTGTTCATCACTATTGTACACTGAGTGGCCAGATTATTATGACTACCCCATCAGTACTTCATTGGCACTTCCAAAAATACTGAATATTGAAAACTTCCTAAGCAAATACTCTCAAGGTTTTATTATTATTTGCATAACTAATTCACTTCATTGTACTGATGGGGTGGTCATAATAATCTAGCTAGTCATAATAATCTGGCCACTCAGTGTCAAGTTATGCTCTAGTTTTCCCAGAGAATTCTTCCTTCCCCTCTTCACCTATTATGTTTGCCCTTGGCCTTGCCCTCTCCTATTTTCCATGTCCTGTGTATTTCTGGACTGTGACACATCTATATGCATACTCAAACTCACATAGAAACACATAATGAAGTTCAAACACATATGTAGTTTTGAGCACATCACCGTATATACTCATATTTTTAGCTCACACACACTCATTTACACATGGTCACACACCCATTTACAAGTAGACATATGCATAAACATACCCATACCTCTGCATACATACAATTTCCTAGATGTGCTTCTTAAAAAGAACACTCAGATAGTTCTCTTTGACATGCCCTAGGGCAGCGGTCGGCAAACTGCGGCTCGGCAAACCGCGACTCTCGAGCCACGTGTGGCTCTTCCACAAAATACCGGCTCTTCCACAAAATACTGACTTCTGCACATGGGCCACAAAGTTTCAATCTCACTGTACATGTGCGCCCGCACGTGGTATTTTGTGGAAGAGCCACACTCAAGAGGCCGAAGAGCCGCATGTGGCTTGCGAGCCGCAGTTTGCTGACCACGGCCCTAGGGACTTGGGGCCTTTCCAAAGTAATTTCTCTTTAAAGACCTTGACTAGCACCCCAATCACCATGAATAATGAATAGTCTAGAGAGACATATGACAAGGTTCCAACTGGTCAGATCAGTTGAACATACCTTTGTGTTTAATGCTTGGTCCTAATTTATTATAACTTACATGTTTTTAATATCTTTGAAAATAATCAAATTTTCTGAAATAAGATGGGATGAAAATATGTACAATTCACTAACAATCATTAACTCTTTTGGAACATGTAAAATCTAATAAAAGTAAAACTCATTATTTGCAGATAACATGATACTTTAATTCTCTGAGTCCTTCTACTGTACATAGAAAACCCTAAAGACTCCATCAAAAAATTATTAGACTTAATAAATGAATTAAGCAATGTAGCAGGATACAAAATTAATGCCAAGAAATCTATGGCATTTAATATACCAATAGTGAACTTACAGAAAGAGAGATTTTAAAAAAATCTCATTTACCATTGCACCAAAAAAATTAAGATACCTAGGGATAAACTTAACTAAGGAGGTAAAAAAACCTGTACTCAGAAAACTACAGGACACTGAAAAAAGAGATACAGGAAAACATAAACAGATGGAAGACCATACCATGTTCATGGATTGGTAGAATCAACATCATTAAAATGTCCATGTTACCCAAAGCAATCTATAGATTCAGTGCAATCCCCATTAAAATAGCAATGCCACATTTCACATCTCTAGAACAAACACTCCAAAAATTTATATGGAACCAAAAAAGACTCTAAATAACCACAGCAAGCTTGAGAAAGAAAAACAAAGTTGGAGGGATCACAATACTGGATATCAAGCTATACTACAAAGCCACTGTACTCAGAACAGCCTGGTACTGGCACAAGAATAGGCATATAGACCAATGGAACAGAACAGAGAACCCAGAAATCAACCCAAGCCATT
>NW_005356674.1:2112754-2113825 GCF_000412655.1 Myotis brandtii
GGATATGTAATACCTTAATCAATAAAGGAAAAAAAGTTATCAATTATCTCTCAAAAAAACCACACAAAAACAAATGTAAGATGGGAAACCATAAAATGGTTTCCTCTTTTTCATGTAAGATTTTGCATATAATTTCAGGGTATTTCAAGCTCCTAAAGCTATACCTGAATTCTAGTAAATTATTCTTCACAATCATATCAAGATTTGTGGTATTAACATACATGAATTGGACATGTTGGCTTACCCAAAGATCCATGGCATCTAAAATATAATTCCGGGTAGTGTAGATATTCCCCTCTCCTAGAGATGGAACTGGACTTTATAGCCCATGTCTAAAGCATAGAGTAGGGAAGGAGAACCTGAAAGACAACAGATACTATCAGTGGGCCAGATTTCCCAGACACGAATGGAAGTGAGGTTCTTGGGGTACCGCTGAATTAAGCATTTTCAGAAGCCCCCCTTGGGAGAATGAGATATGGTAAAAGGCTTTATTTGCATAGAGTTACATTTTTCAGGTTGCAAAGTCCTATGTCCCTTAAACCAGTCCTAGGAAAGGTGCAGCTGGGGCTCCAGTAGAGCCAAAAGCAAAGCCAGTGCCCAGAGCTTCCATCCCATGCTGCAGCCCAGTTCAATTCAGCATTCAGGTTAAAGAAAGCCCACCAGTCCATTGTGTGGTGTCCACCTGGGTGAATGCAGGGCATGTGCCCCCTGCAACAGGAGTCCCAGGAGGGCCAAGAGCCAAGAGACCAGAGAGCCTGCTCCTTTGTCTAGGAGTTTAAATACTCAGGTTTCAGCTCCTTACACGGGCAGTTAGCAATCATAAAACTACATGTATGCTAGGATTGAACAAATAAGTAAATATATTGCAGATAATATAAGTCTGTTTTCTCACTGTTGTAGAAAGGAGTCACAAGCAAGAACGGAAGGCTGGAACAGATTCTGTGGTGCTGGGTTAGAGGCAGAGTTATCAGTGTGGATTTAGCGAAGTTATATAAATGGCATGCCTATATTAACTAGTTTTCCCTTTATTCCTTTCATATATATATATATATATACTAGAGGCCCGGTGCA
>NW_005356674.1:2115713-2141545 GCF_000412655.1 Myotis brandtii
GCCGCGGTGGCCTCATGCAATTTCAATTGCACCCTGGGCCTCTAGTTATATAATAACCAGAAAATTACAACAGTATTAGTACTACTTTAACCAAGTGATCAATGTTAACCTATCATGTGCCCTCAATAAGATGCAGTGAGAATAGCACTTCATTTCTGTGGTATTCTTACCCCAAACTCCTAACCCCAGTTTAATTATAAGAAAACATCGGGCAGACCCCATTTGAGGGACATCCTATAAAATATCTGACCAACCAAAGGACTTGTATGCATGCATAACCAATGGACACAGACAGTAGGGGGGTGAGGAGCAGCCAGGGAGAGGTCAGTGGGGGGGAAAGGAGACTCATGTAATACTTTAAACAATAAATAATTTAAATTATAAAAATTTATCTAACCAGTATTCTTCAAAAATATTAAGATCGTGATGAACAAGTAAATACTGAGAACACTGATCAGAGGAAACTAAATAGACATTATAACTAAATGCCATGTCATATTCTGTGTTGGATGCTGATGCAGACAAAAGGACAGTAGTGGAAAAACTGATGAAATCTGGATAAAGCCTGTATTTAGTCAATAGCATTGCACCAATGTTAATTCCTTAATTTTGACAAATGCACTGTGGTTATATTAGATGTTAATGTTAGGGGAAGGTGGGTAAACTGTATTGTAGGAACTCTGTACTCTCTTTGTAACGTCTACAAATCTAAAATTATTTCAAAATAAAATTAAAGTATCTAAAATTGTTATTGCTTTAGATACATACATATATTGTTTTGATTGTTAAAACGTAAAAAATGTTACCTAGTCAAAAAATTAAATTAAAAAATAAAACAAGCACTGCATTCACTAGTATATTCCTGAAAATGGAAGCGCTATACATTTGCTGCCTTTCTTATTCTGCATTATTTTAATGCACTGTTTTTGTTTCCATAATGATTTGGACTTAAATCTGGAAGAATGTCAGTTTGAGTTTTGGGCAAATGTTAAGTTTCTCTCTTTCTCTTTTCTGGTCTTCAGAGTAGACCTCCAACTGGGGCTAGATTCAGAAAGAATAGAAATGAATCCTCTCTAATTGAAATTCATTTGCAACGCCTGAATTAGGTCCCCTCCCCGGGGTCTCACTGAGCCCGAAGACTTCCAGGCTTCCGTCTGGGCAGAGCAGAGAATAGAAACAGCAAATAAATGTCCCAAGTGAACTTGCCACACAGAAACTTTCAGCAAAGAGGCCTGTTTTCACTGCGAAAGGTTAGTCACAGAACTAATTTGGATATCTACATCCTTCCAGATTTGTTTCGTGCCCATTTTTCGCGGAAACATACAAATCACTGATGGCAGATAGAGGCGTGAGCCGCTCTGCCATAATAGGTAATTCTAGGTATACAATCAGGTGTTTTGTGGCTGTCACTTAAGCAGCCCCTGACAAACGTCACTGCCAATGAAGCCTGACACAGAAAAATGAGGCGCCTTCTGCCCATGTCTTGTGCCAAAGCATCAGGTGAAACACATCGGTGACAGGGCAGCATTAAGCAAATTAATGTTCAGGAGTTTTTAAAATAATATTTTTTTAAAAGCAAGGGATTTATTTTTCAGGGATGATTAGGGAGAAAAATTGTGGCAATCAATGTGGAGATGGCTCTCAGCCACTGTAACAGGTTCCATGGGACTGGCTCACTCCCGCAGCATGTCTTTCATATTCTGGAATTTGGGGAAGAGATCTTGGTCTGAGTGCCATTCTTCCCTTGAAAATTCTGAGATGTGTTGTAGGGGGAAGACACACATCCCTCAGGAAGAATCCCTTAAGCCAGATCTCGCCTGTGTGACAGCCCAGTGGAGGCCCCGGAGCGACTCTGAGGGGCAGAAAGGGGCAAACCATCCACACACGCCTCTGGGCTCCCAGACTGACGCAGTCACTTCCTGAGTGGCTTCCCTTCCTGCCTTCACCTGTGCCCACTGCAGTCTCTTCTCCTCGGAAACAGTCAAATTATCTCTTTAAAAGGTAAATCAGATCGCATCACCTCTTTGTTTAAAAATCCTCCAACGGCTTTCCATCACACTTGAATTAAAATTCAAAATCCTGATCATGGCCTACAAGATCCTTGTGATCTGACTCTGCCCTCTCCTTGTCCACAACCTCCCTCTCCCTCCCTCACTACGCTCCAGCCAACTGGTCTCCCTGGCTGTTCTAATATGTGAAGCCCATTTTCACCTCAGGGCCTCAGCACTTGCTGCTTCCTTCTTTCTAAAATGTTCTTTCCCTAGAAGTTCTTGTGGCTTATTTCTTCACTTCAATTATAGACTCAAATGTCATATTCTCAGCGAGGTCTTTCCTGACCACCTTATCTGAAAAAACTTCCTCTACCCACCGTCTCCCTTGTGTTCACTGCTTTAATTTTTCATAGCACTTAATTCTGCTTAAAATTATTCACACATTTATTAACTGCCTGCCCCACTAGAATAGAGACTTTCCAAAGCATTATATTGCCTAGAATAGTGGCCTGGCCATCATCAAGACTATTCACAAATACTCCAGTTCAAGTGATTTGCTTTAGCCAATGGGATATAAGAAGACGTAACATGTATAATTTCCAAATAGAACCATGAAGAGCCAGTGCACAATCAGTCACATTCCTTTCCCCCTGCTGCAGAGGTCAGAGAAGCACATGTCAAGATGGAATCTGAGCAAAAGCCCCCTGACAACTCACATTGGACATTTATCAGGAAATAAAGAACCCTGAGCCTTGGGGAGTGGTCTGTTAGTTACTTCAGTATGATCTAACCTACCCTGACTAGCATAGTGCAGAAATGAGTAAATGAGTGAATAAACGCAATAAACAGTCAGATGACCTGCCGAGTCTAGCAATACTTTTTTCTGGTATCAGCAACCACAGCCCAACTCAGATTCGTCCATACCAATAGGATATTAAGACCAGAGCCAAGACCAGGACAATGAGCCCAGGAAGAAGGAGGCAGGGCAAAGCGCAGGTCTTACTGACTGTATTACAGGTCCAGCCTAACTCCTCCATAGCCAGGGTCCCAGCATGCTCTCTCCCTCTCTTCAGTGGTCGGCAAACTCATTAGTCAACAGAGCCTCTCTCTCTAGGCTATTTGCTTAGAAAATAGATCTCCGAATAGAGCCTTAGTAGAGGGGTGCCTCCAGTACAGGAGCAATGTGAAGAAGGAAGCCCAGTACCTCCCTATTTGCTTAGAAAATAGATCTCTGAATAGAGCCTTAGTAGAGGGGTGCCTCCAGTACAGGAGCAATGTGAAGAAGGAAGCCCAGTACCTCCCTAGTTCCTCCCACTAATCAGTTTCCTTTGATAATTTTAAAAGCACAGCCTTTGGCATCTGCTGAGCTTGGGCTCAAGTCTCTACTACTCCTTAGCTATGTGACCTCCATCAGTTTACTTAACCTCTCTGAACTTCAGTTTTCTTATCTGCAAAATGTGGACTCTAATAACCACTATCTCTTAAGGCAGTGAGAAGTAAATAACAAAATGCACTTACAACACTTGATGACGTGTTTGACACAGAGTATGTGCTTAATAAATGCTACTAATATGAGTATTTTCCGAAACTCTAGCAATGTCTCAGGTAAAAGCTACAAGACAAGTCCCAGGAAGAAGCCACTGTCTCAGAATGGATCAAACATAGTAGAAATGAATGAAAAAAATATTCTTCTAAAACAACCAAAATGGCCCAGAGTCTAAAATAATTTGATGTTTGACACAGAGTATGTGCTTAATAAATGCAACTAATATGAGTATATTTTTCAAAACTCTAACAATGTCTCAGGTAAGAGCTACAGGACAGGTCCCAGAAAGGAGAAGCCACTGTCTCAGAATGGATCTAACATAGTAGAAATGACTGAAAAAAATAAAACAACCAAAATGGCCCAGAGTCTAAAATAATTTGAATTCAAATGAAAGCACAGAAGGACACAGAGAGAAGCCCAGGCACTCCACACAATTCAGCACGCCATTAAGGAACATTCATATTGGTCATGTTTGTTGCTTTCAGTGTTATCATATTTTTGCACAGACCTTTTAATCTCAGAAATTAAATGACTACTCTAGAAGGTTACAGGACTTCTCACCCTCCCTCCTCCTGGTTATATTTCCTTTTGAGACATTTAAAAAGTTTTCTACAAAAAAAAATGCTGTAAAAAGGCAAGGTTGAATTATGTGGTACATTGAAATTAAAATGAAATTTTAAATTATCATGCAGTTTGGGATGATGTAGAATGAGTGATAATAAATAAAGGTTAAAAGGATGATGGCAGATTCTTTTTCATGGTGTTTATCTTTTTCCCTTTCTGTTGTTTATAAAAACCTTCTCAGAAGATTAAAAATAATATTTCTTTCCCTATTGATTTTTTCTTTTCCCATTTGGCAAACATTAATTTATTTCCTGTGTTTCTAATGGAGCTGTTATTAATATAGGTTTATTTATTTATTTCATCCCCTGGACATTGGCATTACTGATGACAGCCCACTGCTGAGGACTGCAGCCAGATAGGGCATTCCTGGGGACAGGAGTGCAGGATCCTGTTCCCACTAGCCTCCCGGCAGTGTCTGCATGGAAAGGCCTCTGGCCACACCATCCAGATTCTGGGGACTTCCAGCCCACCCACTGCCCTCTGATGGCTGTTCTGGAACTGGCCCACAGTCCTGCTCACATGGTTCCTTCTTCTTGGAATTTCTTTTCCCTTTTCTCCTGCCTTCCTTTAGGCCCCAGCTCAGATTCTGTTTTTTTGGGATGAAGAGTGACCTGATCTCTTCTTTATATGAAACAAAAACCTCCCAGCCCGGCTGGCATGGCTCAGTGGTTGAGCATCAATCTATGAACCAGGAGGTCATGGTTCCGTTCCCGGTTAGGACACATGCCTGGATTGTGGGCTCAATCCCCAGTGTAGGGCATGTAGGAGGCAGCTGATCAATGATATATTCATATTCATTCTCTCTCTCTCTCTCTCTCTCTCTCTCTCTCTCTCTCTCTCTCTCTCTCTCTCCCTTCCCCTCTGAAATCAAATATATATATATCCTCCCAGAAAAATAAGTTTCTAATGTATTTAACACACCTTTGATATGCTAGGCTGTGGGTCATGTGCTGGAGATCCAACAATAAGTAAGGCATAGGACCTGCCCTCAAGAACATCCACTCCAGTGGGGAGATACAATTGTGGTGCTACAGTGCGATGCTCCTCTGTGGGGAGTATGGAGGAGGGGTACGCCTTACCAGTGGACTTAACCCAGACTGGGATCAGGGAAGACTTTCAGGAAGAGGTGACATCTGAGTTGAGTATTGAATAAAACAAAGGAATGAAAAAAGAGGTTGGAGAACAAAACACCAGGGCTTGCTCAAAGAAACACGTAAGTTGGCCAGGCCAGGACAGAGATTCCCCAGATGTGCTTGCTGTGCCCACATCTAACTGTATATAGTCTGGCTGTGTGTCCAAGAAAATGAGAAAACAGCTATGTTTCTGTCAACACTAGCCAGTCTCTGTCAAAACATGTGAATTTCAGTCTTAGACTCCATGGGGACTCAGTTAAAAAACAAACAAACCACTATTCTCTGTATACTACCAATGGCTTTGAGAGATTGCTAGGGGATGACATGATCCATTCTTGTGGTTTGTTTTTTTTCCCCGACAGAAAAAAGCAATAGGTTCACACAACAAATACATCATGGAGCTGACTGTCTGATTCCAAAGCCACTGGCTATATCATATCAATGAGAAGATAAAATCTCTACTCTCAAGGAGCCTAATGGAGAACAATTAGATGCTTACTGAATCAGAGTTTACTATTTATTTCTAACTTGAAAAAGATAGTTACTTTCACTTTTTCACCAATTTAAGAACTTTGTACTCTCTGTGGCTCCTACCCAAGTCCCTAGTGGGAGTTATTGGTGCTTCTCACCAAATATTTATTGTTTTCTCCACTTCCGGACACATAATAGACTTGCACATCCCTTACCCCTTGAACACCAATTTAAGAACTTTGTACTCTCTGTAGCTCCTACCCAAGTCCCTAGTGGCAGTTATTGGTGCTTCTCACCAAATATTTGTTTTCTCCACTTCCGGACACATAATAGACTTGCACATCCCTTACCCCTTGAAGTTTGTTGTAGCCACACAACTTCCCTTGGGCAATGAAATGTGGATGGAAGTGACAAGTCACACTTTTACGGAAAAATTTTAAGAACCGGGACACAATTTGCCAGAGCCCTATTTTCTACTGTGGTGCTACCAACAGCAATCCGGATGGTGGGTACTCCACCAGCCTGGCCCTGAAGTGAGGAGACGCAGTGCAGAGCCCCCAGCCAACCTGCAATGGCCTACAGAATGAGCATGAAAAAGACTTATTATTAGGAACCACTAAGATTTTGCTGTTTGTGTTACCACCACAATACTAGCCTATCCCTGGATATATCAACACCTAGCAATTTAAATGCATAATCATTTACTGAGTGGAACTGTTGGCTTAAAAAAAAAAATTCTTTTAAGGCAGTGGTTCTCAACCTTCCTAATGCTGTGACCCTTTAATACAATTCCTCATGTTGTGGTGACCCCCAACCATAAAATTATTTTCGTTGCTACTTCATAACTGTAATTTTGCTACTGTTATGAATCATAATGTAAATAT
This sequence comes from Myotis brandtii, assembly GCF_000412655.1. Classification (NCBI taxonomy): domain Eukaryota; kingdom Metazoa; phylum Chordata; class Mammalia; order Chiroptera; family Vespertilionidae; genus Myotis; species Myotis brandtii. The sequence goes on from NW_005356674.1 coordinate 2,122,363, forward strand.
CTGATATGCAGGATGTATTTTCACTGTTACAAATTGAACATAATTAAAGCATAGTGATTAATCACAAAAACAATATGTAATTATATATGTGTTTTCCGATGGTCTTAGGCGACCCCTGTGAAAGGGTCGTTCGACCCCCAAAGGGGTCGCGACCCACGGGTTGAGAACCGCTGTTCTAAACCATCTCCACATCAGAATACTGAGATAATAATGCCCCATCATCACCAATTAATGTCCTCCCAGAACTTGTGAAAGTAATATTGGTTGGAAATAGGGTCTTTGCGGGTGTAATCAAGTTAAAATCAAATCATACTGGATTTGGGTGGATCCTAATCCAATAACTGGTATCCTTATAAGAAGAGGGAGTTTGTTCACAGACACATACAGAGAATAGATGGTCATGTGAAGATGAAGGCAGAGTTGTGCTGCCATAAACCAAGGAGCACCCAGGACTGTTGACCACCACCCGAAGAAAGAATAGGAAAGGAAGGATTCTTCCCGAGCTTTCTCAAGGAGCATGGCCCTGCGGGCACCTGGATTTCAGACTTCCAGCCTTCAGAACTGTGGTGATTTGTGGTGATTTGTTAATAAACTAGTACAAGTTGGAAGCTTCCCAGAACCATTGCCCCAACACCACTCCACCCATTCTCACCTAGTACAGCTAAAAAAAAATTTTTAAATCCTCACCCAAGGATATTTTTCCATTTATTTTTTTAGAGAGAGTAGAGGGGAGGAGAGAGAGACACATTGATTGGTTGCCCTTTGCACACAAGGTATGCAAAGGATAGAGTCTGCAAACAAGGTATATGCCCTTGATTGACCGGAGAGAAGACATGTCTGTTGCTTAAGCCACCCAGTTTGTGGTGATTTGTTAATAAACTAGTACAAGTAGGAAGCTTCCCAGAACCATTGCCCCAACACCACCCCACCCATTCTCACCTAGTACAGCTAAAAAAAATTTTAAATCCTCACCCAAGGATATTTTCCCATTTATTTTTTGAGAGAGAGTAGAGGGGAGGAGAGAGAGACACATTGATTGGTTGCCTCCCATTCACACCCTGACCAGGGCCAGGGATTGAGCCTGCAACCGAGGTATGTGCTCTTGACCGAGAATTGAACCCACAACCCTTCGGTCCAGGAGCCATGCCCTAACCACTGAGAAAACTGGTCCGGACCACAAACCACTTTTTTCCCCTAAATATGGGGAAGAATAAGTGCAACATTTCATCTTTATTTGGGGCTTATGTGTAAAGTACTATTCTTCAACCCTCAAAAAGAGACATTAAATGAGTAAGTGGGGAGATAACTATATTTCAATAATTCTACATTTGGCTTTAAATAGTTTTCAAACCATGCACACACACCTGCTTGAGCAGACATAAACACACACACCCTTTCAAAATCCTTTTCTTCTTCAAAATCTGAGGGTCGAAGTAATAGAGCCATGCTGAGTCTTACACCTTGAAATATCAGTTCTCAGAATAAACATCCAAGTTATCTTGCCATTTCTTTGCTCTTCTTTCTTAGTAACTTATCTTTGGCTCTAATGTTTCAAAGAAAGAGGGATCTTTCCTTGAGGACTACTTTTAAATGGAATTTTCTGGACCTTTCTAATTCGCATGATGAAATTTCTTTCATGGAACGAATTTGTTGTTTCCTTGTGTCCCGGATGCTGGTATCACAGAAGTGGTCTTTCCTCTTTCTTCTAGAGCACCTTGTGTTTATGAATTTCTTCTATGTATGTGGTTTTCCATTTCTCTTCCGCCCTTGAGTTCCTGGGCTTCTAGACATGATTTTGCTCTTAACTTCCTGTGACCCTTCTTTACTCTTTTTTACTACACTTTGCGGTCCTTCAGTTTTGCAACTGGCTTCATTTTTAGAAATCATTGTTTAGTTCTTTTCAACTTATCAACTCATTCAAGCCCCTTCAGGAGGTGGTGCTGCCTCTCTGGTCGCTTCTGCAGCAGGTGCTGCAGTCTCACTTAATTGAATCAGGGTCACTGCACTTACTTACACTTGTTCATTGTTTCCTAAGCCTACATGGGGTGGGGGGGGATGTATTGATCTTCATTTTATCAGATCATGCTATTGCTTTTCAGTTACAGTAACCAGGAGGAGGGATTTGGCCGGTTTTAATCCACCATCTTCCAAGAGGTCCCCTATTATCTTCACACCTTTTGTGAACTCTTTGTCAGAACTCTTGCTCTTGACACCTCTTCATGTCCTTAAGATTCCTTTCACACGCCAGATGTCTCACTTTCAAGTTTAGTTTTGCATAAATTTTGGATCAATTCTTTGTTCTAAATAAATCATTCAGTGTTATACCAACAAAAATAACATACTTCTTACAATAGCTGGCATAATATTGACTTGTCTACTTATACGTAATGTCTTAAAACTTTTCTTCTTAAGGTATCATCTTTATTCAAGAAAATTTGGAAAGTAATCTTGTGTACACTTTTCTATCAGAATTATTATAAACATTTCTACATGCTATTACAGATTTGTGCATAAACACATGTTCAATAGCTGGATAAAAGTCTATTGAAGGCAGCAGCTTTCCCCCACAGTTAGACATTTAATTTGTAGAGTTGGCACGCATTGTTTTGGCCTCCCAAACATACTTTTCTGCCTCTTCAGGTAATTGTACCCCTTGTCCACCTTCCCTTTGGAGAAATGTCTTTCCCTTCCCTCACATGTGGTTCTGGTGGTGTTATTCTCAGTCCTTTGCCTCCAGTGTCTCCCTGCCTCCAGTCCCAGGGACAGGTGGGTACATGCCTCAGTCCTGGTTAATCCTATATCCTGTATTAGTTCAGTCTTAGTCTCAATAGCAATCTTGTGACTCCATTCCCTCCCAAGTTATATTACTTAAAATGCATTTGCTAATGACAGAAAACCTAACTAACAACGGCTTAAACTTCAGGGACACATCATTTCTCTTTCTTAAGGAGCCTAGAGGTAGAGATTGTTATGGGTTGAGTGATGTCCCCACAAGATACGTTTATGTCCTAACCCAGCCGTGGGCAAACTATGGCCCGCGGGCCGGATCCGGCCCATTTGAAATGAATAAAATTAAAAAAAATATTACTTAAAATGCATTTGCTAATGACAGAAAACCTAACTAACAACGGCTTAAACTTCAGGGACACATCATTTCTCTTTCTTAAGGAGCCTAGAGGTCGAGATTGTTATGGGTTGAGTGATGTCCGCCCACAAGATATATTTATGTCCTAACCCCAGGACCTGTGAATGTGACCTTATTTGGAAGCAGGGTCTTTGCAAATGTAATCAAGTTATGATGAGGTCATTAAGGTGGGCTCTAACCCAATATGACTGCTGCCCTTATTAGAAGAGGAAAACCCTGTGAAGACAGAGACACACAGGAAGAATGCCATGTATTATAGGGGCAGAGACTGGCATGATGCAGCTGCAAGCCAAGGAAAACTAGGATCTATGGCCACCACTGGAAATAGAAGAGGCAAGGAAGAAATCTGCCCTTCAGATTTCAGAGGGAGCCTGACCCTGCAGAAACCTTGATTTTGGCTTTCTGGCCTCCAAAACTGTGAGAGAATAAATTTCTGTTGTTTTAAGCCACCCACTTTATGGTAATTTGTTATGGCAACTCTAGGAAATCAACACAGCAATACATTAAGATCCCAGGCACTACACAAGAAACAAAAAGAAAGCCTGTCTTCATAAGTACACAGAGATGAACTGGTCCATAAAGTCAGAGGACATGTAAGCTAGTTAGTACTCATTCATTCAATAAACTTTTATTACGTTATTCTTACTATGTACCAGGAACTGCAAAGTGGCAAAGGGCAGTATGATCAAATAACGTGGTGCACAAGCTTTGCTACGATCACTATTATAATTATTGTGGCTTTTAGTAAGTGTCACCATTTATTGAATACTTATTATATCCCCAGCCCTGTGCACAGTGCTTTCAAGACATTATCTCATTTGGTCATCTCAACAATCCTGTGAACTACTACTGTTGGCTTGATCGTCTCCATTTCTAACAAAAAGAAAATATAAGCTCTCAACCAATGATGCATTTTATGGACTGTTGAGTGAGAGAGACGAATGCAAGAGAACCCAGTGACAGCCATCTGAACCTCAGTCTTCAGAAAAAGCACAAACAGTTCTCCCTGTTGTAAATGCATCAAAGACTCACACCATGCTCATTGGCTGCTGTGAGCCCAGGACTTTTTGCATGACTCCATACGATGGTATCTTAGTCTGTGTCAACTGGCTGCTGTGAGCCCAGGACTTTTGGCTTCTGCATGACTCCATACGATGGTATCTTAGTCTGTGTCAACAGTCAGACCTTCTCATAGTAGCTTCCCTTTGTAGGTCAGCACGAGAGCCACCCTCCATTACCTGCTTGTCAGTTGGTACTTCTGAGAGATCCACTGAGATTTCTAAGAAGAGCCTGAAAGTTTCAAGTCCTCAGAGACTGCGTAACCCAATGCAGGTTGTGGTCAACATGGTTTTATATTTGAAAGCACCAATTAGAAATATTCTTTGAGAGGGAAAATGAGTCAAGGATGTTTATGCTTAAGAGCTGAAGAATGCTTACTAGACTATGGACAAGCACACTATTATAGGAGATGTTGACGGGAGCCTCTCCAAAACGGGTCCCCCATTTTAATAAATAAATGAAACACTACACAATAGACACTCTGTAATGTACTGCTCTCAAGAAACTAATGTAAACATCACGTTTCATGCTTCTTTGACCTTGTGTCTATCCCTTTCCTGCTCCTATTAATGTCCTATAGAACACTGGATGTGGGATGTCAGATGTAAAATCTCGAGTGAAAGTACGTTATAAAATTGCTCTGGAGGTGCTCACGTGAAAGCAAAGAGCAGGATAAAGGTGTGCCGCATTTTAAGAAGTTTCTAGCCACACTTTGCAAAGTTTGGGTGAAGGGCTCTTTGGCAGAACGCTGGGTCCTCAGCGATGCCAAACAGGTAGGACCATATTCTTTTTGTTACAGAATTGTAAATAAAAAAACGTCTTACACTGAGACATTTTTGTATCTTCTGGTCTGGAATTTTAGCAACTCTGAGACTTTTGAACGGATAGCGTTTGTCTCTCAGAAAAGGAACTCCTAAACCAAGCACATCACCACTAGCTGGTGCAGGTGTCTCACAACCATGGGTTTCAAGTGACGAGGCATAAACCAGAGGCTTGAGATAAACACAGCACCTCTTCCCCTTTAAAAGTGAAGATGTAAGTCTTAATATATTTTAGTGAAAACTACTCAACTAGGCCCTTTGGCAAGCACAGTACTAGGCACCAGAAACAGAGGAAAGCAAAAACACAGCCTCTGCCCTTGAGGGGCTCATAATTACTGGGAAAGACAAGGACACGGCCAATGAGATGAGAGGGATAGTAAAGGGATGCCAGGAAAGGAACAAACCACACATGGAGTTTCAAGGGGAATTCACTGAGGAGGTGTTAATACAGCTGAGCCTTGAAAGCTGAGTGAGATTTGTCCAATAGATGAGGAAAGGACACATTCAGAGGCACAGAGGCAAGTTCCTGGGTGTAGAAAGAGAGGGTCCAGAGCTAGGAGAGGAGGTTTCTAGCACTGGCTAGATCTCAGCTCTGCCAACTTCCCATCCCCAGGGTTTGTCCGTCTGCTTTCAGAAGGAATCAGGATGAATTGGGAACCCAAGCATCGTTTGATGGGCCCATTTCTCAAGCCCTAGAAACAGGTGGCCTGGGCTTTTTATCAATCTGAGAACATGAGTGGAGAGAAGGAAGAGACCTCATTCAGTTTCCTCAGAATTTATGATGAACCAGAGGAGAAGAGGTATGAGCTAGAATGCTCTGACATTTCCTCCCAGCATGGGCATCGAGCATAGTCCCAACTGGATGGGGTGCATGGTACGCCCCAGGTTCCCCAGTACAGCATGGCCCAGTTTATCAGTGGGGTGCATAGTACGCCCCAGTGACCCCCAGGTTCCCCAGTACAGCATGGCCCAGTTTATCAGATGAGCAGCAGTGGGCCCTCCAGGCCTAGACAGGTCTGAGCTCCAGGCCTGCCGGCTCTCTGATGGGAGCCAGGAGAAGCAGAGTCTGTCTCCAGCCTACCAGGATCTGAGTTTACATAAATCAGCCTTGTCTTTCACCTCCTCCCAGTAAAGAAGTCTGGTCATTCCTCAGAGAAATCCCTCCTATTGCAGATGAAGTGGTGGGCAGGTCGGAGACCCCACGTGCATCCCAGAAGGTCGGCATATTCCACCACAGCAAGAAAGACTGTGCCATTGCCACCAGCAGCTCCATCATATGTACACGTGTGGTCATGGCTACCTCAGGGTGTGGGGTGAGAGTGCTCTGCAGACCAGGAACAAGGCCCCTCAGGCTCAGCTGAACTTTCAGGACCATCAGAACTGTGTCCTCACCTGTAAGGTGTTCCCCAAAGAGCAGAGCCTGATCACTGGGGGTCTGTCCTGAACCCTGACTCTTTGGGATCTGGCACCCACACCCCATATCAGGACACAGCTTGCCTCCACAGGCCCCAAAAGCCACTCTCCAGCCATCTCCTCCAATGCCCAGATCTGCTTAGCTTGTTTCAAAGGATTCATTGAGATTTGGGGTTTGAAGAACTAAATCTTGATCAGGAAGCATGAAGTTCCTGAATATGGGTCCCCATGTGTGGATATCATGGGCAATAGGTTTGGCACCAGAGGTGAAGACACCAGCCTGTATTCCTGAGACCTGAAGAGCTACCAGAAGCTGCAGCAACACAGTCAACACCATGAGATCCTCAGCATTACCCACGACCCCAGTGAGGAATGGATGTTAGTGGGCCTGTGAACGAATGATATCATAACCCTGCACATACACCAGAAGGAGAAGTTTAAGGCCATCATACATAGATACGTCCACCACCACAACCTCAAGTTTGCCTCCTGTGGGAGCTATTTTATGACCACGCTGGATGAGTCAATCCACTGCTTAGCTGCACCTTTTCTACAAAGATTGTTTCAGGAAGAGAAGTCTACAGAAATTGATGTGGCCTCCGACAACCAGTATCCAGCCATGGGCTCCAAGAACTGGGCTACTGTGCTCTTGTATTGCAGGTTGCGCGCCATGGTCCTCCTGGTGAAGACCCAAAGAAGGCCAGCATGCTGAGAGGGTGACCTTGGGTGCTGGACAACTTCCAAAACCTCCTACACCTACACTTTCTCCTCCATGGCAGGTCATCTGTCTGTTCCCCTCCTCCCCACCCTGTAAAACACATCCCTAGCCTGTATTCCCAGGTTCTTATTGTGCAGCTTAGGGATTTTTTATTTTGTTATTTTCCCACCACTGATTGCTGGGGAAACTTGCCCTTATAATTAATAAAATAGACAAGCAAAAACAAAAAACAAAACAAAACAAGGCACAGAGGCCTAAAAGGTGATGGCAAGCCCAGAGACCAATTAGCTCTGGGTCTGAGGCATGGAGTAGGAGGTGTACAGGGTGGGGACACAGAGTGAGAATGAGGCTGAAGGGGTAGGTTGCATTGGCTGTGCGACTTTTGTTAATGTCATCTGCCCATCCCAGGCTTCGTGTGTTTAGTTTAAAACAGTTTCTGGAGGCAGAGAATCAGACTCTAACACTCACTTGTGTCTTGGGCAAGTTACCTAACTTCTCCTTGCTTCACTTTCTTCAACTATAAAACGTACAGACCTTAAAGGGTTGTTGGAAGGATTAAGTATAATGATATATGTGCTTGACATAAAATACATGAATCAGTGTCTGTGCTTATTGTGCTGTTGTTATTCATACTACTGTCATTACCTTTGTCATCTGGAAGGACATGCTAAGATAATATGCATGAAAGTGCTTGATAAACAGAAAGGCAGAATATAATAGTTATTCTTCCCATGTCGAATAACCTGCTCGTTCCCTATACCCCGGCATCTCTTCACCTGGGCTGCCGGCTGGGCCACCACAAATGTCTGCCCAGATGGTGTGGTGGCAGCTTCAGGGACACCATCCATTTGGATCAGGATGGATACAAACGTTCTAAGTGTGGATTGGTGTGTTGAACACAGTTATACACATACATCAAAGCCAATAAAACTGTTCACTTACTGTCGATCTTTCTGTATTTTATGTTTAAATGTAGCTATTGTAAATGGCACATAGAATTTTCAAACTTAGTCTATTTTTTAACACAAGCATTTAGCCCATTTTTATTTAAATATAATTACTTATATATTTTGGGGGGGGGGAGATCTATGCATAGTAAAAAAAAATAATAATTTTTAAATCACAGCTTAGAGTCAAAGCACTTCTGGCAGGTCCTGGCATAGATTTTACTTCAGGATGGGAAGACTTCAAATGACCTATTCTCTCCATTCTACCAGTTCTCTGTCTCTTCAGGTAAAGAAACGAGGCAGGAAAATCCACTCTTTGCCTGCAGGTAAGATGTTCAGCTCAGCCTAATTCCTGAGAACCTTGCTCTTCTCACAGCTGGGGGTGCTCAGCTTGGCTGACTTGCCTTAGGACAAGTTTTAAGTTCCCAAACTGCCCCAGGTTTCAGAATACTTTCTTGAAAAGCCAGTTTCCCTTATACAAAACACCACCTTAGAAAATCCAAGCGATTTATTTTTAACAGATTGTTAAAGTGCTCTATATCACCGATACCTGCCGCAGGGCGCGATGTAAGACTGGGCCATCACTATCAATCAAGGTAACGGGGCTTGCAGTGAGCAGAGCGCTGGACAAAGCGAGAGGCACAAATTAAGGACGTTTTCTGGGCTAAGCCCCTGGTGGGCAGGGGCCCTGTCTGGCTAAATTGCTTTGTGCCAAACAGAAGAGAAGAAACGAGCGGTGTTTTTTTAATGTTAGTGATGCTGATGTGCGCGCCGCGAGCCGACCCAAGCAAGCAAAGGCTGGAGCTGTCTGGGGTGTTTGACAGAAGATTTTCTTGGGGGAACACAGGACCTAAATCCTCAAGCAGGTTGAAATCTCCGGGCAAAGAAATCATGGAGAAAAGACTAGAATTGCCTCTGAGCTTTAAATGCCTCACATTGATTTGTTTATGATTCCTAACAGATGCCATCAACCACTAATGGTTCCAGGACAACTGGGCACAAGTGTCTGTTTCAGGGGTGTGTGTATAAGCAGCTTCCCAAACCCAAAGCTCCAAGAAGGCTCACTTCCCCTCTGCTCACCTGCCCAGGCCTCCTTCATCCAAATGGCAGTTTCCTGACTCTGCTGGCGTGAGTTCCGAAGAGAGATCACCAAGCAAAACCCCCTGTGCGGGTCTTCCTTTCTCCTTTTCTTCTCTCCCTCTTCCCTTGTCCCTCCCTTTCTCTATTCCTCTCTCTCTCCCCTCTCCTCTCCTCTCTCTCTCTAAACCTTTTACACTGCAGTTGAACAAGCCCCTGGATAAAGACTTTATCCAAAAACCCCCTCTTTAAAGTTATTTCAAATTTCTCTGCAAGGCTTTCAGAAATCTGTTTGTTTGAGGGCAGAATTAGATGTGACCGGCGTTTTATTGTGACATAAAACCATATTTCTTCCCTGGAAGATTAAAAAATAAAATCGGTTAATAAGAAAAGCTGTCAGCAACAGAAAATGGCTGACATAATCCGTTTATCCTCCGAGCAATAAAGATATTGGTCCTTGGGAGTCTATCCTCTCTCTCATGTTATTTCGCCCAAAACATTATCTTCCCAGCATTCTGATGGATTAAGAAGTCATATGGGAGATAGCAGGGAAATGACAGATACAAAAAAATATATAATATCCTTTCATTTCCCCTCCTCCCTCCACACTCACTCATAGTCCCCCTCTCTTTTTCTCCCTCCCCCTGCCCAAAACACACACACACTTTATTTTCTCTCTTCTCCCTCTCCCTGACACCCTCCCATTTTTCTCACCCTTTGGAAAAGAAATAGATCTTCTTTTACCCACAATTCCTATCCTCAGATAATCCTAATAGGGGTGATGATGCAAAGTGGTACCGAAGTCAATTCCTGCTGTGTGTGTGTGTGTGTGTGTGTGTGTGTGTGTGTGTGTGTGTGTGAGACTTGCACACATCTACATAGACACAGATGGCCAGATGACAGGATGGACCCTCAATAAGGGTGTCAAACACCTAGAGAGAAAGAGAGCTAAATGTATCAAGCCATACTGCTAGGTTTTTAATCTAGGATTTCGGACATAGTATAAATTTCAGAAACAAGGCTGCAGGCAGCACAAGTGAAAGGGATCAAAAGGAGCTTTGGAGAGGCAACAATTAAAATACTCTATGGGTTTTAGGGAATGGAGAAAACCATTTAAAACAAATAGCACAGTGTGGCCAAACTTGTTTCCCTCTTGTCTCAATTAATGGTACCAATCACCATCTTTTTTCATATGCATGCAGATTGTTTTGGGGTACAGGTTTTTGAGATCACTCCCCAAAACCCTCAAGATGCTCTTAAACTGCTTTACAAACAGTTTAAAAGAACTCCTTCCTGGGATCTGAAGGAGGGACGATGGGAATGCAAATAGAAACTAAGCAAGATCTCTTAAATGCATTTTTCCACTGGGAATGTTACCCTCTTTTTCATCACTCTCCTTTCTAACTCACCATTTCTCTCCAGTAAAAACAAAAACAAAAACAAAAAACAACCCAGCACTTCTGTCAGTCATGAATTCTTTTCAAACAGCTAAATGTCTAGAGTCCCTAGTTGTGGTTCATGGGAATTTGACCAAATGAGTTTGCTACTGACATGTGTGCTCTCTTAGGCAAGACAACAGGAAGCTGTAGAAGGAATAAATACCAGGAGGAGACAATGAACCCAATAAATGATCGTAAAATGGAAGATTTCTGGAAATGGCTTTCAATGTGTCCCTAAAAGTAGACTATCACATATGTATTTATAAATATATACACATATATTTCAACATGCAAATATCACCTAAAATATACCACTCAGTTATAAAGTTTATCACTCCATCTTCGCCTTTGTTACTAGAAATGAAAAATAATAAAATTTACCATTTTTCTAATAGCTAATCATCAGATGTGTCTGTGACTACAATATTCTCACGTGGGTGCAGGAATGAAAATGGGGCAGGTTAAGAATAAGAGAGGAAGTGAGATGAGAAAGACCATGTGGTTTGGGGATTCCACACCATAAATTACCTTTTTTCCCCCAAAGCATATGACTGTTTGCAAATGATATAATAGAAATACCATTAGGGTTCCAAGGAGAAAAAAATTTAATATCTTTCAATTTATATACTTCTATCTATTCACATCTTTTTACAGCAAATGTCTTTTGGGATTATAACTTTATATACGTTTTGAAAACCAGTTGCTATAGAAGACTTTAATTGCATTGTACAAGATACACTCCCATAAAAAATGATGTTATTCACTCAAGACAAATGTACATGTTTTATTACAGCAAAACCTACTTATTTAAATAGCTACAAAACCAGATGCTAAATAAATGTCTATAGCAATTAAAATGGTTGTTCCTCAATTAAAGTTCTTAAGGAAATAAAAGCTGCTTGAGTTTTAAGTGTCTGAATACTATAGCATGACTCTGAGCTCCTAAAATATTTCTATGTGATAGTATTATTGATAAAAACCAAAACTCTGAATTAAATTAATTTCTAGTTTGACAATTGACCATGCCTAAAATACAATTCATTTATTACTTCATTGAGTATGTTATTGTCATTGTGTTAAGCCAGGCATCATAAATCATTCTAATGCAAGGTTTAATATGGCCATAAGCCACTGCTAGAAATTGACTAGGAATTAGCTTAGAGTTGATTACAATCCCTGGATTATACACTTTGCCTATAATATTTGTTCATTCTTCTTTCAACAAACATTTATTGAGTGCTCACTGAAGCAGGTGCTGTGCCAGCAACGGTGGATCTGCAAATCAATAGGACAAGCTCGCTGCCCTCTAGGATGCCAGTCTGGCAGGAGAGGCAGACCAGAGACAGGCAGCGACACCGCGAGGTGGTGGATGCTCTCATAGAGGAGGCAGAGGACTGGGAGCACACTGCTCAACCCACAGAGGTGGGGGCTCCAATCCAGGCTAGGGGCTGTGCCTTGGAAGTCCTCTCACACACCACTGGCCTGCTCCGGTGCCCAGCACCATCCTGATTCTGGGAGACGGATGCCAGTGTCTCATTCCCAGAAACCTTCGAGGCCTTTTCTGCAGGGGAGTTAAAGGTAGTCGTGCTGGTGAACACATACTGTATCTGTGTGTGGACCTGCCCATCACTTACCTAATCCAGTAGCCCTAAAATAATCAGAAATTATAAAATCGGACAGGTTCAACATAGATACAGATATTTTCCCCAAAAGCACTTTAAAAATTGAGGTTTGCCAGATTATTTTTATTATAAAAATTTCAAAAGTCAAGACATTTCTAATAGTCCTATTGTCTCCATCATAGCACTGCTAACACTTGGTGGAAATTCTAAATGACCCGTTTGTCTCCCTCATGGCATTGTGAGGTCCTTGAGAACTAGGGGCTCATGGTGTGCTCTGTAAATGTCTGTCAAATTCAATCAAATGGCAATGTTTTCTAGTTATTGGAAAGTATAAATCATTAGTGTTGAAAATAATTCCGTTGGTCAATAACAGTTACTTTTTTTCCAATTGTTGTCATAGCAAGATTTCTAGGTACTTGGTCTGTATAATTCTTGACTTGGTCACAGAATGGGTTGTTCTATTTAAGGAAGGTTTTCCGTTTTACAGAAGATTACCCAAAATACTTTATTTGGGTTAGCAATTTAAAAAAGAAATCTTAGAATATAATTCACTATACACTAAAACTAAATGGACATGACTACATTGTTGATGATTCAGGAGGCAGATCACTTTGAAGATCAAGTGTCACTTAAGAGAGTACAAATGTCGGTTTACAGCATTTTACAAGTCACTGGGGTAAAAGTCTATTTTAAAACATAGATTTAGTCAGGTCTGCAAGTACTCTTCTGGCAGCTGGTTGGCGATTTCTTTTCTTAGGGAATTTAGTGGTTGTATGAATTTGATCAAGCACACCTAGTAGTTTAGAGTAAGTATATGTGTGTGTGATTTATTACAAAACCAAGCACTCATTAGTCCTTGCAACAATGCTCCAAGCGAGGCACTATTATTATGCCAATTTACAAATAAACTGTGACTTACAGTTCACTTGTTCAAGGTATAAAACTAGGGCTTCACAGAGCCAAAGCTGGGATGCCTATCTGCCTGACGTCAAGGTTCTTCCTCCTAATTGCTATTCCATTCTACCTCCACTGCATTGATTTACAGAAATATTAGGCAAACCATGTAGAATTAACAGCTCCTTTCTGGTTGAATGAAACTTGAGAGGACAATTGGGAATGCAATTCTCAGAGTCGTCTCCAGGTGATTTGAACTCAGTTCTTCCTCACCTGGATCTTTCAGGATCTTTGTCATTCACTTTCCCTGCTTAACCTGCCAGTGACACCGCCCCCCCGCCCCCCCCCCCACGTGTGTGTGTGTGTGTGTGTGTGTGTGTGTGTGTGCGCAAGTGTAAGGCAAAGGCAAACCATGTAGAATTAACAGCTCCTTTCTGGTTGAATGAAACTTGAGAGGACAATTGGGAATGCAATTCTCAGAGTCGTCTCCAGGTGATTTGAACTCAGTTCTTCCTCACCTGGATCTTTCAGGATCTTTGTCATTCACTTTCCCTGCTTAACCTGCCAGTGACACCGCCCCCCCGCCCCCCCCACACACGTGTGTGTGTGTGTGTGTGTGTGTGTGTGTGTGTGTGTGTGCAAGTGTAAGGCAAAGGTCAGTTTATACCATCTAGTCAGTCAGTAAGGACCCGCCATATGCTTAGCTCTGCGCTATGTGGCATCAGGAGTAAATATGAGTATTTAGAAAAAGGCTAAGTGAGATGCAGTTCTAGGTCGTGGAAATAAAGCCAAAATGCATATGCCATGTTCCACTATCTTTTTAAATTGATGATCTTTTTTGTTAGAGAGAGAGAGGAAAGGAAGGGGAAAGAGAAGAAAGGAGAGGGAGAGAGGAGAGAGGGACGGGGGAGGGAGAGGGAGAGGGAGAGAGGGAGAGAGATCAGAGAAACATCTACCAGTTGCGTCCCGTACACACCCTGACCAGGAATGGAACCTGAAACCCTTTGGTGTATGGGGCAATGCTTCAGTCAACTGAGTCTCACTGGCCAGGGTATTGATAAATATCCTGGAGCAGGAAGCTCTGCAGAAGGCCTCCCTCCACATCAGCTGGCTAGCTGAGGGAGCGCCTCAGTCATGACTGGTCCCTGGGTCTCCTTCCTGAACAGTGTTGCCTGGAGTCCAGAATGCTGCTGTGTTGTCCTATCAGTGCTGCTCTGATTATCATCATGTTCACATGCCTTGTAAGTTACTTATCAGAAAGCTGCTTAGGGAGCTCTCGTTCATTCTTAATTGAAAATAAATTATATTAGTGGATAAGATAGCAGAATGTATGTTGGGCTGAATAGGGTATGGCTTTAAAGTACCAAGAAGGACCTTCTCATGTACCAGAACAGTCATTGGCTCGCCCTGGAGGAATCACACACACAGAAGGAAGATCTGAGGGACGCGGAGGAGGAAAGCCCCAGTGATACTGTTTGAGCTCTGGATCCTACTTACTAGAATCCAAATTCACTGGGTTAGAGAGAAAGCGTCTGTTGCTTGAAACTTAGAGACCAAAGAAATAAGATTCTAGACCCTTTTCTTGTATTTAAATATGTCCATATATAAATATATAAAATTAGCATAGGGGAATATAAATAAGAATAGTACTCTATTCTTATTCAGTGATTATTCAGTAATTTTTTTTCATTTAACAATATAGCTCAGAAATCTTTTCAAGTTGAATTATACAGATCTACCTCATTCTTTTTCTTTTTTTCTTTTTTTTTAAAAAGACCAAGTAGTATTTCATAATATGTGTGAGGGCTAATTTTGTGTTAACTTGACTGGGCCGTGGAGTGCCCAGACATTTGGTCAAACATTATTCTGAGTGTGTCTTTGAGAGTGTTTCAGGACAAGATTAACATCTGAATCAGTAGACTGCTTAAAGGAGATTGCCTTCCCCAATGTGGATGGGCCCCATCTAATCAGTTGAAGGCCTGAATAGAACAAAATGGCAGAGTAAGAGGGGGACTCTGTCTGTTTGACTCCCTTTGAGCTGGGCATTGATTTTCCCCTACTTTTCCTGAATCTCAAGCCTGCCAGCTTCCAGACGGGAACTACTCCATCAGCTCTCCTGGATCTCCAGTTTGCTGACTGCAGAACTTGGGACTTGTCAGCCTCTTTAATCACATGAGCCAATTCCTAACAATAACTCTAGAAGTAAAGAGATTTATGTTGGCTCTGTTTCTCTGAAGAACTCTGATGAGTACACTATGGGTGGGCCATCAGTTTTTTGACCACTCCCCAATTACAGGTCATTTATATTGGTTTCAATTTGCCTGTTTTAAATAATGCTAAATCCATATTGCTGAAATGGGTTTATTTCTGTAGGAGAGAATTCCAGGAACAGAGTAGCTGGGACAAAATATAAACATTTAAAGTTTTACCTTTTTTATCTTTATATTGCAAAGTTACCTTCCAAAAAGGCATTTCTAACTTTTCTCACCAACATATTATAGGGGCTACTTGTCTATATGACATGCACACGGGATGTTAAAAATATTTTTAATTTGATCATCAGAAGAGTAAAAAATGCTATGTCATTATTACATTAAATTGCATTTACTTGCTTAATTTGCACTGACTGAATTACCAATGATATTGATATTAATTATTCTTTAAATGTTTGGTATAATTCTACATGTTTTACAATGGAAACCGGTGCTACACCATTCAAAGTTTACAAAAATGTTTTCACATATTTTTGAAACCTTAAATTGTGTTTTTGATATGTATTTCTTCAGTTCATCTAGAATTAACCTTGATTATGGTGTGAGGGAGTAATCTAAGTTAAAAACTTAATAATTGATTGTCACAACACCATTTAATAAACAGTAAGTTCTTTCTCCACTCTTTAAGTGACATATTAATCATATATTAACTTCTCTTATGAAAGGGACCTGATAAATTGAAAGAGTATTACAATATTAGAATAAAAAATTAGAGTGGTATGTAGTGAAATGTGTATGATTGCATTTGCATGAAAAGTCTTTCAAAAAGGGAAACAACTTTTTTTGGACAGAGTTGCTTTTAGTAACTCTGTGTAGTTATCCTGATATAGTTGACGGACAGAAAGAAGATAAAGAGGGAGAAGACCACATGTTGCCAAACACAGAAGACTGAGCCAAAAGCAGAGAAAGTCTAGGGAAAATGTCCACTCTTAGTTTCCCCAATTAGAGACACCGTTCTTCGTGTTAATATAATAAGACCACCGAAAAATTGTGAACATTAATGAAGGACAAATTTCCATATAGTTTAGTCACTTTCACCTTGAGAAAATACTAGACACATTTGGGTTGGACATTAAACAAAGGAGAATTTATGAGTGGGTGGACTTTGGTGATATTTAAATGCCTGGGATATTGCACATACCCACTATTTTCCCTCTAAATTTGTCAGTATTTCCAAACTGACAGGTTGCCTCATCTGTTCTCTCTACCAGCATTTCTTCAAGGAATACAACATAGCCTGTGTGCTCTGGACAGAGATTTTAGCAATTGCATCCAATCCAAGGCTCTTAGAGGGACTACAAAAGGCTATTAATTACAATGTCTCTTAGTTTGTTGCTGTATTCTTTTATTAAGTTGTCTATTTGAATACCAACATCAAAATGTTTAAGTTGCTATGACATTATAAAATGTGTTAATATCTGGTAGGCAAAACTCCTTCATTGTTCTCCTTAATTCATTTCTTGGTTCCTCTGTATGCATTTTCTCTGCTCGGTAAACTTTAAAATCATCCTTTCAAGTTCCACAAAATATCATTTTGGGCCTTTGATTGACATTTATTTGCATTTACAAATTAAATTTCTGGAGAATTGCCATCCTGACAATTTCAAGTCTTTCCTTTCAAATCATGGTATGTCTCTATTCAGCATTTCCTTTTGCCTATTTTTAATTGGGTTACTCACCTTTTCATTATTGAGTTTTGTTATTGATATGTATATATTCTGAATACTCTACTCATCAGATATATGATTTGCAAGTATTTTCTTTCATTTTGTGGGTTACTTTTAATTTACTTGATAGTATCCTTTAAAGCACAAGTTTTTAATTTTGATGAAATCCAATTTATCTATTTTTCTTTGATTGTTTGTGCCCTTGTCATGTCTAAGAAAGCAGTGCCTAATTCAGAGTCAGAAAGATTTACACCTATGACTTCTTTTAAAAGTCTTAGCATTTTAGCTCTTACATTTGGGTCTTTGATCCACTTTTAGTTGATTTTTATATGTGGTGTGATTTCATTCTTTTGCATGTGAATATGCAGTTGTCCCAGCAACATTTGTTGACTTTTCCCCCCACTCTTGCTGACCACAGATTCATGGATTTTCCCCCTGTACTTTCAATTCTGTTCCTTTTAGCTATGTGTCTAGCCTTATGCAGTAGTACCTTATCTTGATTAATAGTTTTGTAGTAAGTTTAGTCTTTCTTAATTTCTTTTAACAATGTTTTGTAGTTTTCAAAGTATAAGTTTTACACTTCTTTATTAAATTAATCCTAAGTATTTTATTCTTTTTCATGTTATTGTAAATGGAATTGTTTTCTTAATTTTATTTTTGGTTTTCTCATTATTATTGTACAAAAATAAAGTTGACCTATGTATATTCATGTATTTTGTAACTTTATTGAACTCATTTATTAGGTCTAGCTGTAGGGGTTTTTTTAAGGACATTTTAGGGGTTCCTATATACAGATCTTGTCATCTGCAATAGAGATAGTTTTGCTTCTTCCTTTCCAATCTGGATGCCTTTTCCTTCTTTTTCTTGAACTGATTAAAATCTCCAGTGCAATATTAAATAGAAATAATGACAGTGGATATCCTTATCTTGTTTCTGATCTTAGGGGGAAAATATTCACCCCTTACCATTAAGTCTGATGCTTGAATAGAAATAATATCTTGTTTCTGATCTTAGAGGGAAAATATTCACCCCTTACCATTAAGTCTGATGCTTTTAAATATTCTATTTATGTTATGTATTGCATCAATTGATGTTCAGACATTAAATCAACCATGCATTCCTGAGATAAATCCTACCTGGTCATGGTGTACAACATTTTTTATATTTTTTCTGGATTCAATTTGATAGTATTTTCTTGGGGGTATTTTTCATTCAATCATTCATCAATCAATGAGTATTTTTGAGAATCTATCACACTGTTCTAGACTCTAAAGGTACATGATGAATAAGGTAGACATGATTCCTGTCTCATGAAACTTTCATTCTAGTGAAAGATAACAAAAAATAAATATGTAAGCAAATACACAAGATAATTTCAAGTATATTGAAGTCAATATGAATAAAATAGTTGATATAGTAGACTGGGAAATTGGAGGTTCACTTTAGTTAAGTGGTCAGGGTAAACTTTCAGAGGAGGTGATATATGAGCTACAACCTGCATGGGAAGAGTATTTTAGGCACAAAGAAGAACAAGTACAAAGGCTCACATTTGAATGATGATTGGTGTATTTAAGGGACAGAAGAACACTGGATTTTGGCTGGAGCCTCATGAATGAAGAGGATAGTAGCAGAACATGAGATAGAAAAGTTGTCAGGGATGGAAATCTGAATATCATTGCCATATTTGAGAGAAAAAGTGATGGCACCAACTTTCACTTCAAGCTATTAGTAAGTAACTGCGACCAGATTTACCCTTCTGCCATAAACCCCAAGAAAGCTGGACAAAATCTATGAAACTACTGTTTTCAGACATTGTTTTCAGACAAGCAGCACAGAACTATGATCCATGTAAAAAGAATACAAATAAGTGACTATGATCACCCCAGTTCTTTGTCTGAAAATGCATTCCACATCATAAAGCAACAAAGGAAATCCAAAGTTGAGCACATGGTCTCAGTGGGTGGAGGAAATAAATAGGAGCTCAGGGCGGTTGAGGTAGCTGAAGTTACATGGCAGAGCTTCAGAAAGGAGAGAGCTATTTAGCAAAAAAATTCCAGAAATCTCCATAGGGCCTTCTCTTAAAAACTACATTTAAAAAACATATATAT
>NW_005356674.1:2141555-2148233 GCF_000412655.1 Myotis brandtii
ATTTTAGAGGGAGAATGAGAGAGAAACATTGATGTAAGAGAGAAACATCATTGACTGGCTGCCTCCTGCATGCCCCTGACCAGGGATCGAGTCCACAACACTGGCATGTGTCCTGCCAGGGAATCAAACCCAAAACCTTTAGGTGCATGAGACAACGCTCAACCAACTGAGCCACACCAACCAGGCTAAAAACTACATTTTTAACAAGCATTCCCCTCCCCCAACTGATACTAGGCACACACCAACATTTGAGAATCACTATTCTAAAGATTTAAGAAACCAGAACATCGAAGAAATAGACGCAATGTCCTTAAGAAAATAGACTGCTTTTCTTATTACCACCTGAGGTAGTGATGCATTTACTACTGCAAATATGCATTGACCGCTCGCTCCCTTTTAGATGAAGATAAAGGGGTTTGAAGAGTCTGTTGACTTATACGTGAGAGTGAAGATTTCACAAGGTGGACAAAACAGTCTGGCAAAGAAGTACTTCTGGACTCCTTCGGTTCCATTCTCAATGCCTTCACACTGATTTGGGGTCTTTAACTCCTAAACCTAGATCACATGCTCATTGGGCAGATTTTTGCACTCCTAGGTATGGGTGCATGTTTGTTTGCTTGTTGGTTGGATGAGCAACTGAATAAGTGATCTAATTATACCAATGAAAGCAAGACCTCAGAATAAGTCATTTCCATTTCCACTTAGATAAGGTTGGGTGAGGAAGTCAGCCTTATCAACTTCTGGTCTTTGGGAAATCCCCAAGGGTCTCTGATGATTCATCATTCACTCTTTCTAGCCAGCCCTGGTCAAGGTAGACAATGACCCTCCATTCTCCATGACCTGACTAATGCCACTTCCTAAGACAGGACACTACAGCTGAGAAATTTTGCTTTGACTGTCCCTATGTTAAGGACCCCAGCATCCTGTCAAGTTTGGAATCAAGTTTGGTTTTGAAAAGAGCAAAGAGAACGACATAATTTAAAAATCAAAGAAATTCATTTTAGTAGTAAAAGGTTAACAGCCTTTAGGAGGAACAATTTTTAATCACCCTCGTCTAGACTCTATCACTGGAATCACCAGCCGCCGAGTGAAATATGGCCCAACTGCCGCCACCAAACAGCTCCTAAAGACTGTTGTATTTAATCATGTCTGTGCACCACTTATGGATTTTCATTATGATTCCTGATGCTGTTGCGCTGGGTAAAATATTAATATCCATAGTAATGATGCATGAAGCTTGGAGTGTAATTTCTTCACTCTTCTTGTCTGATATTAAATTGTTACCACTTTATCATTTGTGTAGAACTGCACGTTTCAATTAATCTTTCCATATCAGCAGCCCTGATTAATATAGATCATGATTCATAAGCTTATCGTCACTATAGTTTTAACAGATCATTTATAAAGATCTTAAATTTCAGGGTCTGGGAGGTGCAGCTGCTGTGTCCAATGTGCCTCTTTATTCTCTGTTCCAACAGTGCTGCTATACACTGGCTGTCACCTCCTGTTGAATAATTAATTTCAGGAAACCAAATTTGCCCAAGGAAAAAAAAATACAGAATGAGGGGACTGGCGATTGGCCGGGCACTGGGCAATGTTTATTCACCTTGCCATGCCTAGCCCGGATGTCACCTGCTCTTCAATGGCCAGAACTGCTGCTCTAGGGGATTAACCACAGGTGTGTGGGGGCTTCCGCTGGCTACAGTGGGCAGTCTCAGCCAGCACAGCCATCCCAGGGCAGTTGTTGAGGTTTGATGGAGCGCTGGATAACATCCCAGGCAGCTGCTGTTGCTCACATGAATCTACAAACCTCATCAGGCCTGGCATGGTGCCTGGGGCCTTACGCTCATCCTGGAATACACAGTCAAAGCCATGTGCTCAGGATAGGATGGGGTGAGCTGGGGAATTAGTGAGAGGTTTTCAGACACACTTATAAACATCAGAACCAATCGCGGCTTGAGTTCTTTTATTAGAAGAGTCTACTGAGCTTCAGAGAGGGTTCTGTGACCCACAGACATGTGACCCATTATTGGGAGCCTGGGGATCCATTGCAGGGACCTCCCCACTGCCCTGCCTCTCACCCAACTTGAGGCTGGAGCAGCTCCATACAGACCTTTAGAGAACAGCCTCCTTGTTTGATCAGAACACAGGAGGACAGGAAGTAAAGCAGAGCTCACTGACTTTCTCGAATCTGCATCTGAAGCGAAAGGCTCAAACGTCTCAAAGGCTGCATGGAGACAGGAAAAAGAATGGAATGTTTTTTTTTAAGTATTCTGCTAACTGGTCTGGTAACAACTAAAATGGTAACATTTTGTTGACCAAAAATCTAAAATATTGTTTCCTTGATCAAATCAAGTGTTTTTTTAAAAACTTGTTCTAAGTAAATTTGTGCTCTTTGGTTTGATCAAGTTTGTGTAGCTTCTATTATACATCTCTGTGTAAGGCGTTGTCCTGGGCCCTACGGCGTGGGCCGGTGTCTCACTCTGGGTATCTCCTGAAGCAGACGCTGAGACAAGAGTTCAAGAACAAGTAGTTTTTCTGGAAGATGATTTCAGGAAACATCATTAAGAGAGTAAGGAAGTGAGGCAGAGAAGGGGAGGCTGCCAGTAGAGGCTGCATTATCCAGTAAGTTACCACTGTGGGCAACTATAGAATATGCCTCAGATATCTCAATGGCGGGGTGAGGAAGCTGAGTCATTTATTCACCAAGTTCCCCTCTGTTCGAGGAAGGGCTAATTTCTGGGGTATGGACTCTCCCACACTCACTCCTGACATTCCGAGAGCCAAAAATAAATGCTCTCAGATGGAAAGTGCTAGGTATTCACAGTAAGCAGGCTTGACATGTAGAGATGAGGGCCAAGAGAACATGAGCAAAGCCAACAGCATTTTCTGCAACCACCCGCTCAGCCCATGCATTTGTTCACTCATTCATTCAAAAAGTGTTCAGAAATGTCTTAGTGAACACTCTCCAGATAGGAGACAGTGGTTACTGAAAAAGTCCACTAAAGCTGTGAAGCTTTTGAAAATAAACAGTTGCATAAACATACCTTGCATGTTTAATTTTAACTAAAACACACAAATGTACATTTATTCACCAGAATTTTGACATAGGGCGAAGGTCTTTTCTTTTAATGCTCATGCACTGATGGAGTTCTGCCTACCCTGTCTTGTACAAACCACATCTGTAGAAACGCATCACCCCCAATTGCCAGTTTCAGTCTCTATAAAGTACAGCAAGAACTTAAAGTCGTTTATGAAGCAATCAAAGTGCACAGACTTTCTAGATGTTTATGCTTTTCCCCTCAATCTCTCCCATCGTGGTTTTTCTCACAGCTAAATCAACAGCTATTTTTTAGTGACTCATCTTTATTGAGTCCCAAGCATTTAATTTAATGTTCAAAGAAGCAACAATTCTTCTTTCACAATTATCATCAGTTCATGTAACATTTAACTCAATTTCATGGTTACACTATTCAGCACAACTGTCACACACAGATTTATGAATAAAGACAATTAACACTTGGTAAAGAACAGTTTGACAAGTGAATGCCCAAACTCATGGGCCCCCTGTTGGTGAGCGCTATTACAGCATGCCCGGTAAGTCTGTGATTAACTCATTTGATCTTCCCCAGAGCCTGAGAGATTGTTGTTATACCCACTTTACAGAAGGTTTACACTTGCTCAGGGTTACATGGCCAGTAAGTGGCAGATCTCAACTTCTAACCCAAGGAGTCTGATCTCAGAGCCCAAGCTCTTAACCACAATAACACAATGTCATACTGCCCTGTCTAGAGAGTGGCCTTTAGTGGGGCAACCGTGATTTATTTTCCATACTGTAATACTTTTGAAAATGAGAGGGTCCACTACTGATAATGACACCCAAACCACAGATGTTAAACAGCCCAGTCCTGAGCAAACCAGGACACCTGGTTATTAGCCATGAGTGTTAATTGTGTCATGGGCGCTGCCAAATAAATGTGAAAGTTGGGGATGGGGGTGGGGACTCCAGTGAAGAAAAATTATGGGAGCTGGGGTGGGGGGTGGGAGGAACACAGAGGAGAGGGCCTCATGCAGCTTATAGATCAAGTGGAAATAAAGCCTGTGCACCTTAGTTATATTATAAAGTATTGCAAGTGTTTATAATATAAGGGTGTTAAGATCCATGTGAACTAAAAAGTATTATGAGAGATTAGAGGAGGGAGAGCATCTTTTCAACTCAGGAATCAAGGGAGTCTTTATAGAGCATGTGGCATTTCAGGTAGCCGTTGAATATGGGTAGAATTTGGAGTTGGTAAGGATATTCTGGGTGGAGGGGTGAAAAGCAGAGCAAGAAGCCAAGGGTGTTAATGAATGTTAACGGATGTGAAGTAATTCTGTTTGCCTGCTGGAGTAGAGTGATTGATCACAGTGGACAGTGGGAGCCAGGTTACAAGCCAACGTTTGGATTT
Organism: Myotis brandtii; assembly: GCF_000412655.1. NCBI lineage: Eukaryota > Metazoa > Chordata > Mammalia > Chiroptera > Vespertilionidae > Myotis > Myotis brandtii. Next base: position 2,146,004 of record NW_005356674.1, read on the forward strand.
ACGTGGTACTGAGTAGTGAACTGGGGTATGTGTTTGAACCGGAGGATAACACAAGAGGCAGTAGAGCCTGGCTTGGTCGCTCGGAATGCAGGCTACGGAGCCAGGCTGCCTGGATTTCATTTTCTCCCTTTTCTCCCCTTTACCCTGGGACCTGAGACAAGCCACACCCAGGGTCTCAGTTGTCACATTTGTAATATGAGAATAATAATAGTACCTACCTCTTAGGGTTGTGCAGATTAAATTAACTTATACAACTGTAAAGAGCTTAGAAAGGTACACAGAGTAAGGGCTTTATAAGTATTAGCTATTATTAGTATGATTGAAGTTGAGCTTTAGACAGTTTAAGCTGGTGGCAGAGAGGGGGTGGCTGGCAAAAGGAAAAAGAGAGAGAAGGGATGAAAGTCTGAATAGGTGAGGAAAACGATAGAGACAGAACCTCTGTTGCTCACAACCATTGGGGGATTTTGAACCTTCTCCTTCCCTACAACCATTCCACTCACTCAGCCTCCCAGGCAGCCCTTGGCAGATAATCCATCCGAGACTCATACATGATGCTCCTTCACCCAACAGGGCACTAGGCCTCCCTGCTGCCCACGTATGCCCTCACCACTCCTGTGGAAACTGGAGCTAATGCTGACATAGCACTTCTTCCGTAAGACCCTTCCCACCCAGAGACCCCCATCAGAATTATACACTGCAAAGTGTTCAACCTTGTATTGCATTTCACAATTCACAATACATTTTTCTACTGAATGTCGACTGTCCTATTCACTGTATGTCTCAGTGCGTAGTACAGTGCTTGGAAGGGAGTGGCTGGTCTGAGAATGTTTGTGAATGAAGGAACAAGTGAACTAAATGAATGTGTGTTGTCTTCTTCCTCCTCCACACTTTTCTCTTTGTCAAATAAAATGATCTAGTCAAAAGACTTAGAAAAAGTCTGATACATAGCAACTATTCAATAAATGATGGCTAGAATAATATTATTTAATTCTCCTATACCGCTCCTCACAGTCCACCTTGCTTGGGGTCTGGGTGTGTGTTTGGAGAAAGGGGGAGCAACCTGGGGATAGGGTCTGTGTCCTCTTCCCAGGTGAGCCCCTGCTCATTCCAGAGAAGGATCTGATTCATACCCATTCAATGAAATTGACTGAGATTTTAAATTCATCTATTTGGGTTCAGTGGAAGTGAATAAATTTTATGGTAATTTATGGCCCCTTTCCACCCCGTCTCTGCACTGAAACTTTTACTTCTCCATCAGATACTCATACCTATAGCTCTGGCCTCACAGTGGGACCAGATGGACTCCAGAATTGTGCCATTCCTTCTTTGACCCCTGAGGATCAAATACCTGGACACACTGCTTTGCAATCACATCGAAGCCTTCATGGGGTTGTGGAGCTAGGGGAGTAGGATCTGATTTGGGTTTGGGGAGAGCTGGGGACTCCAGCCAACTCCTCTGGGCCTCAGTTTCTTCATTGTGTGAAAAGAACGGACTAGGTCCTCTCTGTGTTCTTCTTCTAAGAGAACACACTTTGCAAGTGTGTTGAAAACTACAAGGTTTTTTTTAGTCCTGTTTCAATTTCTTTTCTTAAGTAAATTAAATATTTGTCTGAGATTTAATCACACTATTGTTTGCTTAATACATTATTTTTTCATGGGCCTTAACCCAGACGGACACATCAGATACCATAAAATCCACAGCCCTGTACTATGAAATGCAAATAACTATTGATGTTCAAAGCAGTGGTCCAGGATGCTCACCCTTATCCTAAATCTGGCCTCTCAGTGATCATATCTCTGTCCAACACTGAATATTACCTGACTCCACATTTATATTTGGTCTCTCTCTTATGGATTAGAGGTAAAATGTTAGCTATATTGTGACATTATGGGCAGAGTCCTAGGGTCACCAAAATCCTGCCCTGCCTTCCACCCTTGCCACAGGGACAGAGCAGGAATTATAGTATCTCCTTGTTAATAACTAAGCCAGCACCAGTACGGCTAAATGCCTGTCTCCTTTGTGAAGCTTAGCTGAAGAAAGCAGCTTTTTGACTGAAGAAATGGTGATAGAGGCACCAAGATGGACCTTGAATCCCCTACCCAGCCTACAGTTTAGATTCAAAGGGTAGCCTGGCTGGCATGGCTCAGTGGTTGAGCATCGACCTATGAACCTGGAGGTCATGTTTCGATTCCAGGTCAGGGCACATGCCAGGGTTGCAGGCTTAATCCC
>NW_005356674.1:2148267-2161882 GCF_000412655.1 Myotis brandtii
GTTGGGGGGCAGAAGGGAGGGGAGTAAGAGATCAACCGAAGGACTTGTATGCATGCATATAAGCATAACTAATGGATATAAGACACTGGGGGGTAAGGGAGGGCAGGGGATTGGCAAGGGGGGGGGGGAGGACATATATGTAATACCCTTTGTAATACTTATTATAATATTTTTTTTTAAAGAAAAAAAAAAAGCTAGGCATAGGTGCTGCCCTTTGAAGCACAGTAATCCACAGGAAACTGGGTCCAATCCGATAGATACGCCTATCTGACCTATCGGGTTGGCAGTTTCTTCTCTCTTATGGGGAAGCTCATAAAACGGTGAGCCTGGGGGCAGAAAGTGGAAGGGGGTTGAGAGTCTCCTCTGCCCACGTTTCCCTAATGAAGTGTTTGGGTTTGAGTGTCCGGTTTCTCTAATGAAGTTTAACTGGCTCTTACCTCAGACTCTCAGAGCCACCTCTGAGAGCTTCTTTCCTGGTTCCACTTCCCACTAGCTAGCCCCTTGGTTGGTGTCTTGGCTGGGTCAACCCTAAGCACTAAGGTTGTTTCAGATCTTCATTTATCAGTTTCAAGATATGTAACATAAAATTGAATATTCCTTGGTGGCTAAGAAAAGGATTGGGAGAGAGATTACATATGACTTTGGAAAAATTTAGCCATGAGTAAAATATGTGTCTAGGTGTGTGTTTGTGTCTGTGTAAACATAAAGAGAATATTTGCTTTTAAAAAAAAATTAGAGTATCACCTGACACAAATAAGACCACTACAGCAACCATGAAAGTTTCATGATTGAGAGAACAATTCTCATTTGTTTTCAATGCCCCAGGATAAATCAGAGCCAATTTATCTACATTCCAGGCAGGTCTGAATTTCTCACCCTCTCTCCTCCTACTTAAAAGGTACCCAACCTCAAGCCCATCAAACTCCAGACCATTTGGGTCTTTTAGAGTTATAATTTTAGTTCTTTATGTCTTTATTGCTCCTTTGATAGAGAAATTGAAAAAAAGAAAAAGATATGAAGGAGAACAACAAAAAGCTATAATTATGAAGATTCAATTTAATTTTAAAGCTTGTGGACAGAAAAGAAGAAGCCAGAAAAGAAGGAACCAAATTAATTTAGCAGGGAAGCATTGCATGAAATATTGTTGAAGTTTAATAACCATGCAAAGACAGATGATATGTGTGGAAAAATTAGTTGTAGGACCTCATAATAGTCTATTAATATTTCCTACAGGCGCAAAACCCTTTCCTGAATAATTGTGACAAAGTAATCTTTTGAAAGAGCGTTGAAAAAAAGAATCTTCAAAAGGAGACAGTGATGGTGAAGGCGCTAGAAGGAAAAGGAGACTCTATGTCAGCCAGGGAATCTGAAGGTGTATTTGCGATAACTCACTGTGGCCAGATAAGAGAGATAAAGCTCCCAGATGATCGGAAGCCACGTGGAGGGCATAGGCACACAGGCACATCTGCTCTGTAAAGAGCTGTGAAAACAAGTGGCATGGTTTTTAGACATATCTGTCTTGTTTCACAATTCTTTATGAAAATTACTTAGTATTCCTGCCCATGAGGTCAACATTATTCAGTTCTCAAACATGCAGATGAAAAAAAACACTGAGATGCACAACAATAGACTGACTGGTTCCAGGGGCCCCCAGGAGAAGGCAGGGATTGGGACAAAGGGAAGGCCCTGTCTCAGGCAGGGTGGTGGGCCTGGCTGCCTTCCCTTGGCCTAGAGACATGGAATGGCTTCTTCTGGCTTTCTCTGCCATAGAGAGGCCAAAATCCTGCATCTGACTTTATAAGTCTGAGCTCCAGAACAGTGTGTTCTGGAAAGGTCTTCGCCTGTGAGAGGATTGGTTAGGGTTGCTCCCATTCCCTTTCCGCAGAGGTCTCTCCTGCGCTTCACTGACTTGCAGAAGTGGCCTCTATTGCTGGGATCTGGGTCCCTGCTGTCCAAGGGAATGGCTCAGGGTGAAAGACCCCATTCCCGCCTCCCTGAGCATGGTTCTTCCCTAATCAGGCTCCCTGCTGCATAGGCACTGACAGTTTGGGTTGTGTTGTGTAGGCTATGACAGACTCAGTTCATGAAAGATCTGTAGGATTTCCATGGCCAGTTGAGAACTCACTGCCTCCAGAGTGAGATAACCATGGAGCATCCAAGACATGAACGCATGAGATGAAATAGTCAAAAATCTGGAAGAATTTTGAAAGGCATAATGAATGGGGTAGGGTTCAATAACGTTATAACTCCAGTCTTTTAGATGAGCACCACCCAGATCCTTTTAGGGAGGAAAAACTTTTTGTCCAGATCTCCAGCTGAGGGAGTAAGTTAATGTTCTATTTTAGTTTAGACATACTGAACTGAAGTATGCACACATGGCTGGGACAATGGCACACATATCAGCATGTTCTCAAGGGGTCACTGTGGTCATTGTTCATAAAGTGTTGGACTATGGAAGATGATTTGCAGAATATGTATTGGTTTGATGTGAACATAGCCAGAACAAAATGGTTAATCATTGCCTTAGTTTCCTAGAGCTTCCCTGACAAATTACCACAAACTGGGTAACTTAAAACAAAAGTTTATTTTCTCACAGTTCTGGAGGCCTTAAGTCCAGCCTCAAGGTGTTGGCAGTGTCATGCTCTCTCTGAAGGATCTAGGGGAGGATCCTTTCTTGCCTCTTCCAGCTTCTGGGCTCCTACCATTCCTTGGCTTGAGGCAGCGTAACTCCAATTGCTGCCTCTGTGTTCACATGGACTACTCTGTGTGCCTCTCTTCTTCTAAAGACACTGTCCTTGAATTTAGGGCCCACCATAATCCAATATAAGCTTACCTTAAACTTTACCATAATTACATTTGCAAAGACCCTTATTCCATAAAAGGCCACATTCTGGTGAACTTTAAAGTTTGGGAGATACTACTCAACCTACTACACAAACCTATGCTCTTTGGCTTTATTGAAAAATCTGTTTGCCTTGTTTTCAAGTTAAAATTGCAGACACCAAATCTGCTGGCACCTTGATCTTAGACTTCCTAACCTCAAAATCTGTAAGAAATAAATGCTTGTTGTTTATGCCCCCAGTATATAGCAGTCTGAGTGGACAAAGATTCTGATTCATAGTGGATGTTCACATGGCAGCCATGGATGTCTCAGCTGTGATGGACAAAGTAGGCGTAGTTTCTGTGGGGATAATGGATAAAAACTGCATTGTAAACACGGCTGGAAGTATTTCCTTTATATGAGGTGGTTTAATCCTGAATTTTATCAGAACTGTTGCTGAGACAATGGCTCCAAATTTGCATTTTTATGTAGCACATGGAAAATGTTTTTCAGGAATATTCTTAGAGTTCTAAGGTTTAATGGTAAGTCAATGACAAAATCTTTGTCTTATACATTCACAAATTGGCATTATGGCAGCATAAATCTCATCTAGTTACCCATTTCCCTAAGATTCGCCTCTGGTAATCATTAGAGGAGATGAACCATGTTGGACACTGTCCTAAGGAGTCCACTGTCTAGTTGGTGAGAATAGAGAATGCAGTAGTCCTGTGTTAAGTGCCTGGGAGTGACTGGACCTGACCCTCCATGGTTTTGTCTGCCCAAAACACAATTTTCCTGCTTCTGGGTAGTACTTTTCTACTCTAAATTATGTGGTTCCAAGGAGAGGAGATGTCATTACAGATTCCACCTTTGTGCCAATGAAATCCATTGCATAATAAAACATATCAAAACGTTGTGGCTTAGAGCAACAACCATTTATGTAGTTAATGAATTTGTGGGTTGACACCTTGGTCTGGGTACAGCATCACTTCTGCTGCATTCTACTGACACCAAAGCAATGACCAGGGCCAGCCCAGATTTGTGGAATGGGGACATAGAATCCACCTCTTGATGGAAAGAGCTATAAAGTCACAGGGAGGAGTGAAAGATCATGGCCATTTCCACAATCAACCACCACCACCTGGTATATGCCTAGGCTGGACCAATCATAGTATGTTCCTCCCCAACTCCCAGCCTTATTTCCTCAGCCCAGGGATGGACATCTAATAACTGCTGGATTAATCCATTGTCTTGTCCAGGATTTTTACCTTTGCAGTTAAAGCCCAAATATCATTTTGTGTCTTATGGTAAAATTATAAGATTGGAGCCATTAAGAATTTCCCCATCCTACAAGTTCGCCTTTGGTGTGGAAGAATCCTTCCATCAGGTAGAGGGAAAGAATTCAACATTCCCTGCAAAAAGAGGCAAAAATAAAAAAAGGAGTTCTAAGGATGTACAATCTTTTGGTTGGATTCCTTGAGACCCAGAAGCAGCCTGCCTTTTCCATGATCACCAAGCCTTCTAATCAGTTGTCTTTCTGATCCAAACTAGGTTACGTTACTTAGAACTAAGAGTATTCTGCCAACATGAGGCACCATGCACAACTGAGGGAGGACAAGGATAGCCATGTGGGAAAGGAGGAGAGTGAGCCAGGGAGGTACAGAATTGGGACTAGCTAGAGATTGTAGGGAGAAAATTTCAAGACAAGGAAGAACAATAGCAAATAAGTAGAGGAGAGCAAATAAGACAAGTAAATGATTACCATATCAGAAGCATGTGAACTGCGTTGCTGAAGCCTAAGTTTTAGAGAAGAGAAAAAGGTGCGACTAGAAAACCAATTGGATCACATTTTTGAGGGTCTTATTGCTATAAAAAGAAATGTGAACTATTTTTAGAGGGTGGAAGATTCTGAGCAGGGAATGTCATAGTCAAAGAAGAGTTTGGGGAAGGGAAATCTGGTTAGAGTGCTACGATAAATTTGAAGGGCAGATGGTGAACTGGGAGATAAAGCCTGGGACAAAGAGGCCTTAAACTAGGACTAAAGAAAGAGGTGAGGACAGAACAAGCTCTTACAAGAGGGAAAGGAAAGGCCAGGACTTGGAAACAAGTAGAATATATTGACCCTGGATGAAGAGATGGATGAACAGCAGGAGAAGTTTGCTCAGGGCCAGAAAGCCATGTGTTTACTTGGCAACAGCGGACAGTAATGATGGCAAAAGAACTTACATGAGATGTTCCACAGGAGCTTGGGAAAGAGGTTGGGGTAGGAGATAGGTATTTGGAAGCTATCCGTCCAGTCAGTCAGTTACCAAACATCAGTGAGGACTTTCTATGTATTTCGCCATGGAGGGTGCCAGGAACACCATGATGGACATAAATGTGTCATGACTTGAATTCTAATGAGGACTGTTGAAGCACTGGGAGCAAAAGAGGTCAGGGACACTGTCCCTTCTATCCTCATAAATATGGCATGGCATATGGGAAGGAGGGCCTTTTTATTTCTACATAAATTACTGAGAAAGAGAACTAGGGCATAATCAGCCTTTGAGTAGGCCCTAGGCCCCTGCCCACAAACCTGGGCCCTTTCCAATAGTTAATGCCCTCTCCCTTGGCCTGCATCTCCCTTTCCTTTTGCTTGCACCTTGCAGTTAATTTGTGGCTGCTGTTTTCCATGCAATCAGAGGAAATCCAACATGTACACAGGGTGTCCCCAACATGTATACATATTCTTTGAATAATTATAAAGGCAGTGTTTATTAAAATACATTTCATTTTCAAAATTGAGCTATCAGCTGTTAAAGTGTGGATACATTATTGGGACACCCTGTGCTTTTCAACTCAGGACCCTGATTCAAATCACTATCAGAAGACAGTTACAAAAGTCTTTAATACCTCCAACCAGGACAGTAGCAGTGTAAAGGAAATCCTTTGGCGGGAGTGGAAGAACATAACTCACTAAGATTTAGCACCGAGCACTGCCTCTTAACAAGATTTATGTCAGCACTCCCTACTCGGGGACGGAGATTCCTAGACCAACTGGATGCCAACTGGGAGACGTCTGCATGGGAGAGACTGGGTGGCAGGCAAAAGCCACAGGCAGAAATGGAATTCTTGGCTTTCATGCCCCCTTTGCCTGCCTATTTTCATCTTTATAGAACAGCCCCTTCCCTGTCTTCCCAATTTCCCATTTTCTTTTCTTCTTTTTTTTTCTTTCTTTAAATGCAGTCTAATCCCAAGTATGAACTGATGTAGCTTGTGTGTTCGGGGGGGAAAATCTCTCTCTTTTTCTGCCTTTTTTTTTCCTTCTTCTTCCCCTGGCCCAGTTCATTATTTTTCTTTCTTGTCACTCAGTGTGATAGGTTGAACAGAAGTGCACAGATGAGCACTGAAAACGGTGTCACAAGGCCTTAATCTAGTCTTTAATGCCTGACTTCAGAGATGTCATTTATCTTCTAACTGCAGCAGGCATCCACCAACTTTATCTCTAATAATATATTGATGGATTAAAAGGGTCGGGCAGGAGACCAGGCTGGAAAAATTGCTTATTGACATCAAAATACAGTGCCCTCAACCTGATAAACATGGAGGGCTCGTGTATCTCCCAGAATAGTTGGCGTAGCTATAATTTTTTTTTCTAACATGTTTCCCCCAGGTTCATGGGGTGGTCCAGTAACATAAACAAATACTAGACATTATTTCTAGGCTGACATGGCCGGGGAACACACGAGATATTTTAGGAACACATTTTTAATGCCAGATTTATAAATACACCTCCCTTATTTATGACACGTTATAGCATATTCTATGACAACTTGAAACAGGCACCTATAGTCTTGGCAGCATTCAAATATTCTTCACGCAGTTTGCTGGAGCAAAAGCTCCCGCTAGCACCTGATTATGCTTTTGGACGGTCGGTAACGCAAGGCTATTTCAGCAGAGAGATGAGGCCAGTAATCTCAGAATGTAAATGAAGAGAGCCTTTGCGAAGGTTTCCTTTGTTTATTGTTCTCTTCATTTCATTGTTTGGTTGGCAGCGGCATGTTTCAAATCACAGCCCCCTTTCCCCACATAGACTATGTCTCCACAAGTCAGTTTTAGAATTAACCAAAAAATAATTCTAGCCTTCTAATCCCTGCTTAGTGGGTAGTTCCTAAATTGACTCTTTTCAAAATTACCTGTTGTTGGACTGAATCCTGTCTTTTTTTGTTGTTGTTGGCCTCAGAAATCAGTTTGCATGGGAAGATACCCTCCTGGGAAACTACTGTCTTTCCATTTTATAAGCAGCAAGGTTGTTGACGTTCACCTGATTTTCAAATGGAAGTGACTTCTTTAGCTCAACTTTCTTTGTTTGGAAAGCAAGCTCTAAAAAATGCCTTCTCAGCACTATTAAGAGGTGACCTCATTTTAGTGTTTTCTTGTTTATTGCTTCATAATATTTTTTTTTCTGAGTACAAAGGTAATGTCATAAAGGTTGCCTGGTAGACTTGCTTTTAAAGAGATTTGCAAAAATGACCTATTGTTCCAGCATTTTGTAAATTGTGTAGGAAATGTTCTCACATTGTGCTCTTGCTGGTGATAGGAGCGCCCTATTCAGGTCCGAGTGAGCCAGGGTTTGGGACATCACTGCCCAGAGCCCAGAGGCACCCAGAGAGGAAATTCTCCTGGGTCAGCTCCTGAATGTGCAGGCACCCCCGTGGCCTAACCTGTCTACATGCTGCAGCTGTACAAGGTACTAACCTCTCTTGCAGCCATTTTTCATCTGTAAAATGGAGACATAATAATTGCATCAATTTCAGTTGTATTAAATGTATTCTTATATATAAAGCGGTTGTAATTGTGTCTAATAGATGGTAAATGTTCAGTAAATCTTACCTATTACTATTATCATCATCTCATCCCAAAGGAAGGATGACTTGAGTTATGGCCAGGAAAGGAGGGTGTCCACTAAGAGAAAACATGTCAGAAGGGGGAGAAAAGGAAGCTCCTGAGGCCAAGGAGGATGCCAAAATAAAACAACACAAAAGCTGGTAAAATCCTAAGTGTCTCTAACTATAGGGTGGCAAAACTTTGGTCAACAGACAAGAAGAGAAGCAATAATATGTACATTTTTAAAACCAGGCATCATTGTCCCTTGACCCCTTATTATAAGACTAGGGGCCCAGTGTATGAATTCGTGCACCTTGAAAGGAGCTGTGGGCCATGAGGCTGTGGTGGGCCCAGGGGTGGGTCTCCCGCCCAGCTCCAGCGCCAGCAGCAGGTGTGAGCGCCTGGCGGGACCATGGTACACAGGAGCAAAGAATTTTCAGTAACCACCAGAGATTTGCCCTGATGACAGCCACCAGCACCCCACCTTGGTCTGGCGCCACCGCTCACTTGCTCCATCATCCCGCCATGGCTGATGCCCGCCATGTTCTGCACATGCCCCTGGTGGTCAGTGTACATCATAGTGACTGGTTGTTTGGTTGTTCCACCGTTCGCCTATTTGCATATTAGCCTGTTATTATTATAGATTTCCCAGCCAAACTGGGAGATATGTAGTGGGGAGGGGTGCTGTTACATAAAACCCTGCTACTAAAGTGAGAGTCTTTAAATTGACAGATTCTGGAACAGTTTGAGAAGAAAAGCTAAATTTGGAAAGTAGAATGGAGCCCATCCCAGAATGACCTGTCAATTCTCTGTGAATGCTCTGGAATAGACCCTGTATCTCAGAAACGCCTTCTGTATTGACAGTGCTGCAATTAGCACGGGTAGGTTGGCTACATGGACAGAATTCAAAATGCAGAATATAAAAGCTAAGAATCTAAAACTAATCACTTCCAGGCTCCTCTACACAGAAACATTCAAAGGAAGATTAAGGATCAATGTGACTAAAGTACAAAAGCTGAATTTGGGGTAAAAATAATAGACACAATTTACAGGGCACTGACCATATACCAGGACCGAGTCCAGGTCTGTCTTCATTCCAAATCCATGCTCAACATTTCAACATTTCCATTCTAAACCACATCCAAACTCTGACAGCAGGAAGCCAGGGCAAGACAGTCAGAGATCCAAGGTTCTGGGCTGGTGGGTTTCCCCAGCCAGGAAGGGAGGAAACGCAAAGTTTCATGTGCCTATTATTTGCCTTCTACATATATCTCCAACCAGGAAGACAAACCTGGTCAGGTGGTCCCCAGTCTTAAAAACTCTAATCTAGATATTTAGTCTTTCCTCCTCTGTCTTCCATTGCTCCGGGGAGAGAGAAATCATCATTCTTAGTGCTGTCATCCAATGGGGTCAGCCTAAGGTAAGACAATAAATAGAGGGTCCATGACCTAGAAACCGTGTTAAAATATGAAACCCTCATGACTCACTGTTTACACAGAAGACAACCTTCTTGCAACTTCTGTTTAAATTTCTATTTTCAGTACTTATAAAGTTCACCAATCACACCATTATCCAACAATTTAACTTGCAGACTTTCTCTCTAGTCAGTGAAATTTAAAAAAGCAAAGAGAAGAGAAAAATAAATCAAGTTTATTCTAATGTAGGTTTTGTTCTTATGGTCCAAAGGGAAGTCAACTATGTGAGCTTATAGGCCAGATTCCAAGTGTTTCTGTGCATTAATGTTCACATGAATCCTCACCCCAACTCAGTAAGATAGTGTTATTATTAAACACACACACACACACACACACACACACACACACACACACACACGAAATACCCTAAAGCTAAAAAAGGGTGAGTGACTTGCCCAAGGTCACGCAAGTAAACATCAATGTCAAGATTCAAACCCAAGCCTCTCTGATTGTCAAGTCCAACACTCCCAACCACCTGTTGTGCCGCATAGTGCTTCCGTGGTTGATGATGTGTATCTGTGCTTTGGGATGTAATAAGACCATGAGAGAGGAGAGCACATCTCCCTTCCTAACAAGTTCTGTTTATAGAAAGAATCATAAAGAATATGGGGGTGATATTAAGGTTCAAGGGTACCTTTTGGCTCCACCCATGACCTCCTCTTAAAGTTCAGTTCTCATTAGCAGGATTTTTATTGAATATAACGTATTTCTTTTAAAGTCACATATGCTGCCAGGGGCCCCTGATGATGCCAGGATTTTAGTTTGATATCCAATAGACCTGTCACCATTTTCAGATGCTTCCAAGGACTGAGCTCTCCCTGTAACTAGAGGTGCTGCTTTCTTTTGCGTGTTCAGCAGTGTCACTGATGATAGCTCAATTATCAGAGGGTATAAATCACTCTGGAGAAATCGATCCCTTCCTACCTGATTGCATGAGTGGCCCCTTCATTGGAGCGCAAAGTGCACGTGAGGGCTGGTGACGAGGAGCATCGGGAGAGAGAGGCTGCAGCTGCAAAGGAGGGCTCAAGTCAGTGCAGGAGAGGGAGGTGCCTGGGCACCTGGAAGCAGAGGAGGAAGCCAGCAATAAGTGCTAGGTGGGCTAAAGCAGGCTCCTTTTAGTGTAAAATATGAAACTTCACATCAAATACCAGGGAGCTGTATGTCAACTATAGCCTAAACAAGTTAAAAGGCCAGTGTTGAGATTAATAGGGCAAACAAAATGAAGAAAAAGTACTGAAGACCAGCAAACATCAATAAAGATATTCACCTGCAAAAAAAGGGGGGACCCCCCAAAAAATAAAACAAGGAAAGGGATCTATCCTAATGCAGTAACATTAAAGCGACTGATCAAAGAATCAAATGATTCTGGAGAGGAACAGAAAGGCAAGCACAGCTGGACCCCCCTCATGCGTTCCTCAGAACACTCTCTGGGGCTGTACCCTCTGTTGAAGAGCAGCAGCTGATAGTGACTCATGTCTTCCAACACTCCTCTTAGCTTCAGTCCTGGGAGGTCCGTCCCACGACCTCTTGCCACTACAATCTCCTCACCCAGTGGCCTTCCCTCTCAGGTGGCATCTGGCAAAATGTTCATTCAAGGCTACTTTCTGCAGGCGAATTTGACCTCCCAGGAGCCCCCAGGCTGCTCCACCCTGTAATCTTTCTCAGGTTCTCTTCACTTGCCTCTCAGGCAGAAGGCAAGTCAAGTCTGCTATATAACTGGGGAATGAGGGGGCCGATGTTGCTTGTTGCTTTCCCTACCACCTAGTTTGGAGGAGCAGGAGAGTACACTTCATTGACTTGTGACTCGTGGTTCTCATGATTTCCTTCTCTCCTTCATGTTCTGATTACATAGTTAAGCGCTTGGGTATGTCTGGAGATAGCAGAGCCAGTTAGACTGTCTTTACTAAGCCCCAGTTGCTGGGGTTCTTGTTAGAATGTGAGGTACTTGATGCCTCATTTTCCTCAGTTTTTATCCTTTTTTAAAAAAAAATATATTTTTTATTGATTCTTACAGAGAGGAAGGGTTACAGAGTTAGAAACATCAGTGAGAGAGATACATCGATCAGCTGCCTCCTGCATGCCCCCTACTGGGGATCAAGCCTACAACCAAGGTACATGCCCTTGACCAGAATGGAACCCAGGACCCTTCAGTCCGCAGGCTGATGCTCTATCCACTGAGCCAAACCGGTTACGGCCAGTCTTTATCCTGTAGGGGCCTTCTCAAGGCAAGCATAAATCCTAGTAAACATCCTTACACACATAATTGCTTTGCACTAAAAAACAACTTAATAAGAATGTAAATGCAACTTTAAAAAATGTGAGCATGGATGAATATTTAAGTAAATTCCCAAACTGCTAAACTGAGAGACTATAAAATTTTTTTAAAAAAGAAAGAGAAAGTAAGAGACATAGAATATAGAACGAGAAAGTACAAATGCACCTAATAGGAGCATGAGAAGGAAAAGGCAGTGAGGTAAAGGAGGTGGAGTGGAGGAGACATAATAATAGAAAAGAAAAAGGGCTAAGATTTTTTTCCAGACTTGATGAAAGATAAGACTATTCAAATTAAGGTGTCAATGAAAACCAGAGTAAATAAAAATAGATTCAGACCAGGCACATCTTAGTGAAACTATAGGAAATCTGAAACCCAAGGAATATCTTCAAGCAACCAGAAGAAAGGGCAGGTTATATATAAAGGAATAGCTATACATCTTAATAGCCAACTACTCATTAGCAACAATAGAGGCCAATGGTGTACCATTCTTAACATATTGAGACAAAATAACCATTAACTTAAAAGTCTTTGCCCAACAAAGCTATCATTTAAAGTAAAAGCAAAAATATATGTTCAAACAAATAAAATAAGAGAATTTACCATTCCTAGATTCTCTGGGGATCAAGCCTACAACCAAGGTACATGCCCTTGACCAGAATGGAACCCAGGACCCTTCAGTCCGCAGGCTGATGCTCTATCCACTGAGCCAAACCGGTTACGGCCAGTCTTTATCCTGTAGGGGCCTTCTCAAGGCAAGCATAAATCCTAGTAAACATCCTTACACACATAATTGCTTTGCACTAAAAAACAACTTAATAAGAATGTAAATGCAACTTTAAAAAATGTGAGCATGGATGAATATTTAAGTAAATTCCCAAACTGCTAAACTGAGAGACTATAAAATTTTTTTAAAAAAGAAAGAGAAAGTAAGAGACATAGAATATAGAACGAGAAAGTACAAATGCACCTAATAGGAGCATGAGAAGGAAAAGGCAGTGAGGTAAAGGAGGTGGAGTGGAGGAGACATAATAATAGAAAAGAAAAAGGGCTAAGATTTTTTTCCAGACTTGATGAAAGATAAGACTATTCAAATTAAGGTGTCAATGAAAACCAGAGTAAATAAAAATAGATTCAGACCAGGCACATCTTAGTGAAACTATAGGAAATCTGAAACCCAAGGAATATCTTCAAGCAACCAGAAGAAAGGGCAGGTTATATATAAAGGAATAGCTATACATCTTAATAGCCAACTACTCATTAGCAACAATAGAGGCCAATGGTGTACCATTCTTAACATATTGAGACAAAATAACCATTAACTTAAAAGTCTTTGCCCAACAAAGCTATCATTTAAAGTAAAAGCAAAAATATATGTTCAAACAAATAAAATAAGAGAATTTACCATTCCTAGATTCTCTGTAAAAGAACTATTAAATGATATTTCTAAATAAAGAAATACTGGCAGAAATACAGTCTATGCCACACTGACAAAAATAATAAAAAGATGCATGAACAAGGTTCTAAATTGCAACATCATTTGGAAGAGTAAAAGGCCAGAAAAAAACCCAAATGTCTACCAATAGAAACTAGTTGAATAAACTATGGCACAGCCATGTAATGGAGTACTATGCAGTAAAAAAAGGGAATGGGAACTATGTTACTAAGCTATTACAGAGAAATCTCAAAGATATATTGTTAAGTGAAACAAAAATAAGATGAGGAAAAATATTCATAATGACTTCTGTTTATCTAAGAGGAAAAATATAAATATACTAGAGGCCCGGTGCACAAAAATTTGTGCACTTGGGGGGGAAGGGGGTCCCTCAGGCTGGCCTGTGCCCTCTTGCAGTCTGGGACCCCTCAGGAGATAACGACCTGCTGGCTTAGGCCTGCTCCTGGGTGGCAGAGGGCAGGCCCAATCCCTAGGAGCAGCCCCTGGTCGGGCTCAGAGCAGGGCTGATTGGGGAGTTGGGGCGCCGCCCCCTGTCATGCACAGAGCAGGGCGGATTGGGAGGTTGTGATGCCACCCTCAGTCACGCTCAGGGTAGGGCCGATTGGGGGGTTGGGGCACCGCCCCCTGTCACACTCAAGGCAGGGTCGATGGGGAGGTTGCGGCGCCACCCCCTGTCACGCACAGAGCAGGGCCCATCAGGGGGTTGGGGAGCTCCCCCCTGTCAC
>NW_005356674.1:2162744-2174915 GCF_000412655.1 Myotis brandtii
GGCCGCCATCTTGGCTGACAGTTAATTTGCATAAGGATATGCTGATTAGCCAATGGGAAGGGTAGCGGTCATACGCTAATTACCATGTTTCTCTTTTATTAGTGTAGATATTTGCTCATATTTAAAAAGCAGAAAAATCTAAATCATAAATTTTAAAAAAGGTTACCTGTAAAATAGAGGAAATAATTGGGTAGAAAACAAGGATAGAAGCTAGACTCCTTTGAATATAACGTGTTTTTTTTGTAGATTTAACCTTGGAACCATGTAACTATTTTACATATTTATAAGACAAAAATTATGTGAAACCTAGAAAGAGACTCTGGCACCTCCCCACCCTACACATCCGCCACTCCTGGAACATAGCTGGTCCAGGAAAAGGCAATTTTTTCAATGGTGAACAATAAAAAGGGGAATAGCATTAAGAGAAAGATATCAGAAGAAGAAATGGGGAAAAGAGAAGCAAACTTAGCAACATACAAAGAATACTTGTGAGAAAGAAATGTTCCCCAGAACAGAAGAAAATTGTGAATATTTCAGTTATCCATTGCTCTGTACTAAACTACCTGAAACCCAATTGGTCAAACAATGATCAATTATTATATCTCAGATTTTTATGGGTTAGGAATTCAGGAAGTACTCAGCTGGGTGACTCTTCTGCTTCACTTGGTTTCAATTGGGGTCAGTGGGTAGTTTTTTAGCTGGTAAATTGGCTGGTCTGGAGGTCCAAGAAGGCTTCACTCATATGCCTAGCACCTTGCCAGTGATGTCTGGGCTCAGCTGAGCTATATGTCCACTCCATGTGATCTCAAAGCCTCTCCACCTGGCTTCTCCAGCACGGTGGTCTCAGCCCTCTTACATGGTAGCTGAAGGCTCCAAGAGAATGGAAGGAGAAGCTGTCAGTTTCCTAAGGCCTGGTTACTGAAACTAGCACAGTTTTACTTCTGCCATGTTCTGTTCATCAAAGCAGTCACAAAGGTCATGCAGACCCAAGGCAAAGGGACATAGATCTCATGTCTGATCGACAGGAGAGTCAGAATTTGCAGCCATCTATAATCTACCAGTATGATCAAGCATTTCAGCATAAATTATAAACAAATCAATTAATAGCCTCTATGAAGGAATATGACAAGAAGAATATGACAGAAGCAACACCCAAACATCTATCATACCAATCCATATAACTTTACTCACTTATTTTTTAAAAAATGTATATATCCTCAGATTGAATCACAAAACAAAACCTAACTCCAGGCTCTGTACAGGAGGCACTCCTGAAACAAAGTGCCTCAAGAAAGTGGGAAAAAAAAAGAACAGGTAAAGGTGTACTAGATAAATTTGAACAACAACGTACAACACAGAACTTCATCTTACCGGACAAGGTAGAATTCAGGCTGCAAAGGACACTATAAAGGATTCAATTCACAATGAAGATAAAATGTTTATTTGACATCTAGGCAACAATATTTGGAAATATACTATTAGTAGGAGAATTTAATTTAGGCTTATCAGTTTATATCATAAGAAAAACTGACAGACATAATTAACATAATTAATAAGGTAGCTATAATTAATCTATATCAAACTCTGACCTTGAAAATGGACTGTACCTTATTTTCAAGTATCCTTGGAACATACTCACATATGTGAATATGTTTTCAGCCACAAAGAAAACCTCAGAAATTTCAAAAATATAGAAAACATCCTCTGATCATTGTGCAATAAACTAAAAATTACAAAACAGAATTGGAAAACAGAAAGCTACTTCCATCTGAAAATTTTAAAATATTCTGTTAATTAACTCGTGGGTCAAAAAAGAAATCTAAATCTAAACTGGAGAATTTTTAGAAACAATGGTAATGAAAACATTATATTTCAGAACCTATAGTAAACAAGTCAAACAGGGCTCAGAAGAAAATTGATATCTTTTAATATATTAATAAGAAGGATAAAAAATAATGGATTAAGAGTCTGTCTCAAACTGTGAGAACAAAGAATAACAAAATAAACCAAAGGAAAAAAAGTAAGCAGTAAAAGGTAAAAGAATTAATGAGTTTGAAAATGATAAAAAGAAACTAGTACTGAAATACAAAAGCAGATTTTTAAATTAAAAAATTCTTTTAAAATTAAATAAATAGCTGACCTGATCAAGCTGAAAATTACAATCGCAGAAATAAGAAATTATACAATGGAAACAAAAAAATTTAAAAGAATCTTAAAGAACACTTCAGCTTTTGAAAATGAATTAGAAAATATGGCTGGATTAAAAACCTAACTTTTAGGAAAATACAATTTACCAAAATGTACCCAACAAGAGAAAGTCTAAACTGACCTCTGTAGAGGAAAAGATAAAACTGTCAAAGTACTATCTACCCAACCAAGGCATTTTAAATCATAGGAGAAGTTCCAAAGCCTTTTTATAATGTGAGTATAACATTGATGCCAAACCTACCAATGATTTCCCACACCAAAATAAATGGCATATCAATCTCACTTATCAACATCAATGTAAAAAATCTTCAGCACAATCTTAAATAGGACATGAAAAGACTAATACACAGTGAGTTTTATTCAAGGAATGCAAGGATGGGTCAATATTAAGAAATCCACTAATATAATTCACTGTATTAATATAGTGGTACTGGAATTATAACTCATTCTGTTAATAGTTCTATGGAGGAAAATATTCATATTTCTGTAAAATTTTACTTTTGTATCTAACTGTGCTTCCATTTCTTGAATGGAAGTTTCTTTTTGGGGTGATTTTGAACCAACTATAAAGAGAAAGAAGATATGGATAAAAGAGAAAAAAATTTAACATGAATATTACTGTGCAATGATTATAAAATAAAAGAACGTGAGAGAGCACAGAAATAAACCCATGCCTTTATGGCCAGTTAGTAATTTATAAAGGAGGCAAGAACATACAATGAGATGAAGACAGTACCTTGGGAAAATAAAACTAGATCACCAACTTATACCATATACAAGAATAAACTCAAAATGGATAAAAGACAAATGTAACTTGTGAAACCATAAAAATCCTAGAAGAAAACATAGTAAAATATCAGACATCTCTCCTGGCAATGTTTTTGCTAATATATCTCCTCCTCGGGCAAGGGAAACAAAGGCAGAAGTAAACAAATGGGAATACATCAAACTAAAAAGCTTTGCACATCAAAAGAAACCATCAACAAAATGAAAAGGGAACCCACTGCATGGTAGGACATACTCGCCAATGATACATCTGATAAGGGGTTGATTTCCAAAATATGTAAAGAACTTTTACAACTCAACACCAAGAAGACAAAATGGACAAAGGATCTGAATAGACATTTCTCCAAAAAGGACACACAGATGGCCAATAGACATATGAAAAGATGCTCAACATCACTAATCATCAGAGAGATGCAAATTAAAACCACAATGAGATATCACCTCACACCTGTCACAATGGCTACCATCAATAAATCAACAAACAAGTGCTGGCAAGGATGTGGAGAAAAGGTCAACCCTAGTGGGAATGTAGACTGGTGCAGCCACTGTGAAAGTTTCTTCAAAAAATTAAAAATGAAACTGCTGTTTGACACAATGATCCCACTTCTGGGGATATATCCAAAGAAACTTGAAACACTAATTCGAAAGAATATATGCACCCCTATGTTCATTGCAGGGTTATTTACAATAGCCATGATCTGGAAACAGCCGAAGTATCCATCAGTAGATGAGTGGATGAAAACGCTGTGGTACATTTACCCAATGGCATACCACTCGGCATTAAAAAGGAAAACGTACTGTTTTCAACAGCATGAATGGACTTAGAGAGTATTATGCTAAGTGAAATAAGCCAGAGAAAGACAAATGCCATATGATCTCACTTATATGTGGAATATCATGAACAAAATTATTTAATAAATAAAATAGAAACAGACTCAGGGATACATAGAACAGACTGACAGCTGTCAGAGGTGGCTTTTAGGGGTATGCACACACAGCGCGCACACACACACATACATATACAAAGGGTGTCCCCCCAAAATGTATACAGCTGATAGCACAATTTTGAAAATTAAATGTATTTTAATAAATGCTGTCTTTATAATTATTCAAAGGGTGTGTATACATATTTTGGGGACACCCTATATATCACATAGACATAGACAACAATATAGTGATAGCCAGAGGGAAAGGGGGCTGGGGGTCGGTGGAAGTGGGCAAATGGGGAATAAATGGGACCAGAAAGAGATTTCATTTTGGGTGATGAGCACATGATGCAGTATGCAGATGATGTTATTGAGTTGTACACTTGAAACCTGTATGTTTTTATGAACCAATGTCACCCAATAAATTCAATTAAAATAAATAATTTTTTAAAAGTAAATAAATAAAAGAAGGAAATGGGTATGTGTGTATGTAGCAGTGATGTAGGACTATACCTCATGATTATGAAAAATAGGTCAGTATGTGAGGGAAAGATATTGCCGGGGCTAAATTGTCAGCAGTGAACCAGAGAAGAAAGATGCTCCTCTGGCCTTAAAAGAGACAGGAAGAGGTGGGAAGCAAGCCCACAAGCTCTGCTGCTGCCAGGAGGGGTCGTTGGCAGCCTGGGACAGCTTGGTTGCTGCCTTTATGGAGGAGGGTGAAGGCGGGAGGGCGCAATTAAAACAACTTCAGAGAGCAAGAGGGAATAGCAGTCAGAATGTTAGGTGTTACTGCAGTTCTATCAGGGTCCAATCCCCAACGGGTATCTCCATTGGTACTAATAATACAAAATTACTTAAAGTGCACACTATATTTATTTAATAATAAAACTTAACATGTGGACAAATATGTATACCACATAAGAGAGAAAAGAGAAAAACCTCACCAGCCAAAACAAATCACAGTTTGATTTTAATTGCATTGCCTCACACAGTGCTGACAGGAAAAAGGCAGAATGCTGCTGTCAAATTATGCCAGGAACTTCCTGATTTCTGTCATAAAAGACAGATTATTTTTAAAATGTGCAATTCAATTATTCAAAGTTCAACATACCTGCTATAGTCCTCAATAAATGTTGGTTGACAATCATGATTTTCTGTGTTTGCCATTTGGAATGTGGAACTATTTAAAATGAAACCTTGTAAAGTGTAGGATTTTTGCCTTGTTGTGATCTTTTGCTTCTGCACGTAATTGTAATTTAAACACAGTCCCTTGATTTCAAGCTGGGGTTATTTTGTAGGGTGTGTTTTTTTAACACTCACTCCATTAATGATTTCAGAATATTGCACTTTTATTTATTGACCTGAATTTGTATTTCTTACATATATTCTCAATTCAAAAGGTTGACAAAGTTTCAAAACATATACCCAATATCATTTCACCAGGATTTTAGGTGAAAATCAAGGTGGATTTAGCAGCATACAATAATTGCAGGTCTTCATCTATCCTACGATATGTTTATTGGCAACCAATTAAGTTGCAGGTATCCTAGGAGTCCTTGGTATTATTTACATATGAATCTGCATGAGTCACAACATCAGCTATTCCTCACTTGCAGCATAATGTTCCCCTGTGCGTGGTTCTTACAGAAGTGAGGCACACTCTGCCGTTTCATACTATATGTATCTTCTAGATTTATCTCTTGTCATTCTACAATTAGGTTGCAGCAAAATTGGTTTTATATTTGCAGTGTCTAAATGATGCCACACACTTTAACGCAACCAGAGATATAAATTACTCTGAACCAGCTGAAGACAGAGTCTGGCAGAGGAAAGAGAAAGATAGGATTATCTTTGAAATTCCTCACATGCTATCTCTGACCTTTCCTATGTCCACATTTTGAAAGTACTTTCTCTGATTCTTTGAAGATAAGTAGCTCCAGGAAGGCCGAGCTGATGATCTGAGGCAGATCAAAGTAATATAGAGAAATATGTCAAATTTACTCAAAGGAGATCATAGTTAAGCATTAATAATTTTCTGGGTTATGTAATATTAAAATAGTTTCATGTAGTAAGTACCTATTTGTGATGCTCACAGTATATGAGCTTTATAAGCATTATCTCCATCCTTGCAATACTAAGAAGTAGACAATTGGAAGATAGGGAAACTGAGACTCAGAGTTAAATAATTTCCCTGAGTATCACTACAATGCGTGTGGCAAAGGTGGAAATTCAGAAATCTCCTGTTTTAAAGCCTGGGCAGTTGTCACTCAAACCATGCTGTATGAACATGGAAGGCTAAAATATATTGAGATTGAGTGCAAAGTTTGGGAAGATGCTTTCATTTCTTTGAAAGAGCTTTGATATCCTTTATCTCCCCTATCAGCTCTCCAGGGACCACCATTAGCCTAATCTAGTTCCCTTTTACCTCACTTATAGAAGGTGGCATTGTGAGACAGCCAGGAGCATAAGAGTCTACATGAAATACAGTCTATTACTTTGGACTAAGTAGTTACCCCCTCAGAGCCTCATAAGCAAAGTGTGAATATAAGCAAAGTGATCAGGGAGATTAAATGAAATCACATTTGTAGATTGTGGTCCATCTTCAATAATGACTTCCAGTTCTCCTTCATTTCTGCAATAGTTGCCGTGCCGGTTTCTTGGGCTCTAGCTGATCTTCTACCTCTAGTCTCCACGTAATTTGCATCATCATGCAATTAGGTTCTGTAGTGGAAAGGGTCCTTGACCAGGAGTGTTACCTTTATGAGTTATGCAACATGCTACTTCACTTCTCTAGTCTATCAGGTACAGAAACTTGTCTGCAGCAAATAAATTCAGAAAGCTACTCTGGGCCACTTCCAGCAACCAAGAAACCATGGAGACCTGGAATGAAAAAGGCTGAGGGCAGTGGCAGGAACTGGGCAATAAAAATGCAGAAAAAGGTAGCTTCTACTACTCCTCAGAATTGTCTAGGTTGCAAGAGGCAGAAATCCAAACCAACAGTTAGTCTGGAAAACACAAACAAACGAAGAGGGAATTTATTGACTCATTAACTAAAAGTCCAGTCTCATTAGCCAGGTCAGGTCTCTGTTGGCACAGATCGATGTCTGTGAATTACTTTCAATTATATTTGAGTGCAACAAATATCATATTACCTAATTCTCTATATATATAAAAGCCTAAGCAACCGTTTGACCGGTGCTATGATGTGCACCGACCACCGGGGGGCAGACGCTCAACACACAAGCATGGAAACATGGAACAGACTGATGAATCTCAGAGGGAAGGAGGGAGAGGAGGGAGCAGGAAGAGATTAACCAAAGATCTTATACATACTAGAGGCCTGGTGCATGGATTTGTGCACCAGTGGGGTTCCTCAGCCTGGCCTGCGGGGATCAGGCCGAAACCAGCAGTCCAATATCCCCCAAGGGGTCCCGGATTGTGAGAGGTTGCAGGACAGGCCGAGGGACCCCACCAGTGCATGAATCCATGCATCAGGCCTCTAGTTCTAAAATAAAGCAAATTTAATCCAAAAACGTCCTTCCTATGATGTCATCCCTGCTCCCTAACTTCCACACCCAAAAAGGCACCCTGAATGTTAGCTAGTGTCTACATGGAGTTCACTTGAAGAAAAATACTTGGAGATGTGGTCTATTCAAGAGAGCCTTCTGCACAGCCATCTGCAGGGACACTGTAGCAGGCAGATCTGTGCAGTCCAGACACTGAAAAACATCAGACAAGAAAGAAGAGTCCTTCCTCACCAAATATTTCAGGTTGGTATAGCCTCAGGGTAGTGAAAATGAGCCAGCACTAATGGCCTTGCTAATCAGAAACAGTGACCTAGATAAGATCTTAATTTTCTATTCCCTAGACCTTGCAGTACTCTTATCATATCTTCATGAAGTAATAATTTCATAGAATCATAAAACCACGAAAAGCTAAGGCTAAAATGACCTCTCTTTTACCTAATGAAGAAGCAAAGGCCCAGAGAGGACTAGATATTTGACCAGGATCACACAGCAAGCTGAATCACAAGTAAAAACCAAATAAATAAATAAAATTTAAATTTTATATCCCGGTCTCCTGGGATAAGAACACTATATTTATATATCTGCAGGATGCTTTCACTGTCATACTCCCATGTAGCATTACAACTTTAGAATAATTATACATAAATCTAGGAATACTTTAAACTAACCTGGGTTTCCTAGACCAGGTAGGAAGTATAAATTTTAACCCAAAACCTATCTCAAAACTTGGTGGCTTAACATAACAATTATTTGTTTGCTGGCAGTTAGGAATGCTTAGGGAGACTTTTCCCCACCTAGATCCTCAGTCAAAATTAACAAGTTTTCTGCTTGTCTTTCTTGAAAATGGCAAATGTCTTTTTTCCAGTCTTCCCATTGACCATGCTGGTGGCATTTCCAGGGCCTCACCACTTTTCAGCTGTTACTCCTACCCTACATACACCAAGAGTTGCTGCCACTTAGTTCCCTATTACTTCTCTGGTTTCTGTCCTTCTTAATGTTGGACCAATGCAATTTTTGTTTACTTTATATTTTTTTACCTTATTTTAATCTCAAGTGGGCATTTGAAAGACTCTTTATTATATTTAATTAAAGACATTTGGATATTTTGAATTGGAAGGATTTTTCAGAATTTTAAGTCCGCCCACAGACAGTATGTATTTTCACTCTTCCTGTTTTAACAGAGCAATTATAACCAGAACCTCTGTGCATACTTTGTAATTGACTGGGTCTTTCCATTGGAAGGAAAGGTGGACACAAAAAAGTCATGACTGAGTTCCCCATGCTCATCTGGATTTAGAAAATCTTATAACGCTGAGGTAGACTTGTGGAGAATTTGGAAGAACCCCTGAGAATGTGGAATTGGCTTATTTTATATGTGGAATCTAATTTATTTGTTGAGTGTATTATATAAATATTCCCCATTTTCTCCTTCTTGCTCCCCCTCACCCAGCTCCCACCTCACCCTAGGTCTTCACCTCACTATTGTCTATGTCCATGGGTTATGCATATCTATATATATAAAAGGCTAATATGCAAAGTGTCTCCTCGGGAGTTTGACAGGAAGACCAGGAGTTCGATCACTCACTATGATGTGCGCTTACCACTAGGGGGCGGCGTGAAATGAAGGAAGGCCCTGGCTGGCAGCTGGAAGGCCCCGATCAGCCCTGATTGCAGGCCAGGCCTAGGGACCTGTGCACAAATTTCATGCACCAGGCCTCTAGTATGTATATACATTCTTTGGTTAATCTCTTCCTGCCCCTTCTCCCCTGTTCCCTCTGAGATATGTCAGTCTGCTACATGTGTCTATGTCTTTGGATCTATTTTGTTCATTAGATTCCACATATAAGTGAGATCATGTGATATTTGCCTTTCTCTGGCTTATTTTGCTTAGTATAATAATCTCCATACTGTCTCAAAGGGTAAAATATCTTTCTTTTTTACAACTGCATAGTATTCCATTGTGTAAATGTACCACAGCTTTTTTTATCCACTCATCTACTGATGAGCACTTGGACCATTTCAGATCTTAGCTATTGAAAATAATGCTGCTTTGAACATCAGGGTGCATATATTCTATCTGATTGGGGTTTCGGGATTCTTAGGATATATCCCCAGAAGTGAGATCACTGGGTCAAATGGCAGTTCCATTTTTAATTTTTTGAGGAAACTCCATACTGTTTTCCACAGTGGCTGCACCAGTCTGCATTCCCGCCAGCAGTGTACTGGGATTGACCTTTTCTCCACATCCTCACCAGCACTTGTTTGTTGATTTATTGTTGGTCACCTTTCTGGCAGGTGATACCTCATTGTGTTTTGTTGTTGTTGTTAATCCTCACTGGAGGATATTTTTTCCATTGATATTTAGAGAGAGTGGAAGGCAAGGAGGGAAGGAGAGAGGGGGAGCAAGAAGAGAGAGAGAGAAGAGAGAGAGAGAGAGAGAGAGAGAGAGAGAGAGAGAAAGAGAGAGAGAGAGAGAAACATTGATGTGAGAGAAACACATTGATTGGTTGCCTCCCGCATATGCCCAGATCAGGGTGGGGAATCGAATCTATGACTCTTCCATGCCTGAGCCAAAGCTCTAACCACTGAACTACCAGCCAGAGTGCATTGTGGTTTTAATTTGCATCTCTCTGATGATTAGTGAGGTCGAACATTTTTTTCATATTTCTATTGGCCATCTGTATGTCTTCTTTGGAGAAGTGTCTATTCAGATCCTCTACCCAGTTTTTAATTGGATTGTTCATCTTCCTCTTGTTAAATTGTACAAGTTCTTTATATATTTTGGAAATTAACTCCTTATCAGATGTATCATTGGCAAATATGTTCTCCCATATTGTGGGTTTCCTTTGCATTTTGATGATGGTTTCTTTTGCTTTGCAGAAGCTTTTTAGTTCGATGTACTAGTATTCCTGTTTGTTTATTTTTTCCTTCGTTTCTCTTGCCTTGGGAGATGTATTGGCAAAAATTCTGCAACATGAAATGTCTGAGATTTTACTGCTTATGTTTTCTTTTCTATTTGTTTTTGGTGGTGGTGGTGGTTACATTAATTACCCAGGTTAGTAATTTTGAAACTATGGGGTGATGAAGACATATTAGCCGGGGTCTTCTCTGTGCTCTTGACTGAGGTGAGATCACCCTTTTTATGGTTTTGTGATTTACATTTAAGTCCTTTATCCATTTTGAGTTTTTCTTGTGTAAGTTGGTGGTCTAGATTCATTTTTTGCATGTACCTATCCAATTTTCCCAGCACCATTATTTGAATTTCACAAGCTGTTGGGAGAGCTTGGACCATGAGCCGAAGCTGAGTTTCCTAAGTCCCTCAACATCCAGGATTAAATCAAAAGCATTGCAGTGATCATTGAAGAAATTATTTTTACTTCATTGTATGCTCTTGCCTCCTTTATCAAATATTACTTACCCATGATGACATGGATAAATTACTAGGTTCTCTGTTCTATTCCATTCATCTTTATGCCTGTTCTTGTGCCAGTATCATTCTGTTTTGATTACAATGGCTTTATAGTATAATTTGATATCTGGTATTGTGATGCCTCCAACTACTTTGTTCTTTTTTCTCAAGATTGCTGAGGCTATTCAGGGTCTTCTTTGGTTCCATATAAATTTTTGGAATATTTGTTCTAGAGCTGTGAAATATGCTGATGGTATTTGTGGAGGATCACATAAGTTTGTCATTCACCTGCCCTACTGATAAGGTAGAGGAAACAAGTTTTCCCACTGGAATCAAGATGTCTAATAAAGTTTGTATCTTCTGGCACGTGTGGGTGAAAATGCCAATATCTCCCAGGGAAAGATAGGAGGGCTGTCTAAAGGCAAAGATCACACTAGGAAATCAATTTCTCCTTTCACTCCTTATAATGGTACCCCATATTCTACCATATTTCTAGGATTGCTACAGTGTTGAGAAGGGGCTAAACCTTGTTTAAGGCTATTTCAGACTTACCTTTGCAAAGCTCAACAGGAGAAATCCAAGCTTTAATGCCCAAAGTGTCTAACCAAGAAAAAGTATACAAATCTCTCAGATTTCTTAAATCAAAATTTTTACATAGATTTTATAGCTATAGAAAGGGGTGTTCTGGACCTATCTCAACGGGGCTATTTCAGCTGTTTCTCCTGCTTTCCTGTCGCACTTTGCCTTCTCCAATCTATCTCCTCTGTCCACCAGAGTGCTCCACCTGATGAAGGTCTGATCAAGCCACCACCTTCAGAATTTATAAGGTTCTATCCACTGGCTACAAGAAAGTACAGCCAATAGTTTGCTGTTTTTGTTTAATGAAAGAGAAGTTGGGGCCAGAATATGAAGGACCATTAACGAATGCCATTCAAGGAATTCTGGCTTCTATCCTGCAGGCAATAGGAAGCCATAGAAAGTTTAAAACAAAGGACTAACACAGATGATTTGTTGTTACTGTTTTCATGCTATTTCCACTGTTATTAGTATAGAAAGTAGAGTGGGGTAGAAAGATGAGGCAGCAGAAGACCGGAGACCAGGAAACAAGCTTGGATAGTGAAATTAAGAGATGAGGAGGAAGAGCTGAGTAGTATATAATCTTCACGAAATACATTTCTATTTGTTTTTGGTGGTGGTGGTGGTTACATTAATTACCCAGGTTAGTAATTTTGAAACTATGGGGTGATGAAGACATATTAGCCGGGGTCTTCTCTGTGCTCTTGACTGAGGTGAGATCACCCAAGGTTGCTATCTG
>NW_005356674.1:2175618-2189928 GCF_000412655.1 Myotis brandtii
GTCCCATGTGGTACATTCTCTGTACTATGTAAACTATTTTAAATTTTACTAGATGTCTCAAAAAATGTCAAAGGAAGATGTGCAATCTATTTAAGGTAGAAAATCTTAAAACTTCTTTCTCCAGGCCCACTTCTCTCAGTGTCCTCCACACAGAACATAGTTTGTGCTCAAATGTTCCTCTCTTTCCCTCTCTCAACACCCAACCCTCAAACATGCTTGCTGATAGCATGTCACTGATCTCTAGCTCTCTCTTCTTTCCCCAATTTCCATTTTTTTCAGCTTATTATGCATTTCCTCTAGCTTCTCTAGTTTACCTAATTTAAAAGTATCTTCTGCCTTATTTTTCACCTGAATTCCCTACACCAGTGGTTGGCAAACTGTGGCTCCCGAGCCACATGTGGCTCTTTGGCCCCTTGAGTGTGGCTCTTCCACAAAATACCACAAGTGGGCGTGCACGTACAGTGCAATTGAAACTTCGTGGCCCATGCGCAGAAGTATTTTGTGGAAGAGCCACAGTCAAGGGGCCAAAGAGCCGCATGTGGCTCGCAAGCCGCAGTTTGCTGACCACTGCCCTACACCAAAGAAAAAAAAACACCTTTCTTCTTAGAGCAAAAGGTAGAAGAAGGGGAGATTACAAGAACAGATAGTGATCATTTTGTCCCTGTTATACATCTGAACAGAAGAAGCTGAAGTAAAAAGTCCTATACAGCACTTTTTTGGTTTTGTTTTCTAGCACTTAAATTTTTGCGACAATTTTATAATTTAATTGGTTTAAAGTGTTAGCCCTAAAGCAATTGCAGAACACAATAAAATGTAAAACAGAATAAAATATTTTAGCACTACCAGCACAACCCGCTAAGGCCTCATCTAATGACACATGCCTATTAAGTAGTAGGCAATCTGAGTCAGGCATAGGGAATTCATAATAAATAATTAGGAATATAACCTGAGTAAATTCCATAGTCCCATGTGGTACATTCTCTGTACTATGTAAACTATTTTAAATTTTACTAGATGTCTCAAAAAATGTCAAAGGAAGATGTGCAATCTATTTAAGGTAGAAAATCTTAAAACTTCTTTCTCCAGGCCCACTTCTCTCAGTGTCCTCCACACAGAACATAGTTTGTGCTCAAATGTTCCTCTCTTTCCCACTCTCAACACCCAACCCTCAAACATGCTTGCTGATAGCATGTCACTGATCTCTAGCTCTCTCTTCTTTCCCCAATTTCCATTTTTTTCAGCTTATTATGCATTTCCTCTAGCTTCGCTAGTTTATTTAATTTAAAAGTATCTTCTGCCTTATTTTTCACCTGAATTCCCTACACCAGTGGTTGGCAAACTGTGGCTCCCGAGCCACATGTGGCTCTTTGGCCCCTTGAGTGTGGCTCTTCCACAAAATACCACAAGTGGGCGTGCACGTACAGTGCAATTGAAACTTCGTGGCCCATGCGCAGAAGTCAGTATTTTGTGGAAGAGCCACAGTCAAGGGGCCAAAGAGCCGCATGTGGCTCGCAAGCCGCAGTTTGCTGACCACTGCCCTACACCAAAGAAAAAAAAACACCTTTCTTCTTAGAGCAAAAGGTAGAAGAAGGGGAGATTACAAGAACAGATAGTGATCATTTTGTCCCTGTTATACATTTATGTTTTTATCCCTGTTATGAGAAACCAAGAATAACATGAAATATATTAGTAACTTGAACATC
The DNA here is from genome assembly GCF_000412655.1 of Myotis brandtii. NCBI lineage: Eukaryota > Metazoa > Chordata > Mammalia > Chiroptera > Vespertilionidae > Myotis > Myotis brandtii. Next base: position 2,177,322 of record NW_005356674.1, read on the forward strand.
AGCATTAGGCAGTGGTTAGGAACATGAGCTTCAGAATGAGAAACACTTGTTTTCGCCAGATTCTGCTTTTGCCATTTAGGTTTCAGTATCCACATATGCAAAATGCAATTGGGTGTACTGGGATCGAATTGGATAATTCATGTAAAACATTCACTATAGTTCCTGGAAACTTTTATTACAATTATTCATCCTTATCTTGGGCGAAAATAGTCCATGGGGAACAGAAAGTCATCCCAGAACAATTCTTCCTATTGGCACAAGACATTTAGCAATCCAGAAAACAAGTTACTTCCCATCCTCTCCCCTAGAGAAGTAAATGCCATTTTCTCCATATGTCATAAAGAATTCCTGCCTTCTCATGGTCACATGCTCAGTGGAGTTCCTGGCAACTCAATACACATCAATGGATTGATTAATGGACTGTTGAAGCAACGGATATCTCAGGGACACCAGATGCAAACCAAGTAGCAAAGAGCCTGAAGTACGCCTGGTGACGGAATGAAGTGTGTACACTTCTTCAGTCTCTCTTGGACCAACGATATCACAGTAGTTGAATGCGAGTAGCCCACATGAGTTGTTCTTCCCCATCCATTGACAAAGTAGGTGGTTCACTTATTCATTTATTCCTTGGACAGCTTTAGAGCTCCCACTGTGTGCCATGCCTTGTGCTGGGTTCAGGACTCATAGAGGAAAGGATCGGGTCCTAACACTGGGGAGGTTTTCTTCGACAGGACAGAGGGTATCATAGACCCGTGCTTCTCAGACTTCAATGTACATACAAATGCAGAGTTTGATTCAGCAGCTTAGGGGTGGGGCCTGGGAGTCTGTCTACATTTCTAATGAGCTCTCAGGTGATAGCCACACTGTTCGGCTCTAACATTGCTGCTCAAGTGTCATCCTCAGACCAGGAGCATGCATGTGTAGGTTGTCAATTTAGGCTGCTGTTGCTTATTAATCCAGTGGAAGTAGCTCCCTCCTGCTATTTCGCAAAGATTCCTAAGCACACATACTAGTAGCTGTGTCCATCGGATTATACACCTGGATCAGAGGGAGGAATGAGACGTGCCTATGCCAGACTGGCCATCACTGTAAGAAGGGAGGAACCCAATGGTATCAGGTTTGTTTGATTCTCTGAGAAACTTTCTGAAAGCTCAGAAATAGCAAATTCCCCAATCTGAAGTGTTTCTATGTCGCTTCCCAGACTGCCCTGCTGAGGAAGGCTGGAGGCAGAGGAGAACAGCAGGAAAAGTGTGGGACCCGTCCAGTAGCCACCTGCGTGCAGAACCAAACTTCGCCTCTTCCTCCCTAGGTCACTCAGCACAAAGGAGGAGACCTTATGTTTGAATCTCTAAATCTCTGAAATGGGAATGCTTATCACATCTACCTCAGAAGTACATTGTAGTTCATGAAGTTATTTGCAGAAAGCACCTAGCACAGTGCCTGCAGTGACCATTAAATGGTATGTGTCATTATTATTATTAATAAAACTGGGAGCCATGATAAATATTCCTTATCAGTGTTTTGTCAAGGTTCGCTGGAGAAAGATAAGTCTAAATTAGAGCCCATACTCTGACTCATGTGGTTTTCAATCAGACCCACAATGTTGTGGGAGCACAGGTGTTTTGTAGTTTGGTTTCTTTGCTAACATGAGAAAAAAGAGATGATCAAAAAGAAGAGAGAGAAAACAATCACTATTTGAAAGTGAATGAAGGGCGCCCTCCTCCTCCCCATTCCTTTTTTCCCTTACTTTGACATCTCAGTGTGTGTTTTTTTCTTTTAGCTGTGAGCTCTGGGATAGGTGATAACTGGCAGTAATAGGATTAGCATTGATTTCTTTAGCAAGAACAGAGATGTGGCAGTTCTAGCCATTTCCTGAACTGCTAGCTTTGAAATATTAAAAGAGAGAGAGAGAAAGAGAGAAGAAGAAGGAAAAAGAAAAGAAAGAAATGAAAAGAAAGAAATCTGTAGGGAGGGAAATACAGCTTTTAGAGGGAAAAGAAGCGTGTGTGAATCCGACCATGCCTGTCTATGTGTGGGCATATGGATACATGTGTGCACATAGAGGGATATAAGAACACAGGGACATGCATAGATCACTCGAATGTTTTGTTGTTTCATGATAAAGGATCAAAAGCTCTATTTCTGTTCTGCTTCAAAAAAAAAAAAAAAGCTTTAAAATTCATTTGGCTTTCTTTTTCCCACAGCCACTAGAGCAGTGGTTCTCAACCTGTGGGTCGCGACCCCTTTGGCGGTCGAACGACCCTTTCACAGGTGTCGCCTAAGACCATCCTGCATATCAGATATTTACATTATGATTCATAACAGTAGCAACATTACAGTTATGAAGTAGCAACGAAAATAATTTTATGGTTGGGTCACAACATGAGGAACTGTATTTAAAGGGCCAGAAGGTTGAGGACCACTAAAGTAGTGGGATGATATGTTATAACTGCGAAGCAATATGTGATCCTTCCCAGGAAGTAGGACAGAGAAGCTTTAAAAATAATTTAAAGTAAATTGTTTTTTACTTGCAAAGACTTTTTAAAAATGTAATGATGAAATAATAAAACTCTTTAATGGGGAAAAACACACGATTAAAATTCTGTTAGAGCAAAAAAGACCCAAACAGTTTAGCATAAAAGTTTACTCTAATGTGATCAAAATCTGGATATTGCCTCAATTAATAAATATTTTATCACTCCCCACCTCCCTCCCCCCAAACTAAAGACAAGGTTTTCTCTTGGGAATAGGTTGTATATTAAATCTTTGTGTTCTGTTTGGGTGAAGATTGGCAGTCAATAAGTTTTTATAGACTTAAGATTTATTTAAGACTTAAGTTTTCTAACTGTTTACAGATATCATAATTGTTTTGTCTATACTTTAGATCAGGGGTCCTCAAACTTTTTAAACAGGGGGCCAGTTCACTGTCCCTCAGACCGTTGGAGGGCCGGACTATAGTTTAAAAAAAAACTATGAACAAATTCCTATGCACACTGCACATATCTTATTTTGAAGTAAAAAAACAAAACGGGAACAAATACAATATTTGTATTTGCATGTGGCCTGCGGGCCGTAGTTTGAGGACCTCTGATATAAATGCTATGCAAATAGTTATTATTCTGTATTATTTAGGAATTAATGACAAGGGGGGAAAGTCTGTACATGTTCAGTACAGACACAACCATTGTAGACCTAGCTACATATTACCCGTCAGCAATGGTGTAGCTTTTCTCTCAAATATTTTCAATCCAAGGTTGGTTGATCCCACAGATGTGAAACCTGCAGATATGGAGGGCTGACTGTATAGTCAAATCAATGCAAGTGAATTAAAAAAATGGAAACAAATCACTGTAAGAAGGATATTCATTAACCCAGTTTATTGGGTATTTTACTTATCACATTATTTTATCAATTGTGATATCACTTATTGTGATATTATCATTATTAGCTACTATTAATTGAATAGAAATTATGTACTAGAAACTGCACAAAGCCCTTTGTACTCATTCATTAGATCCTTTAGTCTTCATGAAAAAGATAATGTCTATGTTATATCTTAGAGATCAGGAAACTTAAGATCAGATAAGTTAAGTGACTTGCCCAATATCGCAAGCAATGGGGTGGTAAAGCCCCCATTTAACTCCAAATATGGATGATTCCAAGGTCTAATGTCTCTTTAATTACACTGTTAACTCTCTAACTGGAGTCACCACCTTTCCCTTGTGGGCATTATATTTTTATTTACTGTGATACTTATCTAATGAGGACCACGTCCTCATATTCACTTACTCATTCACTACCATCCAATCAACATTGTTTGGGAACCTACTATATGTTACCAACAGTACTGGGCCACTAAATTCAAGGATGAATCAGTCAAGGTCCCTGACACAGAGTACACAGAGTCCCATGGAGCAAACTGACCCAAGGATAGCATAGAGGAGAAAAGACCTTGAGGTTCTATCTGAACTTGGAAGTTGACTAGAAATTCATAGTAATTTCTTAGCTGGGTATAACCAGCACCTTCAAACTCCCAAAGAAAAAATTTTATTAAACTCTATACACAACACCTTAAGACATTGAAAAATCAAATATTAACTTAAACAGTTAATATTCTCTCTAACAAAAATTATTAAGTAATTATTTCACTTGTTGCTTAGTCTCACTGAAATAAGGCTTGACAGTATATGTACAGTTTTAAATACTACTTATGCCTTTTTTATTGATTTCAGAGAGGAAGAGAGAGAGGGAGAGAGAGATAGAAACATCAGTGGTGGGAGAGAATCATTGATTCGCTGCCTCCTGCATGCCTCACATGGGGATCGAGCCTGCAACAGAGGCATGTGCCCTGATCGGGCATCGAACTGTGACCTCCTGGTTCATAGGTGGGCGCTCAACCACCAAGTCATGCTGGCTGGGCTACTTATGCCTTTCTTTCTCATTTGAAATATAGTTCTTCAAAAAACAAATGGAAAACTAATATAGGTTAATATATATTAATCAATGTTTATATATATGTGAAAATTAAATCACAATCCTACTACTCAGTTATCCATGTTTAATGTCTTGCAGTATATTTCCTTCAAGTATATTTCTATAGTTATCTATTTTAGTCACAGAATTAGATTATATGTATACTGCATTTTAATGTTTTTACCCACATTTCTATCGTTACAATGAACCTGCAGCATTTTTCCTGTGTGATTAAACATTCTCTGACAGTATGACCTCTCATGGTTCCCTAGCATTCACCCTCTGTGTGTGCCACTCCACCTCTGCCCTATAGAACACTGACGTGCTTCCCTTTTTGTTGTTCTTGTTTTGTGAATTACACTGCAAAGACTATGCTTGTATATAGATCCTTGTGTGCATCCATAATATTCCTACAGATAAATTCCCAGAGGTATTATTATCTCATCAAAAGTTTAAGACCACTTTAAAGTTTTTTTTGTGTGTATTTCTAAATATATCTTCAGAAATATAGAATCAATTTGCCTTCCCCAAAAGCAATGTGTGAGGGTGCCTATCTTCTGCATTTTCACCAATACTGGATATTTCCATTTAAACCACTTTAAAAATATTTCCCAATTGAGTAGGCAGAGAATTGTATCTTGTTTTTATTTGCTTATCACTGAATACTGATGAGGTTAGACATTTTTCATACATTTATTATCCACTTGTATTTCTTCTTTTGTCATTTATTCATGTCCTTTGCCCATTTTTCAATTGCTGAGCTTATCTTTTTCTTATTGATTGGTAGGCGTGCCTTATAGATTAAGGATATTAACCCTTTGTCTGTCAGAGGTGCTGACACAACGATAAACACTAGTTTAAAGGCATCATGTTTCCGCTCTTTAAAGTTTGACTCAGACTTCTCAGACCTAAGTAAGCTAGTCACACTCGGTGCCTGGCTCCTGGTATACAAAGCTTGTTCTTATAGTTCTCTGAACCTGTACTTACAGTTCTGGAGCATTTCATTACTTTCATCAGAAGTTTGCTAATTGTTCCATTTGTGCTGAGTTTGTGCCCATTCTACCCCTCCCAAACTGGTTGGAAAGTTTACTGAAGAAAATAAACTATCTAAAGTTTCTCAATCTTCTTGCTATCTCCAGTATTTACCAAATGGCCAATTCTATCTTAGTTTCCACACTGTTCCCATTTTAGCCTCGATACCAGAGGCCATGTTTAGAAATACTCCTCTAGGGAATGTGGCTCTGATTTTTACCTCATCTACAATTTTAAAGTATGCTCTTTTAAGAAATACATCCAAACAAATATGGCCAGTTGTTCTGGTACTACCTAATAATTTTTATTTTTATTGATTTTAGAAAAGACGGGAGAGGGAGAGAGAAAGATAGAAACATCAATTATGAGAATCTTTGATTGGCTGCTTTCTGAACACCCCACACTGGGGATCGAGCCCACAACCTGGGCATGTGCTCTGAATGGAAATCAAACCGTGACCTCCTGGTTCATAGGTTAATGTTCAACCACTGAGCAACACTGGCCTGGCCCTAATAAATTTCAAAAACTCAAAGGATCCAACTGTTTCCATGTAACATAACTGAATCCCAGAAACAAATTCAAGGATATATCCAGTACTCAACAAGGAAAAATACATGATGACTGTAATTAGATCAAAATTACCATGCATGTATAAAAGCAACCCAAATGAGAAATGTCAATTTACACCAACTGAGATTGTTTACAGATATTAGAATTAGCAGTCAAGTACATTAAAACAGTATTATTACTGTATTCCACATATTTAAAAATTTAAGTAGGACATAGAAGAATTTTTTAGAAGCCCAAATTAGACTTCTCAAGATAAAAACTACAGGGTCTGAGATCACACACACACACACACACACACACACACACACACACAGGAAGGGATTCACAGCAGATTAGACATTGTAGGAGAAACTATTAGTAGACTTAACTATATCACAATATCAACTATTCCAAATGAAGCACAGATGGAAAATAATAATAAATCAGAGCATTAATGTGCTGAAACACAAATTCAAGAGCCTACTTATACATGTATTTGGAGTTCCTCCCTAGAGGTGGGAGTGAGAGGAAAATAAATGTTTAATCATGTCATAGCTGAAAAAAATTTCAGATTTTATGAAAACTGTAAACCTATTTATTCAAATGCTCAATGTATCCAAGCACAAGAAACATGAAGAAAGCTACACTAAGTCTCCTCAAAATCAAATTGTTGAAAATCAGTAATAAAGAGAAGCCATAAAAACAGCCAGAGGAAAAAAGACATGTATAGAAGAATAAAGATAAGGATAGTAGTAGGTATCTTATCAGAAACAATATAAACAAGAAGAGAGTGGGTTAATCTGTAAAGAAAACAACCAACCTAGAATTCTATACCCAACAAAAAATCTTTTAAAACCAAAGTGGGTTTAAAAAGGAAAAAAAGAGGTTAAATTGGTTTTTTTGAGAAAAAAGCTTAAACAACAGACCTACAATACAAAAAAAAGTTATAATAGATCCTTTACATGAAAAGGAAAATAATACCAGATGTAAATATGAATCTACATAAAGAAATAAAGAACCTATGTTTATTTAAATACTTGTATATAAATGTTCATGGTAGCTTTATTGGTAATAGTTAAAAACTAGAAACCACCCACCTGTCCATTGTCAGGTGAGTGGATAAACACATTCTGATATCCTATATATTAAAAGGCTAATATGCAAATCTACCGAATGGCAAAATGATTGGTCGCTATGACGTGCAATGACCACCTGGGGGCAGACGCTCAATGCAGGAGCTGTCCCTTGGTGGTCAGTGAGCTCCCACAGGGGCGTGCCGCTCAGCCAGAAGCTGAGCTCATGGCTGGTGAGAGCAGCAGCCGTGACAGGAGCCTCTCCCGCCTCCGCGGCAGTGCTAAGGATGTCCGACTGACTGACTGACCGCAGTCAGTTGGCAACCCCCAAGGGCTCCCGGACTGCAAGAGGGTGCAGGCCAGGCTGAGAGACCCCTGAGTGCACGAATTTCATGAACTGGGCCTCTAGTATCTATATAATTAGATACTACTCAGCGATAAAATTAAATGAACTAGTAATACATGCAACAACATGGATATATCTCAAAACACTACTAAATAAAAGAAGCAAGACAATAGGGGAATAAATACAATATTGTTACATTTATATAAAATTCTAGATTAATACAACTAATCTATTGGGTGCAGTGGTTTTCAACCTTCTGGCCCTTTAAATACAGTTTCTCATGTTGTGACCCAACCATAAAATTATTTTCGTTGCTACTTCATAACTGTAATGTTGCTACTGTTATGAATCGTAATGTAAATATCTGATATGCAGGATGGTCTTAGGCGACCCCTGTGAAAGGGTCATTCAACCGCCAAAGGGGTCGTGACCCACAGGTTGAGAAATGCTGGGAGAGATCAATGGTTTACTGGAGATGAGGTGGGTTTAAATGGAGGAATTACAAAGAGGCAGAAATAAACTTATGGGGTGATGGACATATTTATTATTTTGATTATGGTGATGATTTCATGGGTGTGAGCATATTCAAACTTAACAAATTATAACCTTAAAATATGTGCAGTTTATTGTAAGTTAAGCCTCAATAAAGCTGTTTTTTAAAAAAACAGAAGTCTGATACTTCCCACTGAGTGGTGGTTTCTTAGACTTTCCCAATTAACAAAACACTAACATTGAAATAATCAAAACTGACATTAAAGATGTAAACATATTATCACACAAGGTACTTGACAAGCAACTGTTCTAAGCAGTCCTGCTTTTTTGAGAGGTAGAGAAAAACCAACTTTTTATTCAGTGATTTTTAGGCGTGAAATTCTAATTCTATAAATATAGTACTCTTTTTTTTTTTTACCAAGCTATTAGTGGAAATAGATCACCAGATAAATTTTACATAATTAGAAAGCATAACAAAAGTCTGTATCTATACTATGGGACAAATTCATAATGAAGGTATTATTAGACCCATTCTACCTATGAGACAAAAGAGGCTCAAAGAGGTATTGAAACTGGCAAATTAGCCCAGGATCACCTATGTGCTAATACCTCTCTATGCCAATTGTACTTTTATTTAAGCTTCTGACTTCAGGTGTCATGAGTCCCAGCCTCTCTCAGTACGATGGCAAGTGTGCATGGCTTGAAGGCCTTAAGGAGTTACCAGATACAGGACACAGTACCACAGCTAAAACTGCTCTTCTTCCCCGAGGCAGCTAAACTCTGTCATCAAAGCTTCATTCCCTTCTAGAAGTCCCCCAAAACTAGGCAAGATAAAAGACTTCACTTCTGCCCCAAATGCAACCGGTTCCAATGTGTGTTCAAATAGAGTTTTAGCTACAGGTCAAAATTAAACATCATTCATTATTCATGGGAGTGAACAGCAATCACCAATTTCTTGGCATTTATTTTCATTTAAAGGCTAAATAAACAACGGTATGTTTCAGGTAATTAAAGACAATAGCACTATGATAAATGAACACCTACCCGAGTGTGTTGTATGTTTCAGGTAATTAAATAGCACTATGATAAATGAACACCTACCCGAGTGTGTAGCACATTAGTAGGCACTTGAAATATGTTCAATAATTAACTCATTAAATGCATTAATTAGCTAGCTAATAGATATTTAGAGTTCACAATAAATTGTATTTCACATCAGGAGCTCCAACTTTGCCAACAATGCTATACAAATATAACCTGTTTTCAAAATACAGAATATTATGCAAATACATATGATTGTTCTTCAAGAGATTAGCAATACATCATCTCTTGTGATAATATAAACCTAGGAACAGATTTGTTCATTCATTCATTCATTTCCTCACAACAGAGCAATGACCCCTTATGTTAGGTCATGCCCCACCACCATCAACTATCTTGTAGCATAGCACTCTATCTCCAGTAATAGTGAGGACACTCATCCCCATAACACAAGCTACATTAATACATGATGTTATCTCCAGGCAACAAGCTCTGAAGTTAGACTGGATTAGAATCCTGACTCCAATATGTTCACCTTGGTAACCTGAGGCAAACTTCTTAATCTGTCTGTGCGTTGGTTTCTTCATCTGTAAAGTAGGGATGGTGACAATAGTACCTGCCTTGTACAACTGTGGTGAGGACTAAAAGAGATTATAATGTGCTGACAGGTAAATAGTGCCCCATAAATGTTATGCATTATTAGCTGACTCTAGCATCCCTGAATCCATAGGACATCACAGCAGTAATCATTAATCACCACAAGTCACAGACAACTATTTCCAGATCCTCTGGTAGAGCCTGGGAGTCAGCCTCGGCAACACAACATGTTGTCACAACCCTCCCGGGGGCCCAGCACATGACTCATCCACACCAAGGTCTGTGCGTGTGCACCGTACACAGCCCAGCTGGTGTAGAACAAGGGCAGGACTTGCAACAAGATGCTCTGGATTGGGTCCAGCCCTATATATACAAGGGGGAAATCGCTTTTCCTCAGAGTCTATTTCTTCATGTACAGTTAAAATAATACCTACCTCACCATAAAGGACTAAATGACATAACCTAAGTAAGAATACATTTCAAATGCACAGTGTTTTGCATGCTGGGTATCCCATTTTACCATGGCAGGCATGGTGCTTCCTCTCCTCTGTGCACTCCCAGTGAGCATTTCCATCTACCATTGAACAGGGTCGACTGTAATCATGAGTTTACTCCCTATAAAGTCCCTCTTTAGACTGTGAGCTTCGTGAGGGTAGACCTATGGGGAATCTTTTTCTTTGTATCTTCAGTATGTACCTCAGAGTACTGCAAAAAGTAGATCTTTAGTAAACCTTTTTTTTTTTTTTTTGGTAGCTAAGAATGACCAACTCAATGTAGGATATGGAGAAGAAGCAATGTCACAATTCAGTTAAATCCTTGCAACCACAAACTTTTGGACTAGCACTTGGGTGGGTACCACCTCTCTCCATGAACGTAAGTATATATGTCTGTCCATGGACTAATGGATCAGCCTTTGTTGGAGATATTACTTTGCAGAATACTCAGTAGCTGTTTAGTAAATGACAACTTCTGTTGTCCTAAGCTCCCAGGAAGAGTTAATGTACCTCTAAGAAATAATCAGGGTAACTTTCCAACCAGTAAAATCAAATCCCTTATAGTCTATTTAATTTCCTAGAAGTTTTATATACATATATACATTCAACATACACAGCCCCTCACACATATACCAGCACTATATATTTTTTTTACAACATAGGGTTTTCTAGGATTGAGTAGTCTTAAACAACAGTATTTTATTATTTTAAGCACACCCACTGTGGAAACATTCTCAGGACTCACTGCTTCTGCTATTGGAACATTTGTTTTTTATTCTGAATATTTCAGCACATCTATTTACCTGGCGCTATATTTAGTACCACAGTGCCAAGATGGCATATATAAAGATTCAATTGCAATTCCCATCTGATGTCCCTTCCCTCTCCTTTTTACCCCCTTTTTTATGTCCACACTCTGAATTCAGCACAAAGTTGGTGTGTTTAATTTAAAAAGAAGTAAAACGCTCCAGGAGACGCCTCAGACCACTGCAAATCACCTACTTTATAGAGGCAGTAAAATTGTGTATCGGATTAGAAGTGATGCTGATCTGAAATTTATGATAACTTTTAATGGCATTATAATTTTTTTCCCTGTGCGCTCCATAACTGCATCGTTTCAATGCACAGTGCAGTGAGATGAAATTTGTAAGGGAAGAACATTACCCAGGCAAGCCCAGGGAAGAAAAAAAAAACCGTGGAATAATGTAACAGCCCCACATGGGTGGGTGGAAGTTACTCTTTCTGTACATTATGTAGAGGCACACACTCCAAAACGACTCTGAAATTAAAGGCAACCCATAGTACAGAATGTGTGGATGAAACCAGGAAATGTGGTAGAAGCAACCTCTTAAGGAATTTGGTGTAGGTGGCTTCTACACACCACACCATCATTTCTGGGGCTTTTAACATCTCTCAGCTGAGAGGAGCACACTTGGGTGCCCTGAAAGAGTTTTCTGGAACAAACAGCTCTCTTCCCTAAGCTATGCCTGTTGCCTTGTTTTCCTTGGGACAGCTCAATACCCCACTGGTTCTAAAAGAGCATCACAGGCTGAAAAAACTTGTACAGTCCTGAGAAGTTCGCAACTATGAAAATGATGGTGAAAGAGAGAAAGGAAGAATTCAATGACAGAGGGAGACAAAAAAAAAAGACAGAGACATGGAAGAACTTTTTAAAATCCCAACAATAATGTTGATATTAAGGTCTAATTTGAAATATGAGAGAAAAAGTCTCCAGGAAAGCCACCAATGAAGGCTACCTCTCAATGCCAAATCCACTCTAAAACTCTTTTCATCAGGGTTAATCCAACCTCTGCTTGAATACTTCCAAAGACAAGAGGCTCATTACCAGTTGAGGCAGTTCATGAATTCATTGAACAATGCATTAGGCATAGTGCCAGGCACCAAGTGCTATGCTGTTGTTCACTGTGTACTCGCCCTCTTGCCCACAGCCTAGGGAGGCTAGGTTATTCCTGAACCATTTCTGAGAGAATTAGAATAAAAGAAAATTAGAATGTGTCACAGCAAAGATACTTAGTGACCATCTAGTCCAACCTCATCATTTTACAAACAGAGAAGTGAAACTGAGTTCTAGAGAGGGGAAATCAGTTATCCAAGGTCACATAACTAATTCATTGCAAAACCCGAGGTAAAACCCTACATCTAATTCCCCATCACACATTCCTTCCACTGAACCATGATGCTTTTTCTTCAAGGATCATACATGTGGCCCTTCCAAGTGTCCAGCTTCAGAATTTGACTACAGAACTTCTTTGCATACCAAGAAGTTAATTTCCTTAAATTATAGAGAACTACTATAAATATTTACCAAAAATATGGACAAGTGATGTGTTCATATAATTCATAGCAAAAGACATATAAGTGTCTTTTAAACATTTGGAATGCTGTTCAAGTTCTCAATAAGATAAACATAAATCAAAATTTCAATAATAACCTTTAAAAATTATTACAGTAGCAAAGACCAGAATGCTTGATTACAAATTGTGTTGGCA
>NW_005356674.1:2190948-2200948 GCF_000412655.1 Myotis brandtii
ATATATGTACCATATCTTCTTTATCCAATCCTCTATCGAAGGACACTTTGGTTGTCTCCATGTTTTGGTGACCGTGAATCATTTTGCAACGAGCATAGGGGTTCGTATATCTTTGTAAATAAATGTTTTCAAAACTTTAAAAAAAAAAATTCTTCTTGCCTCCTTCTTGTCCACTTGGCTGCTATCATCTTCTAAACTGTGAGAGAGCCCCTGCCCAACAAAAAGTGTCCTTCTGAATCTTCCCAAGAGGGGGAGCAAGGTGGTACAAGAAAGAGAAAGGGGTCCTGCAGTGAAAAAGACAATTCAAAAGGGAGTGGCCATGTTGTGATCAGGGATCCTCCCTACGTTCAGCCTCTACTTCGCCTCTGCAGGCCCTGGGCCTGAGCAGAACTGACCTGCCAGGCTGTTCAGCTTTTCTTCCCAGTGATACTCAACCTCCGTGCTGAAAACTTCAGTGTCCAGCCCTGACAGTCTCCCCCAGAGACTTAGGTTAATGATGAGCTGGCACCTTGGGTTTACTCTGAAGCAGTCCTCCTAACCTAATTATATGGTGAGGGGGGAAATCCAATGTATTTGATCAAGTCTTGCTAGTATTTTCCTTGTCTAATACTATTAGTCTCATTGATACGAATGGTTCCTAAAGCAATTAAAGCAAGTGCTATCCCCTGAGGGCTCTGGGATGAATATCACTTCCTCACTCTTCCCAAAACCCGGCTGTCTCACAACGCAGAGGATCCCGGGGCCATCAAAGTGGGATCTGACTTCACGTCAATTGACAGTGTTCAGAAACTAAAGTATCTCAGCTGAGAAATGTGGAAGGAAGGATATTGTGTTTTTGGTAAGGTTGTTCTTCACAACTCTTTCTCCTAGATGTTTATTTCACACATTATGTTCATCTTATCCAGTCTTCCTACTCTCTTTATCCATCGAGAATTCCAGTGACCCGAAAAATGGCTTCAAAGTCATTGGTCCATTCTGAAAGCCTCTGGTAGCCCATTAGAAATGTCGATGCACACTCACCAAGCAGCAAGATCCAAATATGCTGAGGCTTAACCTCATTAAAATGTTTCCACGACACAGGGTCAAACTTATCTTGCTACAGCCTCCCTTCCTCTCAACCAATTGCTGAGAAACCATTTTCTTTCTAATTAATTTCATCTAGATGAAACCTGAACAAATGTCAGTGCAACAAATTAAGACTTATTGATTATTGGCTTTTTAAAAATAGTTAATGGTTCTGTCCAAAGATAGAATATTTTAGGGACATCAGTAAGACATTTTAGCTTAGGCTGCTTTGGGATTTTTTTTTTTTGAACAATGAAAATAATGTTGTAAGCATCTTCTATAACCTCATCACTTATTTTTCACCTGGAACTTCCTTCCGTTTTTTACAGTCACAAAATATAAGTAGTCAAAAGCTTTATCTTAGGATTTTATAAAAGAACCAGTGCCCCTCGGGCATTTAAGTCTCATCTACGGCACTCTGGAAGTTGCCCATCCTTGTTTCCTTTTGTTTCTCCCTCTAAACAACAAAATGTTAAATTTGTTTACCATGATTGTTGAGAGCAAAAAAGGAAAAATTAAAAATGAAATTAAACTTAAGTTCCTTATCAGAAACTTACTTGGTTGGTTAGTTGGTTGGTTGCTTCTTGCTTGCTTGGTTTTAAGGCTGATGTTGGAAAAGGGGTGAATGCCTTGACCTTAGCCCATGGGTTCCTAGCACACTCTCTACCACCTACCAAACCTTACTGAATTCTACTGTGTTCTAAGGTAAAGGTCAGAGGAGAATGCTAGCACCTTACCTACTACTCTCAAGAGACTGCAATCTAGTTCAGAAACATCTACATGCACATAAAGAAACTGTGATCTACAAAGCTTTCTGTACTATACATGTGGGAGAATTCAAATCCAGTTCCTCATTTGGTTTATAAGTGTCTGTAGTAACATAGCAAGGGATCCCTGTTTATTGGTGAAAAAACAGGGGCAAAGATGAATGCATTGCATCAAGGTACCATTGACAGCAGGAAATAAAATCAAGCATCTAGTTCTAAGGTACTTAAACTAGACCTTTTCTTAACATGCTCTCCAACTCATCAAGAGCGATTATTTTACCAATGAAACATATCCAAGGCCTACAAATAAGGTTTCCTGAAAAAGTAGAAATCAGGTTCACAATCAACACAGGCAAATCGGTTTAGGAAAGAGATTTATAACATCTTTTACTTACTTCCATTCTACTCAAATGTTTCAATTTGTCAGGAAATATCTGAGTAGAATTGCTTTCTATATTCATTTTGAGATTGCAAGTATATGGTCTTCATTTTTCAGGACAGATATCATTAGGACAGTTATCTATGGAAAGTTCAGAGATATCATTTCGTCCAACCCATCACTTTATAGAAAATAATTAAATCCCAGAGAAGTTGTTACTTGTGCAAGGTCACATAACTTGAAGGAGTGTGTGCAAGTGTATTTGCGTTAGCATGTGTATGTGTGAAAGGATGTTTACCTTGCTATTCAATACAGTTATTGGCTATCATTTTGTCCAGTACTACATATCAATTAGAGAAGCATGATTTTTTAGCAAAGGTGCCCATCCAGGTGAAACCAATGGCCAGAGAATGAGCAAACTCAACATAGGAAGAGAGCTGAGGAGAACATGCTATATTCAGCCTCACTTGAGAAGACCAAATAGTGTAAGATATAGAAAGAGACATGCGCCACAGCCTGAAATAGACAAGTCACATTATCTCTTGGTCTAGATGAAAGAATAAGACCTAGTAAGCCCCTCATGGAGGTCTTTCATCTTAAAGAAGATTTTAGAAATGTAGACATGGCGACAGAGGTAAAGAATCTGATGGCTACATCACTTCAACAGGGGATTTGACCAGTTGACCTTGAAGTCCCAGGCAGTTCTAGAGGACTTTGATTGTATGATTTATTTTTATATTTATATTTATGTTCTGTCGACAACCCCATACGCTCTGGGATTGCTTTAATGAATAAATAATAAGTTTAAAAATGATAATGGTGTCATCAGAAGCAGAAACTAGTGCTGGTTTATGGCTAGGTCTTAATATATGCCACAGAATTGGACACAAAGAGCAGGTTCTCTCATTCTGATTTGTCATGGCCTGCAAATGTGGGAGCCTCAGCCTTCGCCTCAGGCAAAGCAGGCTTCATTAGTTGTGCTGGGTCGGAACCGTCAAATCTCTTGTTCACACTCTTATGTGTCTCCTTTTAGAGATTGTCGGTACCATACAAATTGCATGTCTTTTTTTCTGGTGTATAGTAGGTGCAGGAATGTAATTATTGGCACAGGGAAGGGAACTGATGTCAACTATCTTGATGAAACTTTCACTAGAATTTCTCTAAAAATTTTAAAACCAAAACTATGCTCGAATACATCTGCTAGAGATGAGTAATCACTGACAAAAAAAGACAATAGGTTTACCAAAAATAAAAATTCACTTAATTTTCAGGGAGTCTGCTCTGGTGTGGTGCTAGGGTCAGTTGTACCAACATGTTGGCTGGTTATAATAAACCCAATTTTCAGAAAAGGTATTTGCCAGCAATTCCCTTCCCTGAGCCAATAATTCTATTCCTGCATCTACTATACCCTTGCTAAAAAGACATGCAATTTGTATAATGTAGTTGGTTCTTTCATAAAATAATAGTCAATTAGACTTCTGATTCAGTAACAAAGAAGCTCAAATTGACTTAAGCAAGAAGGAAATTTATTGACCTGAATGAAAAATCTCAGTTTAAATATGGTTTGGTTCTAGGACTCAAATAATCACTAGGATATTTTTCTCTCCCACCTTCTCTTGCCTCTGTAATTAGGTCCCATTTTAAAAATAGCTTTCCCCTTTGGTAGCAAGATGTTTAGTACAGTTATAGCCTTACCACCTTTTGGGTTCAAGTCAAGTGGAAAAAACAGCAGGCCCAACAAATCACAGTGGCCAGGAAAAGGCAATGCTCTGATTAGCTGAGGCTGATTCATAGGTTCACCCCAACTTGGAATGGGATTGGTGCCAACACCATACAAACTGTCTTGGACAGGGAGGACAGGATGATTTTCCTCAGAAAAATCCAGATACTGTTACTAAGAAAAGGATAAATGGATATGGAGCTGCAAAATAATAGATACCCTTATATCAAGTATTATCTACCAGATTCTAGGTTCACTAGGGAAAAAGACCATGTCTCATATTTCTCTGGCTCACCCACAATGCCTAGTTTACAAATAACAGGTATTCAATAAGCACATAATGGTTAATTACATTAATCATTGATTAATTTAGTCGAATTAGAAATCACTCTAGTGTTTACTCAGATCTTTATGCTGTTTGACAATAGCAACATTTCATTCCAGAAAACTAGAGTTTCCAATGCTGTCTGCATTTACACAACTTTTTTTATTTTATAAATGAAATATGCTGTGTCTGTACCATGAAACATTATTAATAATGACAATCCTCAACTAGGGCTTTACATATAATATCTCAAGTAAACCTCATGACAAACCAGTGAGAAAAAATGTCATTATTATCCCTGTTTTACAGATATGAAAAATGAGGCTCAGGAAAAGTCAAATGACCTGCACCACGTTAACACAGGTAATGAGTGGTAGAGCTAGGATTTGAACCCAATGCAGTCTTCCCACTATTTATGCTCGGTCAAATCAGATCACATTGCAAAGCCCATTTTAGGTGCCATCATATTCCAGAGCCACTCCAGCTGGAATCATTCAACCTGTTCACCATTTGTATTTCTCTTACAGCCCTTATTTTGTTCTGACTTGGGTAATTGTTTTCACACCTGTCTCTCTCACTCAATTCTGACATTCTCGATGTCCCTGGGAATAGTGGACAACAGAATGCAGGAGCCAGAATGATAGGGAAAACTAGCAAGATGGGCTGGAGGCAGGAGGAA
Source organism: Myotis brandtii (assembly GCF_000412655.1). Taxonomy (NCBI): domain Eukaryota; kingdom Metazoa; phylum Chordata; class Mammalia; order Chiroptera; family Vespertilionidae; genus Myotis; species Myotis brandtii. The sequence goes on from NW_005356674.1 coordinate 2,195,884, forward strand.
GGGCATTTTCTGGACCACTTGCTGCCCCAGCCCAGCCTCCCACTTCCTTCCTCTTCCACTGAGGCAGAGACAGGCTCTGGTCTCAAACCAGGCTTCCCAGATGAGCTCTCCACTGCCAGATGAACCTTCCGAAATAGGCCTTTCATCACGTCACTCCCCAACTCAAACCCTTCACATAAAACTTATGAGTAAATAGGCTGGCTCTAGTTTGTCCATTTGATTTTTTAAAATATTGCATTAAGTATTATTTATCTTGATAACTGTTTTTTTGCCCCCCCCCTTAAATTTTGCACCTGCAGATGCCTCCCTTTCCTCATCCTAGTCCTGACCCTGACTCAGGAGCTCCCTATTACCTACAGAGCAAAGCCTGAAAAACGTACCATGATATTCAAGGACTCCAGAATGACTTCCATTTACCTTTCTAAATTGCTTTTCATTCTCCACTCCAACAAACTAGCCATCTCGCTGTTGCTCTTCTCTCCCCTTTCCTGCCTCTGTGCAATGGTTCTCCAACATAGAAAGCTTTACCCCACCCCTTCTTTCAAAGGCCACCTCTTTCACTTTTTATTGGCTCCCTCTCCTTGAGCCAGATCCCACACGTCTGTCTCCGTGTCCTATAGGCCAGCCTGAACTCACTAACTACACTTTAAACTCCTTAAAGCCATAAACTGTCTTAAAATCGCTGTTTCTTCCATTCTCTCTGCCGCTCCTCATCCCCACACCTACCATTGGGCAATCAAGTTTCATGCTCAGTAAATCAGTGTCTTTGATGTTACAACAAACTTCAATTTACTCCCACCTGACAGTCAGCTGCCATGGCCATGGCTCCCTGCCAGGAAAGTCCTCCTCCGAGATTTCACATAGAAACTCCAGAGAAGTCAGGAAGATGGGCTTGTGAGCTGGCAAAACCAAGGGGCCATCCCTCGCAGCACCTGGGGCCTGGTGCTCAGGGCCCCGCAGGGAGTGACAAGGACTGGAAGTTATTCTAGGTTTGCTTCTTATATAATCTTGAGTCTTAGAGACTCCTGACCCTCAAAAGAACTCAACTGGTTCTGGTTTCATCTGAAAATAGAGAAAGAACACACTTCTCAGGGAAGAACTGGCTTTCTCACATTGAAGAAAAAAAAGATTTTTAAAAATAAATAAATACTTGGGCCTAAAAAGAATCATCCTTTAAATATAAATGGCTAATATTATATCTTTTAAATATGACCAAAACTAAAAACAGATATTTTTGCACAGAAATAATGCTTACCAACATTAGTCCCATTTATTTATTTACTTGATGAATATTTATTTATTGTCTACCAGGGGCTAAATGTTAGCGACAGAGTGATAACCAAGACAAACATAGTTCCTGGCCTCCTGGGGCTTCCACCATACATTTTTTATGGGAATTTTTACAAGTTACTTTGGAGTTCTTTAAATCAACAAGGAATTATTGAGCCCATAATAAATGCCTAGTGTAAATGCATGGGGTACACTGGTGAATAAAACAGACAAAGATCCCTTCCCTTGGGGAGTTCATAGTCTAACTAGATGCAATAGACAATAAACATAATAAAATAAGTACTTTATAAACTATATTAGAAGAAGTAAATGCTGTGGAAGAAAGAAAAAGTAAAGCCATACAGGAATATGTCTGGAGCTTTTGAGGAAACCGCAGGAAGTCAGGGCAGCTGGGGTGTAGTAAGTGAGAGGGAGTAGAAATAAGGTGAGAGAAATAATCAGTAGATTGTGTAGCCATGTGGGCCAATGAACCGACTTTGGCCTTTACTCTAAGTGAAAAAGGGAGTTGCTGGGGGTTTTGAGTAGAGAGATGATATTATGTGACCCTATATTAAAAGAACCTCTCTGCTTGCTGCTGTTTTTACAATAGACTGGACAGATAGGAGAAACAAAAGTTAAAGCAAGGAACCAGTTAGGGAAACACTGCAGGATCCAAATCAGAGAAGATAGTGGCTTGAACTAGCAGGCTAGCAATATACACACTAAGAAGGGGTCAGATTCCAGATTATTTTCTCCTATATTGGGGATAGGCATAGTCTTATCTCCTATATTTGTGATGGGGAATCAGATAAAATTAAACATGAAAAGAGTTTATAACAATGCCTAGCACATAGTAATTGCTTAATAAACAACAGTAATAATTATGATTATTATCCATAAACCATTTGTCAATGGGTGGTCCTCTAAGGCCTGGAAATGAAAATAATATTCTCGTATGCTAATAGAAAATCTTGAAAATGAGATTTGGGTTGAACCCAAATTGGGGAAATACCTCTTCCCTTTCTTTTGCCCACAATGCCTTCGCTTCAAGAGCAAGGATAGCCATGAATACCCAACTCTCAAGGGCCAGTGTTGGTATAGATCTGTCCTTGATCTCCCAGCCCTCACCATCTAACTTACTCCACCCTTCCTTGCTTCACACAACCAAGGCTCTGGAGTGAGCAAATGCAGTCTCCTCCCATGTATGGGAGCACTTGACACCCTCTGGTTGGGTGACAAATCCCTTTTCATTTGCCTTCGGCCTGGGGGCGGGGGATATTCTTCATCTGGGGGAGAACCTAGAGTCCTGGCCCCCCATTGCTAAGGGACCACCTGGCTTGCCATGGAAGTTCTGGGAAGCTCCTACAGAAAGAACCCTGGAAAAGAGCTCATCTCGCCCTAACTGGGATGCAGCATCCTCATCACTCACAGAAGAGCCTGCACGTGAGAGTGCAGTCAAGTGGAATAGCTGGAGTATACTTTAGAGAAATTTCGCCAAAAGGAAAAGTAGAGATGATGGTCTCTTTTTTAATTCCCTACCAAAAAAAAAATTCTCCAGAACTTAAAACTATTTTAATCAGCTGAAAAACATACATGGGCTTTACAGCTCCAAGACAGCTTGCACAGGCCCCGATAAATGCCTATCGCTCATTTGCATACGCTAACAGCTACACTTTAATCAGCCTCCTAATCCCTGATGGTATTAATGAATTTTTTTTATGCTTTTTTTTTTAGTATCATGTTTGCTAATTCAAAAATGATCAGCGGCTTCTGTGTGCCTTTTTTTATGCAGGAAATAATGGGTGAGCCGGGTACTCCTGTTATCCCGCTCTCACAAATAATTAAGACTACAAAGGGTACAAATCAGTTTGAATGCAGTGCACAAAGGCATGGGCTCAGCAAAGGCCTTTCTCTGTTTCTGTTTCTCCCTCCCCCATCCCTTACTCTCTCCCTTTTTATTTGTTCCTTCCCTTTGACAAGAGGTAGTTCCCAGTGACACCTGGGCAGGCAAGGAGCAGACCTACCAATCCAAAATATTAATTCCCTGCCTCCTACACCCCCAGCCCCATTACCACCACCAGGCCCTGCAAAATGATGTGAGTTTTCATCTCAGAGGGTTTGGATGCCTCTCAAGACTGGTTTTCAAAGCACAAACTGCAGTGGAGGGAAAAAGAGAACTTCTTGATTAGTATCTCTCCATATTTTGCACCCTCCTTTGTTGTTCATTTTTCCCAGTCAAACCTGCCAGGCTTAGGGGATGAGGGAAAGCTCCCCTGCCCTGGGCCTTACTCCCGTTTGGCTCACAGCAGGCCAGGCCGCCAGAAACACAACAGCTGGGGACAGGATCCCAGTGTTCATGCAGCTATAGCACCTCCAAAATTAGGGCCAAGATTAGACATGTAAGGCCTATTGGAAAATTAAAAATAAAAGAGAGGGTCAGCGGTTAGTCCTTCGGAGGAATGGGAAAGGCCAGCATTGACCATGAAAATTGTCAAAGCCAAACTGTTTTAGCCAGCCCGGCTACCTAGCAGAGCTCCCTGATTGGCATTTGATGGTCTCAGCCTGCCTGTGCATAGTCACTAGTGCTGGACAGGTGAGGGCCCAAAACCATCAGCCAGAGGAAGGAGGAGGAGGTGCCAGCCCTGGACAACCTGCAGCCTGGAGAGTGAACTCTCTAACAGTGGATAATTGGCAAGAAAATATAGACACAATCAGTGCAGGTACATCTACATATTTTAACCAAAATATTTTTTTCTAAGTATAAAAATAAAATATTGAAATCACCTCAAGTTGTAGAATTATTTTTGAAGGGTTGGGGAGGAGTCATGACAATCATATATTTCGTTACATGTGAATATATATATAATTTTAAAAGTTTCCTCAAAGTGATGAGACAACCACGTTTGCAAAGTCCTATGCACGGTAACAAGGAGAAAGTACTGCGTGAATATGTAGTGATCGTCCAATCAGTGGCCTCCCATTCTCGTGCAGAGGCCATCTCATCACCTTGCAACCTCTCACTAACCTGCTGTCATTGGGAAATGGTTTAGACTTCCAGAGAACTGAAAGTAACAGCCACCTTAATGTTGACTTCTGGTCTGTCTTCTTCTAGATGAGTTCTTTTCCACATACATCCCTAGTAGGACATTCTTTGGTACACCGTAGGCATATTGAATTACTTTGGGGTGCCATGACCCACTATTGCTGAAAAGCTATCATTGACATTGATCTTATCTAATGATGTAATATCTGCTTTGTTTGTATGAAAAGGTTTGATCTACGGATATAATTTCACTTTAAACATACCAGACACCTAGTGATATAATTTACCAAGATGGAATTATATTCTACTTTTTAAACTCATGAAGATTCAGATACTCTTTATCCAATTTCATTTTATTTACCTTATTCTCCCTTAGAATGACCCATCTTAGGCCATTTTAACACCCATCAAGCCACCACCCATCAATACTGAGCATTCCTGGTGCCTGCCCTCACTGGCATATCAACAAGCAGGGAAGTAGAGATTCGGAAACACCAGAAATGCTTCCGGTTGGCCATTCTGGAGGAAAATTTGAGATATTTTGGGAGTATTGCTTAACTTTTGGTCTTTTCCCTCTTTATAGCCCTTATATACTACTAGAGGCCCAGTGCATGACATTCGTGCACTTGGGGGTGGGGGCCCTCAGCCCAGCCTGTGCCCTTTCGCAGTCCAGGAGCCCTCAGGGGATGTCTGACTGATGGCCTACGGGGAGTGGGCCTATGTCATCAGTAGGACATCCTTAGCGCTGCTGCC
>NW_005356674.1:2205948-2336953 GCF_000412655.1 Myotis brandtii
GTTCAGAAATGCAGAAGGCACCATTTTTGCCCTCAAGAAAATCACCTTCAGAAGACATCAAGGACTGAAATAGAAGCCTGGGGTCCTTGGGAGTGAAGGATGGCAGAAGAAGGAAACCTTCCTAAGATAGTAAACCTGAACTGAGTTTTGAAGAAGTTAACTAGATTAATAAAAATAAACAGGAAGGTGTTATGCAAAGGCAATATCACATATAAAGGCCCCGAGTTGTAAAACAGCCTGGTACATTTGAAGGAATAGTAGGAATTGTGTTTTTCCTGGGATTGGCAGAAGAAGAGGCCACAGAAGTTGGTGGAAACCAGATTGGGAGTTGGATAGAGCCAATATGCTAACATAAGGAGTTTGAAAGTAATGCTCAAAGCCATGGGGAGTCACTTAGGATGGTGCTTGCAATGTGACAGGGTGGTCAGATTTCTCTACAAATTGATTTTATTATAATCCAGGATTATTTAAAAAAAAAAAAACTTAGAACTTTTGCTGGAGTATTCACGGATAGGGTGTAAGCTTGAGCAGACTCCTCAAAACCAAATGTCTTGCTCTTCCCTTCCTGGATTAAAGGAACCATTACTTGTCCTGGGATGAGACACCTCGAGGCAGGGTCTTACTGGTGTTTGCTACTGATCAGAATTGTAAAGCCTATGAGGCCTTTTAGTATGTTGGTGTAACAGATATGTGGTTGTGTGGGCCAGAGAGAGCAGGCATGATGTGTCTCCTTAAATCCAATACCAAACATAGAATGCACATGCCCATAGATAATTCCAAAAGACACAAGAGTTGCCCAGCATCACCCAGACATGGGTGAAATGATTCATGTTTTTATTAAAAACTGAACCCGACATGGCTCAGTGGTTGAGTGTCGACCTATGAACCAGGAGGTCACAATTCCATTCCCAGTCCGGGCACATGCCCGGGTTGCGGGCTTGATCCCCAGTGTGGGGCATGCAGGAGGCAGCCAATCAATGATTCTCTCTCATCGTTGATGTTTCTATCTTTCTCTCCCTCTTCCTTCCTCTCTGAAATCAATAAAAATATATATATTTTTAAAAACTGAACCCAAGTGAAGTGAGTCAGACAGAGAAAGACAAATACCATATGGTCCCACTTATATATAGAATCTAAAAAAACAAAACAAACTAACAACACCAATAAATCCGAACTCATAGATACAGAGAAGAGATTGGTGATTGCCAGAGGTGGGGGTGGGTAGAGAAATGGGTGAAGGTGGTCAAAAGGTACAAACTTCCAGTTACAAAACAAAGAAAACATGGAGATATAATGTACAGCATGGTGACCAGAGTTAATATTTGTGTTGTATATTTGGAAGGTACTAAGAGATTAAATATTAAAAGCTCTCATCACGCACACAAAATATTTATAACTATGTGTGGCGATGACTGTTAACTAGACTTATGGTAATTATTCACAATATATACAAATATCAAATCATTATGTTGTACAGCTGAAATGAATATAATGTTATATGTCAATTATATCTTAATTAAAAATAAACTGAACCCATCTCAGAGATGGTTTTCCAAAAATGAAGACCACCCCATGTTACATAAACTTGAACTCTACAGATTGGAAAACAATAGTTTAAACACAAAAGTGGTATTTTTTCATTGTAGAAAATATGAAAATATTTTAAGAGATGAAAATTAAAAGAACCCATAATTTTACTTTCAGAGATGACCACAGTTGACGTGTATTTCCTTCCAATCTTTTTTCCCCATGAACATTAAATACTTAGAGTTGTAGGTGTTTAGAATTGGCAATAGTAGAGTTTTATATCTTAATAAAATGTTTTCTATTTTTTTGCAGTTACAGAATAAATCCAACCATGACTTATATTACACAATTTGCTAAGCTGATCTCATGCACTTTTGAAAGTTTTATAATATTTTTTAAGAATCAAAAAGTTTTTCACTGGAAAGTTGGGAGGAAGTTACAGGCACCCACTCTCACCTCATGTTACACTTACTATTAAGTAGTGTATTCTAAATTTTTAGTACACATTATGCCATTAGCATTTCCCCATGTCACTAAATAGTGTTTCAAATATGATTTTAATGAATGCTAAATATTTCAATGTATGGGTCATTTGTTTAATATTTCATTAAAATAGTTCCCTATTTCTCAACATTTAGGGTATTTTCAGATTTTTTAAACTAATATAACACTATGATGAATACTCTTTTATATAAATCTTTGACCACATCTCTGATTATTTCTCTAGGGCCAACTCTTAGAAATGAAACTTATAAATTTTTATGATTTTCTCTTAAATTCAAAGGGGACCCTGTGTCTTTCAGAGAGGGCCTCTCCTTTAAAGACAAGAGCCTCCGTCTGTCCAGGCTTTGCCCTTTGGTTGAAACCTGAGATTCTGTGAATCTCTAAAGCACAGTTTTCAATAAAACAGGCTTGACAGCCATTTCACTTTCACCCACTTTAGACAACAGCTTTTTTGATTTCCTCTTTATCTGTTCCTTACCTGTGTCCAGCTCAAACAAAAATATGGGTAATATGTGCCTATCTCCCTTTCTTTTTTTTTAATATATTTTATTGATTTTTTTACAGAGAGGAAGGGAGAGGGATAGAGAGTTAGAAACATCGATGAGAGAGAAGCATCGATCAACTGCCTCCTGCACACCCCCTACTGGGGATGTGCCTGCAACCAAGGTACATGCCCTTGACCGGAATCGAACCTGGAGCCCTTCAGGCCGCTGCTCTATCCAGTGAGCCAAACCGGCTAGGGCCCTATCTCCCTTTCTTTATGTTTTCTCTTCCCAGCTCCCCATTAATGCCTTCTCTGCAGAGGCCCCAGTGCCCAGCGACATAATATGACTGAGGTGTTAGCTTCTTCAGCCCTGCCTCCCGAGTACTTAAGAACTTAATCAGTTAGGACTTTCATAATTACTTGCAACTTAAAAGAGGGTCCTAGAGAAAGGATAATACTTAACTCAAAAGAATGAATCACTAATGGTGAAAATCACAAAACAAACAAAAAAATCAAACCAGAGAAAGAGAGGTTTGTGTTAAGTCAATAGGAAGGGAAATCTACTGGTTCTGCCATGGGCTTGGCTGAACTTGACCACCAGAAGTGAGAGGAAAAGGAAGATAAATGAGCCCCAATATGGAGCCCTGGGAATACTCCCCTGTGAGTCAGTGGTGTGGGCTCTCAGGAGAGGGCCTGGGCGAAGGGGAGAAATTGGCTGTGAATTTGGATTTGGGGGAATGACCGGAGTAAGATGGTGGGTCCGGAGCACAGTGGGGGCCATTGTCTGCCAGTCGAGAAGCCTGGCATTACCTGAAAAGACAAGTGGGGCACCACTCTAGAGCTCAGGCGAGAAGATACTGGGCAGGAACCAGTGTTTGCAGATCATTCCAGTAGCTGTGGGCTTGATCAATTGCGGAGGAGACACCAGGAGCAGGAAAATCAGCCAGTAAATTGTAGCAACAATAATAGCTAATATTTGCTAGGTATTTGGTGTGTGTCGGGCACCGTGCTAAGTGTCTCACGTATGTTAACTCATTTAAAAGGTAGCCCAGATCTATGTTGTTGGTGTTATTATTCCGTTTTATAGATAAGGAAACTGGAAACAGAGAAGGTAAATAATTTGCCTAAAGCTACCCAGCTAGTAAGTAGCAGGGCAAGGATTCAAACCCAGATGCTTAACCTCTACACTGTAAACTGCCATGAGGATGATGACCTTGATGGGGAGGCAGTTGTGGCCATGGGGAGCAAGAACGTTTGTTTTAATCTCAAGCTGTGCGTACAGTTTATGCTCTGGGGTGTGAGGAGGTAGAGAGAAATAATAAAGACTGCTTCTCAGAAAACGTTCAGAGCTGGCAAAGGCAGGAGCCAGGAGGTATGAAATGTGAGGTGTCGCAGGACCACAGTCAACATGCGTCTGGCGGCACAGCTGCTCTTCTAACAGCTCATCGGATTCATGTATGATTCTAAGTAGGGTCTCCACTGGACTCAGTACAGCTGACATATGAATAGTAGTTTCCTCTTACTGAGCATCAGTTATACGCCAGGCACTGGGCTAGCAGCTTGACAGGTATTATCTCGTTCATTTCTCAGAGCAAAACTATTTTAACTTCTATTTTATAGATGAAAAACCAAGGCTCCAAGAAATTATGTGACTTGCCCAAGGCATGCAGCCACGAGAACACCAAGATTTGAAGTCAGGAAAGTCTTACCCCAAAGGCTATCAGCTTCCTGTACACTCCTAACTAAAGGTAACATTTCAGGTTGGAGTGTGTGGGTCCTTCCTTCTCCCACTCCCCAGAAGAGGCCCCTTTCCCTTACTTAGCTTTTTCATCCACACCCCTCCCCACATGCCTCCTTTCTCATGCCTCCATCAGAAATAATCTATCAGTCCCTGCGTCTGAGAATGAGTGGCTTTCCTCAATCCATGACCTTGTTTCGATATTTGCTTTCCTTTTATGAATGGCCAGGGAGCAAGGGCACTCAGGAACAAGCACAAGGTGTGGAAACGGGAAGCCTGTGCCAGAGGTATGGCTCCTCAGCTCAGGGATGTAAGGTTATGAGCCAGCCTCCATGCTCTCTTTGGGTTGTTGGGAGAACCAAGTGAAATGATGCATGTGAAACGCTTTGTGAACTGGAAAGCCTACCCCGTCATCCCTCATCGGTCAGGATTGAGTCTAGAATAACTGTCCCCCATGTTGCTTCCTCCACATTAGGGGAGATGGAACTGTGGACAGGGAAGTCTGGGCATCCATCAGAGGTCTGCTGCGAGCAGAACCAACTGTCTGCCGAGTCAGGGCTGCAGGCGGGCCAGGCAAGACGGCTCACGTTTGTATGGGGCTTCACAGCTTACAAAGCACATCGACATCTGTTACCGGGTTGCTCTGCAACCACCCTCTAAGGCAGGCAGGGGAGCAGCCTTTATCCCTGCTGGTCAAAAGAGAAAATCGAGTCTTCAGAGAGCTTAGGAAGTTGCCCAAAGTCACATAGTTCCTGAGTGGACAGCTGGGCTCATACCCTGGTCTTGGGCCCCCTGACCCACCGCTGCTTTTGGCTGTTGAGTGGCAGACTTCATCCGTTTCATCACTCCACTCAGCACCACAATAAATACACTGGGTAACGTAGTGGTGCATTGTATGACTGTATAGTTTGCTATGAATTGTGCATAAATATATACTTAGGTATCAAATGTATAAATTAAGCATATATGAACTTGGATTATACAGTCTTTTGTTTTAATCTCAAACTGGGGACATTGCAAACATTTCAGAAGACCCTTGAAAACACCATTAGCCCTAAACACCATGTCAATAGAGCCCAATGTTTAAAACTCCTTGCTCCCTAACCCAGGCCTCCTCTCCCCGTTCCAGTTCAAGATGTTCTGCTATGTTCAATTCACCTCACCTAAACTCAGATGTGGGATCCCCTCCCCACTGGTGGACCAGAAAAATCAAGGGTCCCCTTTAAGTTGACAAAAGGCCAGGGGCTGTCATGGGGGAATGCTCCCAGTTGCTACTTGTTCTTCAAGTCTTAGTCTGACCATCACCTCTGACAGCCTTTCCTGACTCAGCGCAGGTGTCCCTTTTCTGTGTTCCCACAGTGCCCAGTAATGAGCTCAATCATTCTGTGGAGAATGTCAGTTGTCTGCATGACTTCCCTTCTAGATAGTGAATAACTGGGGCCAGGGACTGTGTCTGAGTCATCTCCATCTCCCCCAGCATAGGACCTGTCAACAAATGCTTCCAAAAGAGTGAGTGAATGAGTGAAACAATGAATGAATAAATGGAAGATTATTTGCATCCCTTCTAGCTCTTAAATATTTCTCTACTCCTTAATCTATGTCAGAGAAAGGGTGGAGGTTGGGGGTTGTATGGCATTAAGGCCAGAGAAATATACTTTTAAAAAATATCATTGATATGCCCTGGCCAGTGTTGCTCAGTGGTTGGAGCATCGGCTCATGCACCAAAGGGTAGAGGGTTCAATTCCTGGTCAAGGGCACTTACCAGGGTTGCAGGTTCGATCCCCAGCCCCAGTCCAGGGTGCCTGCAGGAGGCAACAAATCGATGTCTCACATCAATGTTTCTCTCTTCTTTCTTCCCTTCCACTCTCTTTTTTAAAAAATCAATGAAAAAAATATCCTCAGGTGAGGATTAACAACAAAAAATTAGTCTTGATAGAAAATTTTGTTTTTAAGGCCCCAGCTCTTATAGGCTCCCAAATAATTGGCCCATGGAACAAAGCATGGCCAGAAAAGTGAGGTATGCCAGCGTCCTCTCTCATATTCACGATGCTCTCAGCTTCTTTAAGGAGACTGATCTTCTCTCCATTCCTTACCAGGTCTCAAATAGTCAAGCTTCAGTGTCCAAGTGTTTGCTAGGTAGCAGTTTAAATTTATCCACTTCCTTTGATGACTGCAATTTCTTTTTAAATGTAATGTATGGCTTTCTCCATGACCTACAAAACAGCGCTGTTCACTCTGTGTTATTTGGGGAGAAGTCCTCCCAAACCTTTATTTGGAAAAACGAGTGTGTGCCCGAGCCCATTGTTCTCAGTGGGAAGTTTGATTCATCTCATCAGGGAATGGTTGGGGGCAATTCCAGCCTGGGCTTCTTTCTTTAATAAAGTGGCACCTACTTGGATGATAAGGAGCCACTGAAAATTGGAAACATCTTACAAATGCAAAATACCCTTTTATATAGAAACGTATATCTTGCTTTAGAATGTGCTCTGTAATATTATTATAATAAGGATTCCTATAAGAAGTTTATAATAACTTGGGGAAATGTTTATGAAATAATGTTAACTTTGAAAGCAGAACGTGAAATTACATATACAGTATGTCCTCAATTCTGTTTTTGAAAAGTGTACAAAGACAAAAATAAAGTTTTCTCATTTAATCTTCCCAACAACCCTATGATATCATTACGTAGAATTATCAAATAACTTGCCCAAAGCTATATAGCTACATGTGCTGCCCAAGGTCACAGTGCATGTATAGAAGTTTGATTGTGCATGTATATTTCATCTAGAAAGCAACTGAAGGAAGGGGGAGGGATACAGTAGTCCTCCTTATTCCCAGGATACATTCCAAGACCCCCAATGAATGGATGACTGAAACCATTGATAGTATTGAACCCAATATATACTATGTTTTTTCCTATACATACATACATTTTACTGCTTCTCTTTGGCATATTCAAATGGCCAGCCTTACTACTCTTGTAGTTTGGGACCATTATTAAGTAAAATGAAGGTGACTTGAACACAAGCACTGCAATACCATGACAGTTGACATGATAAACAAGATGACTACTAAGTGACTTGCAGGCGAGTAAGTATGTATGGACAAAGGGATGATTCGAGGGACAGAGTGGAATGACACAAGATTTCACCGCGTTACTCAGAACAGCACGCAATTAATATTGTAATAACTATGTATGGTGTCAGATGGGTACTAGACTTATGGGAGTGATCGCTTCATAAGTTATACATATGCCTAATCACTATGTTGTACACCTGATTAATATAATATTCTATGTCACCTGTAACTGAAAATTTTTTTAAATAAAATAAAACTTATGAATTGTTTATTTCTGAAATTTTCCACCTAATATTTTTGGACCACAGTTGACCATGGTAACTGAAACCATGGAAGTAAGCCCATGGAAAAGGGGAGACTACTGTATTTGGAGCACTGGCAGAATTGCCCTTCCCTAGCACCATGGAGCCTGATGTGGCCAAATGATTTGATTTGACCAATGGCATGTGATTGAGGTGATGTATCATTTCCAGCTGGAAACTTTAGGAGCCAGTGTGCATTCCCATGTTCTCAATTGTCTTCTGCCCAAAGATTGGCAGTCCTCCAGAGTAAGGCTCTGTCAGCTTGATCCCGAAAAAAAAAAAAAAAGACTATTTGAGGCAGCATTGATGTAGAGCATGAGCAAGAAAGGATGCTGAGTTGTTTTACGTGACTGAGATTTGGAGGATGACTGACACCACCACGTACCACAATAAAACCTGGCCTATTCTGACTGATTCAAGGGCCTTAAACATTGAGAGCAGCTGATATGAACACTCCCACCTTACTTCTTATAGTTTAACCAGGAGGTCCTGTGATACTATGGAGGAGGTTGGGTCTTAGAACCAGACCTCAATTTCAACACAAGCCAACATAAACTTACTTCAATACTTTAAAACAAAGATTATATTGCATCCTCTAAAAATTATTGTATTAAATAAGATAGTGCATACAAAGTGTATGCCACTTAGAAAAAAAATAGTAATTATTACAAAATTTTTTCTACCAGATTGATTTTTTTTAAAGATGCCCCAATCCTAATCTATTTGTTAACTAAGGCATGGTTGTACCTTTTTTATTTTGAATTTGTTCTTTCCACCAGTGAACAAAATATTGTGATGACTTTAGTTTTCCCTCTATCAAACAGTAATAAATACACAACATATAACATTAATATATTCATATGTTTCTAGGAGGAAAAACCAGTGGTTGTTATTATATACAATCTTAACATTAATAAAAGTAATCCTCTATAATAAAAGGCTAATATGCAAATGGACCGAACGGCAGAACAACCAGTCGCTATGATGTGCACTGACCACCAGGGGGCAGAGGCTCAATGCAGGAGGTGTCCTCTGGTAGTCAGTGCGCTCCCACAAGAGGAGCACTGCTCAGCCAGAAGCCGGGCTCACGACTGGTGAGCGTAGCAGCAGCGCTAAGGATGTCCAACTAACGGCTTAGGCCTGCTAGTCAGACATTCCCTGAGGGCTCCTGGACTGCGAGAGGGTGAAGGCTGGGCTGAGGAACACCCCCCTACCCCCGCCCGAATACACGAATTTCATGCACCGGGCCTCTAGTATTAAGATAAAAATCAACAAAATGAAGATAACATTATTGAAAAGCCATTTAACAAATATAATAATTGAGGTTCAATTGGGCATAACATCAGTCTAAGGAGATAATGGAATAACTTTAGGAAATAGTGGAATCTACCTTTATCTTTAAATCTAAATTCCTACTCTGCCAAATACACAGTTCCTGTCCTCAATAAACTTTAAATCTGAGAATATTAAAAAGCTCCAATGGCAACTGAAAGTCTCATGTGGATGTATGTCAAAATTATTCAACTTATAGCTCTACTGCTATAAGAAATTTAAAATATTATATAACTCTCCTACTACTTCCTAGACTTATAATGAGTTTACTCTTTTTTTTTATTCCATTACTCTACCATACACAAAAAAAGGGAACATTAGTGGATATGTTAGATGTGGCTATTTCTTCCTAACATAATGCATCTGGATAAAAGTCATATCATTATGTTGTAGATATTTCTGTAGAAAGAAAAACTTTTAACCCCTTTCTCAATGTTAGATTATATCTTTGTACCTCTTGTAAGAGAATGGAGTTGGTAATATATTGGTCATAGCTTAGGACATTCCTCATACATTTTAGTATTTTTACAGGTTGCCATGCCTTAAAATACAGAAATACATGTTGTAATGTCTCCTCTAAATTTACCTTCAATCCCAGGTCAACTCATACATGTAGAGACAAATTAAAGCTACTATGAGAGATCCTGCTGGCTCCCTTAATAAGTCTACCCCTCAGTTGTCCAAGATTGATAATGGGGTAGAATCTCAGGCTATGCCTCCCAGTCCCTTTATGTCTACTGAGGTGGACCTTCCTTCCCCTTGGGGAGATCACTAACCACCTCTATAGTCACTACGCTTGCCCAGAAGTGCTGCTCCCTCAATGCTGTGGCTCAAAGCATGACTTAGCGGTCTTCACTTGGGTCCCTGCAACACCCCCTAAGGAAGCTATCTTCACTCCCAGTGGGGACAGTGTGAGCTGAATCACTGGGAAGCATGTGAGGATAATTTCTCACCCTTGTTGTCGCTGCTGCGCCTCAGGACTCCCCAAATGACAGGCTCCTCAAGGAACCAACTTTCTTGCCCAACTCCACTAGAAATACCAACAGGGAAGTCAATTCTAGGCCAGATAGTCTCCCGCCAACCTCACCCTCCAGGTGTAGTCTGGCTATGACCAAGGGGCCAAGTTTAGACTCGCCCCAGGCCAGGCACATGGGACTGTTTGTGGGAAATGAAATTGTTAAGTACTAAGAAGAGGGGTGGGGCTGAAGGCGTGTCTTCCCAGCCGTAGACAGGACAGACACTGTCACAGTTATCAGCAGTAAGCAGCACTTCTCATTTCACAATTTACTTCATTACAGGCTCTTCCAAAACCCAAACCATTTCTCCAACTTGGGAATTCTTTCCAGAAAGACTTATTCCCTGTCAACATCTGCCCATTGTTGTTTCATGTTACTGTCTCTTTAAAGTGCTCCTACTTTCTGTACTAACCTGAGCTAAACTTTATAAAAACACAGCTTTTACATTTCTCTTCAGTTCTTCCCTTTCATTATGTTGAGCTGTGAAGTTCTTCCACTCAACACCCTTCCCTTCCATTTCTCCACACCCCACATGAGGAATTTCCTTTCAGAACTTATTTCTATAAAAAGTTCGGTTTTCCCACTAAGGAACTAGTATTTGTAATGCTCATATATATTGAAAATTATAAACCAGGTGATTTTCTCTTTTCCCCTTTATCTGCTAGAAAGCTCAGAGCCAAATTTACAGACTAATTATGAGAACTGAGTTGGGTCTTTCAGCCTACATATCTAATTTATATATCCCCCATCCAAAAACTTTTATTTATATTTCATTATTTTGTTTTATGAGTTTCTATCTGCAAAATCCAGTACAGAATATAAATGACCCACAGAAAGCTAACTAGATAGATAGATAGATAGATAGATAGATAGATATTAATAGATCAGAAGAAATGTCCAATTCATTGGTCACCTATTCAGCCAAATTTCTTCACTGAGTGCTCAGAGTTTTCTGAGCAGTAAATTCTTCTCTTCTTCAGTTCTCATCCTCCTTCTGGACTAAGTTTTCCCCTTCGGGAACTCACAATCACAGAGAAGGAATATTGTCCTTCAAGGCCAAGAGGTTAAGCAGCCTGTTCAGGGTCACATGTTGTGGCAATGGTCCAGGCAGGTCTCCTGGTTTCCAACCCAATGATCTTTTCACAACATTGCTGTTTTTCAGTTTACCACGTGGAAAGCCCACCGTTAAAGGCAGAGAACAAACTACACATTTTTTTTGAGTCCTAGTCTAACCCTATCTCCATCCATTCCTGGGTCAGGGATTTTCCCTTCTCTTATCTTTTCCCTGAACATTTTTACCTTTTGTACCACATTTCTTTCTTGTCCATTTTCAATCCTCTACTTTCAGTAGTTTCTCTGTTTAAAAGAAAAGCAACAAACAATACTCATAACTGCCTAACTGGCTTGCTGCCATACATACTCAATAAATGTTAGTTCTCTCCCCTACACATTTTGACACATATTAAATGCTCTTCTCCCTCCTTCTCTACCCCTCATTCCTGTACTTACGCCTTTCTAGATACATTGACTGTGAACTCTGCCTAATGAACCAGCAGAGGTGATAGATATATATCAATGTCATTCTGCTAAGAAAAATAGAAATAAAAAAGGTACTAGTCTGTTGAATTAGGATATCAGAAAGCACTCCCTGTTTCCAGTAAGTCTTTATGTATCTTCAGCATATTTGCTGTTTGTTTTTGCATAGCCAAGGAAAATGATGTCTGTCTGCTCTTCACCATTTGATTTTCATTGTAGAAATTTGACTTCAGTGAAGTCACAGGAAGGAAATTAACTATTTGTAGTGGACATTTGTGTTAACTTCAATATCCATTCCTCCTTTCTGTCTTTTTTCATCTGGGGATCCAAATGGGGATCCATGTGGTCCCAAGGAGGCCAACTCGACTCTCTGGCTCCAGGGGTAAAGCAATGAATTAGGCTAAGCAAATTGGCACATTCCATCTACCTGGCTACAGTGATTCGTTATCTTGTGATTCATTATCATTATCACAGAGCCCAGTCAAAATAAATTTCACAACTTTTGCTAGAATTGCTGGATCAAGGACTCTCTCTCCCCTCTGGAAATAGGAAGTCTAAAGCTTTCAGCCATTTTACTATCACAAAGTAAACCAGCTTGATATTGAAACCAAAATATAAAGAATTACAAAGAAACAAAACCAGGGCCCTGATAACATCAGGAACCTCTATTTTAGACCTTATCTAAACCTAAGCTTTTTAGTTACATGAATTAATAAATGTCCTTTATTACATAAGTTCATGTGTTACTTTCAAATAAAAGCTTCCTGAAACACTGATGTTACCTTGAAATTCATATCAATTATGCTTGTTTTTGGTAGATAAAAGTTGTGATTTATCTTTGCTACCTACTCCCAGTCCAATACACTAAAGCAGACGGAGGCCATGGTGGTGTGTGTGTGCGTGTCTGTGTGTTTTCTCAGATAATCAACACCAACAATCGTCATTATCCTCGTCATTGCTGTGGATGGGACCATCATATGTAAATCGAACTCAAATGACCAAAGTTTCCAGCAACACTGGAAATTTAGTGTCACAGAGCATATCATTTCAGTCCCATAAAAGTTATGGTATGCTGATTAAATACTGACTGGAGGCTGAAAGAGTGCTTACTTGAGGTTTACAGGGATGGAAAAGATGCATTCTCTTGCCACCTAATTTGTTTACAATATTGCTGCCCATGAATAGTGAAATGCTTTTATTTCATATGTTTTGGAGAAGGAGGTGTTAGTACTTTTTATTTTTTTATAATGGTATTTTCTGCCAATAATACAGAAATATTTTTCATGTGAGTATCTTTCAACTTTTCCTTTTGTAACTCCAGTCCAGACCTTTGTATGTTTGTTAATCCTCACCCAAAGATATTTTCCACTGATTTTTAGAGAGAGTGGAAGGGAGAGGGGGAGATAGAAACATCAATGTGAGAGAGATACATTGATTGGTTGCCTTCTGCATGCACCCGGCACTGTACCTGCAACCAAGGTACATGCCCTTGACCAGAATCAAACCTGGGACCTTTCACTCTGCCGGCCGACGCTCTATCCACTGAGCCAAACTGGCTAGGGCTCCAGTCCAGAACTTTGAATGGTTTATACTTAGCTTCTTCCCCCTCCTTGATTCTCAAAGGACAAGAGCCATCTGAATAGAGTTCCAAAAAAAAGCAAATAACTAAGAAGTTGTCTCAGTAGGAAAACAGGGTATACCCATAAAACCTCCTCATGAAACTGTTCCTTACACAGAAGGCAGGAATGAGGGACCAAGCTGGTGGGACAAGAGACCACAATGATAGAGAACATATTTTGGAGACAGGAACTGAGGTTGCTGGGAATTTTCAGTGCTAAGGAATAGACATGCATAGGGGATTTTAAAAAAAATATATATTTTATTGATTTTTCCTACAGAGAGGAAGGGAGGGGGATAGAGAGCTAGAAACATCAATGAGAGAAAAACATCGATCAGCCGCCTCCTGCACACCCCCCACTGGGGATGTGCCCACAACCAAGGTACATGCCCTTGATCGGAATCGAACCTGGGATCCTTCAGTCCACAGGCCGACGCCTTATCCACTGAGCCAAACCGGTTATGGCCATAGGGGATTTTTTAAAGAATTGTAAAGGACCAAGTAGTTGATTAACATATGAGGGCCTGAACTGCCTTCCAATGCAATATTGCTTTAGCGCTAAACTGGGGTATCTTGACTGCATAAGCAATAAGTACATCCTTTGAGGATTTCTTTATTTTCAACATATTATAATGAGCACTTTCAAACACAGAGAAAATCTGAAAGAATTGTAAAGCGTACATTCCAGATTATGGCCATAGGGGATTTTTTAAAGAATTGTAATGGACCAAGTAGTTGATTAACATGTGAGGGCCTGAACTGCCAATGCAATATTGCTTTAGCGCTAACCTTGGGTATCTTGACTGTATAAGCAATAAGTACATCCTTTGATGATTTCTTTATTTTCAACATATTATAATGAGTACTTTCAAACACAGAGAAAATCTGAAAGAATTGTAAAGCGTACATTCCATATACCCACCGCCTAGAGTCTACAATGAACAGTTTGCTATATTTGCTATCTATTCACATCTACACTTCTATCTATTCATTAATCCATCTTAATTTTTGGTGCATTTAAAAATAAGTTGCAGACATCAGTATGCTACACTCCTAAACACTTCATCACACTTACCATTAACTAGAGCTCGGGGTTTATTTACAATACTTTTTTTCTAGGTGAAATTTTCATGGAGCAGTTGCCTGAATTCTAAGTGAACCATTCCATGAAGTGTGACTAGTGTACATGCCTGTAAAAGGAAAACCCCCGTCATGACACAGAACATTGTCATGGTGATTTCTTTCTAACATAAACAATCAGTAGTGCTATTTCTCCACTCCATGCATTAGACAACAAATATTTTCTGAGCTCCTGTATAGTTCAGATGTAATGCTAGGTGTTTGAGATAGAGAGGTAAATGGGACATAGCCCTCCATAGGAGCTGACAGTTTAGAGAAAGAGATGCCTATAATTGAATTAATTAGTTAATTAATTTAATAGTCACAGTTACTGTGGAAATCTGTTCACACAGAAGAGAGGCAGTCAATGGCCATGAGGTGGAGTCAAGAAGGGTTTCACACTGAGCATTTTGAAACATGATAAAGAGGTCCCCAGCTGTCTGGGAATGGAATTAGTGCAGCAGTAGTCCATGACCCTGTGTGGAGTCTGGCATGGCTGAGCTGCAGGTGAGGGGAATGAGGTGAGGTTGGAGACGCTGCAAGGGCCAGGGCCAGGAGGGCCTTGAATGTCCTGCTAAAGGGTTAAGCTGTTATCTAGAAAGAGATGGAAGCTCAAAAGGAGCCTGCTGAATCCCCAAGCCAAGGTGACCTGGGTCAAGTTCACTCCATTTTGATCTTGCGAGAGATGAAGGAAGGGACTAACATGAAGTTTCTGAGGACAGACAAACATTTTGGGATTAAGTGCGAAGTTATGGGAAATTCTACTCCATAATCCAGGCTGCTGGACTCCAAGGGCCATGGAGGCTTCAGGGGGCTATCAGACAGAACATGGCACCCCTGTCCTGTCAAATCCAGGAAAGGAGCCCTGGAGACGCCTGGCCTCGAGAGCCTCAGGGACTAAGGAGACATGCAGAGCCAATATGGGAAAAACTGAATTCTAACATATTATTTTTCAAAGTAGCCATTTGCATTACAATCACCTAATAATGATAATGGAACAACTTCTTTAAAGTGTGGTGAAGGGTCCTGCCAGGCTCTAAACAAGAGATAAATCTTGTGGCTGAGACAACTCAATCACTTTTGTTAACACTGAGAAAAAATTAAGTGATCACAGAAACACAGGTTTGTGTGTGCCTGTGCACACTCATACATACAACCTGTTGCAATCAAGGCTGAGCTTTCTTGTGTGCTAACGACCCCCTCTCCCCCCTGCCAAGAAGTGTAAAACAATCCAGGATAAAGTTTCAAATTCTGTTTCAGTAGAATGAGAAATAATTGTGCTATTGTATGAGAAGTAGTAAAATACACAGTGGACTATTAAATCCATTGTTGTAAAATGTAGAACATTACTGGTTTAAATCCAACAAAATAGGGTCTCTTCATTGACAGGAAATATTTCAATGGCCAGGAGAGGGTTATAGGAGTTCAGCTGAGAATCTCTCTTACTGCACAAAAGTTTTAGTATTGTTTCTCTTTTTCCTGAGTCTAAATTTCTCAGTTATTTCATTCACAACTTCTTCTTACCTCAACCTCCACTCACACACACACACCACTCCCACACCCCTCTCTCCAACAACACAGAGCACACGTCAGCTAGCCCATCAGCCAGTGTGTGTAAAATGTTTGGAAATAACTTTTAATATCAGCTTTGACAAAGAGCAATAATAATAACTGGGAAGGAACGCTTACTGCAAAATTGAGTTCTACACAGTAAAAGTTTGATAATTTGATTAATTAGTCATACAGCCATGCAGACTCTGTGACAAGCCTGGATTCTAGAATTCGTTTAGAGAAGTTTAATTGTAGTGCTTCTGAGTTCCAGTGCCCATTAAAAACTTAGCTCTAAGGAGATACCAGTTATAAGTCATGCTCAGCCTCAATTACTTAGTATTGTTAAAGGAACTTTGAAAGAAAATTCAATTTCTTGAGTTCTCGGTTGGAAATAGTTACTAATTATAGAAAGTTTCCTTAACTTATAAGTAAAAATGTTCAATTTTCAGGGAAGGGAATTTTATGGTCTTTATCCAGCTAGTATCGCATACCTGTGCCATCCTAAACCCAGTCTGAATGAGGAGGAAGCTTTTGGTGGCCTCTAAGGCAGTCCAGTCCCTGCAGACAGTTCTCAATGTGCTGCTAGTGGCCTTACAGAAAAGGGTCCCTTAGGCACTTGTTTGTATAATAGTCAGCAACGGTCAATTGTCCTAAAATGAAAGAAATGTAGGATTCTGTTCCTCCTGCAAACCACAGGAGTGCTTCCTGCATCCCAGTTCTGATCAGATGTCCTCTTCCTTTGCTCTTTCTCTCCTTTCTCAGTCCTCTGGGAACCTAAACCAGACCCAGTCTCCAGCCTGCTGAAACCTGGAGAGTGGAAACCCTAGGCTGCTCCAGGCTGTGGACAGTCCACCCTCAATCAGGTGTTGGCTGGAGCTACAGTGAGCTCAATGCTCAACTTGGGGAAGATCTGTTTCAGAGCTCACTCATGTGGCTGTTGACTGGCCTCAGGTCCTTGCTGCCTGATGGCTGGGTACATCAGTTCCTCTCTACGGAAGCCCCTGTATAGGGCTACTCACAACATGGTAACTTGCTGTTCCCACAGTGAGGGCCCAGAGAGATAGAGATAGAGATAGAGAGAGAGAGAGAGAGAGCACTAGTCAGCTGGAAGTCAGTCTTTTCATGAAATCCTGTCACTTCTACTAGATCACATTGGTTAGAAGTCAGTAGGTCACACTCAAGTAGAGAAGATTATAGAAGGGCAAAAATACCAGAACATGAGGTCACTGGGGACATTTTAGTAGCCATCTACCATAGTCTGCCCCTGTCCCCCAGTGATTCATGACCCTGCCTCACATGCAAAATGCTCATGTTTTTTCTTACCCATGGAAGCTCTCAGTGTTTCTCAGTCACAATTTTTATAAATGGTCACTAATTCAATTGGATGTTTGGCAAGAATATCATCCACTTGAATCTTGAGCTACTTCCACTGTGGGCAGGGATATTTTTAAAGGGCTTTGAACTCCAAATTCATGGACTCCCCCCTTGGGAAACTGGTATAAGGCATAATCCATCAGTGTACTATATGGGAGTGAGATGAGGTCATGAAACAATCAACTTGGCAGGGCATGGTCAGATGAGGTGGAGTTATGTGAATTCCCGCCCTGAGTGGGGTCAGGAGGGGCACTTTGAGTGCCAGGCCCTCTAGGGACAATGAGTAGACGAGCTGAATCAAGGACTTCATGACATATATGGTTTGTTTCTGTACAGTGCTCATCAGGAATATGAGCCATAATGCCCATTTTCCAATTTTAGAGACAGAAGTGATACAATAGATGGGTACACAGCTTGGGTTTGGGAGTCAAACACTTGACTTTGCATTCCAGCACTGACTCGGCAGTGTGATCTTGAGCAAGAAGCTTACCTTCCCAGGGGTACTAAAGGAATCATTAGGACTAAAGGAATAATGGCTGTAAAGTGCTTAGCATTGCCCGGCAGGATAAGGGATAAACCATGCTAGCTACTGTCATGTTCACAAATTCTCTTTGAGGCATTAGGCAGGGCCCCAACTTCTCTCTTCATGCATATGCTGCGATCATTTATTAGGGAAGCTGAGAGACAAACTTTCTAGCCTCCTGGAGGACCTGTCATGCCTGGAGGACCACCAGGGACACTCTTGTTTGCCCAAGGTGATCTGAACATCTGCTGCCAGGCAGCTGGAGCCAAACTCTGATTGGAGTGTCATAATTACACAGCCACCGTCCTGGGAAATGAGAGAGGAAGAGGCAGATTCTGTGACTAATCCAAGCCACAGTCCACAGAGATCTCCTGCAGGCAGCCAGCCTCCAACAGCAGGGCCCAGACCTGAAGTTTCTCTATAACCCAGCACCAAGCTGAACACTTGGCGCACAAAAGGTGCAATGAGCATTGGACCGAGGTAAGTCTCATCTTCTCTCCTATTGTTGGCACCACCCCTGTCCCCAGACAATAAAAACTGCCTTTTACTGAGTGCCATGCACTGTGCCAAATGCTTTCAAAACCAGTTACACTCTCTCAGCTCCCCAGCCAGTCCTTCATAATATGGATATGGAAAATAGGTGGCAGCTTACAGTCTACCTGACAACAAAGACCATGCATATATCCTACACCAAACCGCCTCAAGCACACTTGTAAAAGGAAGATGGAAGAAAGACTCTTTCCTCTCCTTCCCTCACTCTGGCTCCAGATGTGCCCAGGATTAAGGGGCCACTCTCCCACACACAACAGATGCCTTGCAGAAACAAGTGAAAAACCCACTGTAAGCTCTGAGCGCCGCCAACCTCCTTGTACCACCTGGTACCATGGTCAAGGAAGCAGCTCATATGCAATGATGGGAGCCAGTTGTGTTCAGCATTTCCATCTCCTCATTAGTAATTTATAATTAGCCATTGTGGGACTATTTACACCATGAACATTAGTAAACACCACAAACCAGGACTCTTTCTTTCTTTTTTTTTTCTTTTTTTTTTTTTCCAGAGAGCTGGTTCTTAAACATTTACCAGCACAACACTGTTGTAGAGTAATGAGATATAAAATCTTACCATCCCGAGACAACATTCTCATCAGTATGCGGACATTTTATGCTGCTATGAAAACTAGGAACATGTCAGATGGAGTCATATGCTGCTTTGGGGAGCTCAAACCTTTCAATTGCCTTGCTTTAAGTATTACAGCTGTCATCTTGGAATTTTTCATTTACCAATAGAACCGTTAATCCACCTATAAAATATGATTCACATAATGAATCCAGGTATTTCACCCAGTGCTAAAATCCAAAAGCAATTAGCCTTTTTGTTTATTTCATGTGGGAGTTAGACTAAAAGCAAAATGAACACACAGAAAAAGAGCCAGGCATTGGTCCAAATGTCTGAATGATGTACTAATTAAATTGTGTAACAACACTGCTATCTTTATACATACACTTTATTACAGGTTGGGGAATCAGCCTGGGCCTTCCAAGTCAGCTCTGGGAGAGCACTTCTTTAAAACTAGCGGAATGGTACTTGGTAAGGCTTTGTAAGGAAGATTTAGTGACACATTCAGAAAGAACAGATAAGACTTTGGATGAGATTTGAAAAGGCTTGGTTAATTTTTCTCTTCTCTCTGCTATAATATGACCTTAATCAGGGATAAGAGTTTAAAAGTCCGCTTATTCATGTATTCACTAAATAAATACGATAAAACTTGAGGTAGATTCTGGGGATAATATAAAATTAATAAGACCTGTCTCGGGCCCTCTAAAAGTCCTCAGATAGCCCCAGTTCGTCAGAGAACTGAATGTTTCTGAGAGCATGTCCCTAAATCTGACATAGGACTCAGAGATTTCTTGTGGGTTCAAGGAGGGTTTGCTAATATTTCCAGGAGAGTGGAGGGAGTTTACTGAAGGCTCCCCAGAGGGAAGTGGATTTGAATGAGTTTCTCTCTCATTTCTTTCATTCTACCCCATAGGCTTCCACAATGAGTTAATGAAATATGTATTGTTGAAGTAGCTTGTTTCCAAAACTCCTGCTGGTTGTCACAAGGAAGAAGAGTGATAGCAATGGTGGCTAATATGCATGGAGGTTTTCTAGGGAACAGGCACTGCTCCAACGTCACTACATTTCATCTTCACAATGACACTAGGATGAGTGCAGATGAGCAAAGCGAAGCTTAGTGAGTGATGGAGTTGGCATTTGAGTCCAGGGGTCTGGTGTGCCCCTTCATACATTGTCTCTTTGGGATTACATGGTCAAGTACAAGTATGCCATCACAGATCTCACCCTACTTATCATAACTTCATCTCTGTATGCTTACTTTCTTTAACAGATTGTCTAGTACAGCAACAGATAGATTACGACATGAGCCTTGGAGTCCATCTTGAGTCCTCCTCCTGGCCACATCACTAACTTGGCTGTCACATCAAGACAAGTTGCCTCTTCAGTCTCAGCTGCCACTACTACTCATCTCATGCCATTAAATCCAAGTCCTCCTAAACCACTCCCTGTCTCCTTAATCATCAGGCCCTGCCGGATCTCCAAATCTATGCAGGTTGTTCCTACTCCCAACAGAGTCCCTTTCCATCTCCATCATCACCCTATCCCGACCCAACCCTGGCTCCTCACCCTGGATTGGCCCCTCCCTCCATGAAGCCCTCCCTGACCCCTCAACACAGGGTCAACTCCCTGCTTGGGTACCTGGAGGACCCTGCACTCATCCCCAGGGTAGCATTTATTATCTTTCACACACTCAGTGTAACTGCCTGTTCATCTCACCCACTGGACCTGCAGTTCTTAACCACGGGAGCCTCAAAATTAGCTAGGGAATTTTAAAAAAATATTGTTTCCCCCAGAGTCTCTGGTCTTAACTATGGCCTAGAACACTGGATCTTTAAAAGCTCCCAGGGGATTCTGATGGGCACCCCTGACTAGAAAGTATATCCCTGATTATAAAGTGCCCTGGATTATAGGTTCTTACAAGCTGGGCTTGTGCATTGGCTCACAGGTACACACCCAGAGCCGAGCATGTGCCTGGCTAAGAATAAGAGACCATTGAGTTTTGTTAGTTGACTTAATGAATGAATGAGTAAAGTTAATTAACCTCACTTATCCTCAGTTTTTTTTCATCTGTAAAATGGTATTATAATACCTTCTGGGGTGATTCTCATGATTTACCTACATGAATGGAAGAGAATAAGAGACTATTGAGATTTGTTAGTTGACTTAATGAATGAATGAGTAGAGTTCATTAACCTCACTTATCCTCAGTTTTTTCATCTGTAAAATGGTATTACAATACCCTCTGGGGTGATTCTCATGATTTACCTACATGAATGGAAAGATTAAGGAAAATGTCGCAATAAAGGAACGCCTCCTGATCCTGGCATGAAAGAACCTCTCTATTGTCTGCTTTGGCAAAAACTCTGCAATAAAACACATGTATGAAGGGTGTTCCAGAAAGAAGAGACAGTGCTTTTTGGGGGTAATCAATATGGTCATTGAACACTATGTTACGTTTCAGGGTAAAAAATGAAGTTGTTTTATTATATTCCTTGAATGACCCAACACCTCTTCAACATGGTTTGTACCTGGAAGATTTTATTCCAAGTCCTGTCTTTGTTCTTCCCTCTTGGCCACCATTTGCCATGACTCACCCACCACTCAGCGAAGGACAGGCTCACCCTCTGCTCACAGATCTTTCCCTCTTTCAGTAGAGCTGCTCTGAATTCACCCAATGTCACACCTTGAGAGCCAAAACACCACCTCAGGGTTCACAGCACTTCAAATGTTCCCCAGAGGAGAAAGAGTCAGCACATTTCCAGGTTCTTCTTAGGAATCCTTGTCAGGAATCAGGCCCAGCCTCAGAAACAGAAGTCTCATTCTCCCAGGAGAGACCCAGCCAACCCTTTCCAGGGTTCCATCAGTTTCCTTCCCACCGTGCTGGCCCGTGGGTGGCCAGACCAACCAAAGTGGGGTTCACACACATTCTCTTATGGGAGCCCAGGAAGGAAGTCTGGAAGATACAATTAAGGTAGGACTTGGAAAGGGCAAGTTCTACAAAAGAAAAGAAAACCATGCACTGCCCTAGGCTACCTCCTACTCCTTGGGAACTCAGGGTTGAGCTGGAAGTCTGGGGCAGATGTAGGGGTCACTGATATGTCCTCAGGCATCACCAGCATGCGACACCAAAGTATGGCCACTGTTGTTGTTATCTTTTCCTTATAATTACTCTGAATGCCCAACCTGAAGATTCTGGGATATTATAATTTAATTAGGCTGCCCCAACCCCAAGGAGGACTCACATGGCCCCTCAATCTGTCTCCATGCTCATCTGTTTCCTCTAACAGGTGACATTGCTCTAAAGCACTGGTGTTCTTCAACTCTGCAGGTTCCTTACAACACCTACTTGGTGGTTCTCCAGACATCTCAACTCCTTTAGCTCCAATTCCATCTAAACAGGGACATAGGCTCCTCCACTGCTATCATAGAAGGTAACCCTGGGGCTTGCTATGACAACTCTGTCACAGGGTCCTGACCAGTTCTCACACATGGTAAAAAGTCCTTATAAATCAGTATATTTATCATTTGGTAAATCCAGTGAATTGGTCATTTGATGAAATTTATAAAACAATCTACAAATATTAAAATGCTGTCAACAGGGGAAAATTACCTATATATGAAATATATGTAATTTACATATATTATATATAAAAATAAGTATTAACTAAGAAAATTTTATATGAGATGCAAACATTTTAGTTATATTCAGAAAAATATATATACCCATTTATTCAACAATATTATAAGGTACCATTTATGAACCAGGCCCTATTTTAAGAACTTGGGAAACACCAGTAAACAAAACATTCTTGCCTTTATGGAATAATAAAATAAATACTGTGGTATGTTAGAAGATGAGGAGTTGCAATGCAAAAACAACAAGAAGTATAGAAGGATAAGGGAATCTGAAATGCAGAAGAGGAAATGGCAATTCAGCGGATAATTCAGAAAAACTATATTAATTAAACATATTCAAGAAAAAACATTGAAAATGTTTATTAACTCTATTCAACAAAACATTTCACAGTCATTAAATATACTTAAAAATAATTATCAAAGTAAGTTTGAAAGACAAGTCAGTAAATTTAGTGAACTTGGCAAATTGGCCTGCTTCTTTGCATTCGTGTAATAAAAAGACCCATTTCAGAAATTTTTCTGAAAGGAACAAAGTCTACTCCAAGAATAAACTCCAGATGACTCTAGAACAAAATGGCTAGCAACTTCTAAAGATATTTCTCTTACTGGGGACAAAAAAAAAAAGGTAATTTCTGTTCCACCAGCGCTTAACTGTATCCATGAAACAGCGCTGAGCACTCCTAGTCATTGTGGAAAACAAAATGGCCACCCCAGTTCTAAGGAGAATGCTAGGGAAGGTTGGGGTGATCCTCGGTGTGGACCCTGAAGAACAATCAGGTAAACACAGGCAGAAAGGAGAGAGAGCCTATGCTTCCTTATACAGGACCCAGCACACAGCAGTTGCTCATATGTGTTTGTTGAATAAATGATGGTAACATTCTGCCTCGTGTCAAGCAGGTGCTAGGGAATATCTGCTCGTGGTGACCAGGGGGGAGAGAAAGCAGAAGTAGCCTTTACTGAGTACCCAGCACATGGTTTCCTATATCCTCTTAACCCTCACATTCACACTTACACATTCAAGTGAGAATGGGAATCATCGTGTAACTGATTTCATCTTTCAAATTAGGGCACAAATCACAGGGCTCACAGGGAACAGAACCAAGATTCCAGTCCAGCTCTGTCTGCTCCCACACCCAGGCTCTCCCTGCCACTCTACGCTGCCTGTCTGAGGCTGAGCTAAACAGTTAAATCGGGGAAATATATAAAACCAGTCAGGCTCAATTCTGTTGTTCCAAGACATTGTCTTTAAGACAAATATTTTGGTGTCATGTAAACACAAGCACCATCTGTCTGTGTGCATGCTATCTGTCTGATCCACTTACTCTATCTGATGCAAAAATCACCACCATCAGCTATTCAACAGACAAAACAACCAAAGGAGCACTTTTCCACTGGTTGTTAGGGGAACAGGCATAGCTTTAGCTCTTCCACAATAATCCCCAACTCGGAATTTGCAACACCCCAAGGATATTTCCAGTCACTGTAGGGGATTTTGAAAGATTCTTAAAAATTCTCAAAACCAAATTAGTGTCAATGTACTTTAAGAAAGAAAGAGGCTCTGCAGTAGACTTTTCAGAAGGCAGGGAGAAGGATGGATGGTGAAGGCCAGTAATGGTGAGGACTGCTATAATGAGCAAAGGAGGAAGGTGGATGTGTTTCCCATTTTTTTTCACTTAGGTAGCCTTTCCCCCAAGAAAAGATGAGTATGTCATTCTTGCTTGTAATAGGCATGAAGACCTTCACGTTGATATGATATGAGAATATATGAGAAAAAATAACCTCAAATGCTACAAAGATTTTTGGGTGAAATGTAAAAGGACATGGAGCTAATTTTGTTTGGAAAAAGGAAAACTGAAGAGCAAGACTGTTTGTTGTGTGTGGGAGTGACACACAGCAGCACTTAAACCCCTCCCACCTCTGTTTCCCTCACCTGTGGCAGGCACCACTCACTAATAACAGAACGCTAGCATGGAGCCAGAATTGAGCCTCAGAATCCTTCTCAACACAACTCTCTAGGGAAGCTCATGAAATCTACTGGTATATTGATATACACTGTTATATCATGAAGGGCAAACTGGAGGGCAAAGCCAGTACCCAGATCCGATCTCTCTTCCCCTCTTTTTACTTTGTCTTTAATCTTCTAATTTCTCTCTATAATTTCTAGAGAAACCTATTCTTTTCAAATTGTTCTAAATTTGCATTCATTTTTACCACCAAGCATCCATCTACCCACCTCCTGCATAAGCATGCGACAGTTAAAGTGACATTGATAAGAAATGGCCTCAGCCTGGGAGTCTGAGGACCTCACTATGAATTCACCACACTCCAGCTCTTGACTCAGGGTAAATCCATTTCCTTGTTTATAAAAGGAGGATACTTACAGCAACTTCTTCATGTGGTTATTATGAATATCAAATGAAATGACATAAAGAACTTGCACAGTGCCCAGAAAGAATAGACATTCAATAAATGTTAGCTCCATCTGAGGAAACACGGATATTTAGATAGACATAGATATTTCAAAACAAATTAGCTACCACCATTAAAATAGCACCCTGATCTACCATGTTACTGATATTGAACACTTTCTCTTAAAATCCAGAATCAGCTGGTATGCCCCCTGTCCCATGAGATTTAGGTAAAATTAACCTGAGCTCCACCCTGCAAAGGCAGAGCCCTTCCCAAGGCCACAGTAGATACCAGGGGCTCACGTTCTCAGGCCCATCATCCCCTCCTGGTCCCCTATAACCTTACACATAGATTCTATTCAGAATCCTTTCAGCCTAGACACAAAGCTTACCTCCTTTCTCGTCTGCCAAGAAAAGGCATGAGGTGTGTGTGTGTGTGTGTGTGTGTGTGTGTGTGTGTTCCACAAAGAGCTTTTGAGAACAGAGGAGCCCTGTCTTCCCAGTTTGCCACTGACCCTGGCTGTAGCCCTCAGGAATGTGGTTATCCATCCCCAGCCTCTGCCTGCTGAAGGCCATCAGCCCCCATCTTAGAGCACAGGACATGACACCACTTCCTGCCAGTGTCTCTCATCTGCCACCCACATCTGGCCCACAGTGCATACTCACGCCTTTTTAGCCCTGACAACCCAAAGTGGCACTCCAGCAGGCCTGAACATTTTAGATTTCCTTTAGATTTCTCAGGTGTAGACAAAAAAAGTTGGATCTTAGGCCACTATCTTGCCCCACCCACATACAACCTGCACAGAGCCTGAGACTCCTTGAAAGTTACTCTCTCTTGAGATAAAATAGATGTATCCCACTGCTTCAGCCCCAAGAAAAAAGACCTCTTCAATATTATTGGTTCCACATGCTTTTCTTGAACCATACCACTCCCTCATCAAGAAATGAAGACTTCTCCTCACCTTGAAATGAGCAAGTCATCATGACTGCCTCAACCAATAGCATATCTGGTAGAAGTGACACTGCATGACTTCCAAGATGAGGGAAAAGGAAATATGGCTTTTTACTGGCTCTTTCTATCCAGGATTCTTAGTCTTGGAATCCAGCCACCACGCTGTAAGAAAGTCCAGGCTATCTGGAAAGGCTGTGTGTATAGGAGTTGTGGCTAATCAACAGAGCTAAGATCCCAGGCAATAGCCAGACACATGAGTGAGTGAGCCTTTAGAGCAGTAGTTCTCAACCTTGGCTGCACATTAGAATCACCTGGGAACCTTTCTAAAATCCTGATTTCTGGGCCTCATCCTCCAGAAATTCTGTTTCTTTGTTACTAATGTTGTGGCCCCACCCAGAGGCTCCTAACTCATTTCTTCAAGCTGCCTTGACTGATACCAAGTGGAGAAGAAGATGCCAAGCCCTGCCCCAGATGCAGATTTATGGATCCTAACTCATTTCTTCAAGCTGTCTTGACTGATACCAAGTGGATAAGAAGATGCCAAGCCCTGCCCCAGATGCAGATTTATGAGCAAAATAAATGTTATACCTGTTTTAAGCTACTCGGTTTTATAGTGGTTTACTTTGCAACATTAGATAACCAGACCAAGTATGCCTATCAATTGCTGGAGATTATACTAGTAAATGTTGACACTCTGTATTTCAATGTAAATTGGTTAGTCACTGACCAGTCCTGGGAGTTAGGGGAGTCAGCACTCAGGCACCAGACAACATCCCTGCTCCAGAAATACAAAGGCCAGACCCTCAGTTCATTCACTTATTTTCCGACCCATGTTAGTTGGGATTAACCCAACCCTTAAAGACCAGGTAAGAGTGGCTCCAATGTCCTCCTTCAGGTTTCTGTGAAGTTCCACATAACCCACTTCTTAACGGAGATGCTGCATGAAAAGTACTAACCAGTTTCGGGTTTCTGTGAAGTTCCACATAACCCACTTCTTAGGGTTGTATGAACATTAACGGAGATGCTGCATGAAAAGTACTAACCAGTTTCTGGACATGTAAAAATGCTCCATACGTGTTAGTTATTTCTCATTTGTTCCACACACATTGACCAAGCCCCTGCAGTCTTTCAGGCACTGTACTGGGCACTGGGATGAGAGATTAAACCACACAGTAGGAAAAGGGAGGGACAGTAAGCAAACACCGGCTGTGAGGTTGATGCCAGAGATAAGCTCTGGAAGACCTCTGATAATTCAAAACTAATTCTTCTTAGAAATAAACGTAAAATGGGGGGTGCATTCTAGGGGTACATAAATCCACAAACTTTCCAGAATAATGTGCTCTAAAACTTTTTATTTTTCTTAGCATTATCTCTAATACTTTGCTGAAGGCTTGTTCTTATATTAATAGCATATCATGGCAGTTGCTGGAGCGTCCTCCAAGTATTTTATCACTTCTAACTTCTAGTCCAAAGTATTGATCTTTCTGATGTAGTTTTCATCACTGGTGTCTGCAAACATCACCTAACGAATGCTTGGATGACTTTGCTAAATTATAACAACTGAATATTAAAATAACAGGTCAATAGCCACCGAAATTCGCTCATGAACATTCCGGTGCCTGTCAACAGAAGGGCCAAGAAATGCGGACTCCGGAGATCAGCTGAGGTGGCGCCGCCACGTGGCAGCAGCGAAAACATTTTGCAATCCCCTGGGTCTTCCAGTCCCTGATGAGAGCTTTGGTTTGGGGTTGAATTGCATTTGGGGGGAATTGCATTGCTTACATTTTGTGCAGAACGTGAAAATGAGTGTTTCTGGGTTGGACTGTTTCAAGTCCAGCAATCAGATTCCTGTGAAATGTGTGTGCCCATCGTCACAATGATCTGACAGAGGCGTGGGAGGTGCTGAGATCACACTCTGGTGTGATCTGCTCCCAGCTTGAGCAATTCTGTCTTCTGCCCCTGCAGCTGCTCTTTCCTTTCCAGGTGGGCTCACCTTTGCCATTGGTGTGTGCTCTCACCAGGCAAGCAACCTTCCTGCCAAAATGAAAGCAATAGTCCCAGGAGATACACTTTGTCATGAGCTGCAGTCTCGGGCCAACACCTCGCTTCTGATAGTCAAGACAGTCCATCCCACAGGAATTCATAGACATTGAAGAAAAATATATATCCTTTCAAACACTTCACTGCAATAAAAGTATTCAAAGTAGTTAACCCTTTTCTGGTTTAAATATAGACAGCTTGACCAACTTTTTAAAAGAATGGAATCTCTGATTATATTTTGAATGTGAATTTAGGATTATGATATTGTCAATTTTTTAGTAACTAAAATTAGAATAAATCAGGCAGGACTCTACAAGTTCTATTTTAAAGAAGTCAGCATCTTCCCATTGATAGCTTATATTTTTCTTTAGTAGCATTTCAAATAGAAGGGAAATGCTTTCAAACATTATGTAATCCAAGCATATTGAAGCAATGGGCGAGGGGGGTCTTACTAAGAGTCCTAACCGTGAGGATGTATAGAATGGATCTAACATTGAGTGATTCCTGAGATCCTAGACTTTGGGGAGTCTCTGATATCCCATTAAGGATATTCAATAAGAGTGTGTGGCAGGAAAAGCATTGAGCCATCCATCTGTGGCTTATTCTCATTGTATCTTTCACTCCTCATTCCACAAAGAAGGTTGTTTTTGTGTTTTCTTGTCTCAAGGGTGTTTGTGTTACAGGCAGAGAGCTGAAGTCCACTGAAAAGGCCCTCTTCTTAGCTTATGTTCTCAAAGCCAAAACTCTTTGAAGAGATTATGTTGTCTCCCCAGAGGGCAAGGAGAAAGAAGCTGCTATCCTGGGGGTGGCAAGAGGGACAGCCAGAGCACCCACTAGCGGTGATGGTAGAGACTGGGTGCTCTCCGAGCACATTCTCCAAAAGTCCTCTTTTCAAGTTTTTTCTTTAGAATAATATGTTTCTTTAGGGTAATATGATTGCTGTTAACAAAGTGATGGAAAGATATTATAATAAGGTTGTGGAAATAAATATGCAGTGAATACGTTAACGGTCCGAGTAAAGGGAGTAAGTGTCTCAGGGGAAGAGCCTTTACAGTTTGTAGAATCACTCTCCCTGCAGACCTCAGCACAGAGGCCTACACTGGGTGTTGGGGGGCTGCTGAGCGCTTCAGCCAGGTGCCTGCCCCTGGGGTTAGATCCCGGCCTTGCCTTTGGGCAGAGCTGGAAGAAGTTGGCCAGGACTGAAGCGTAACTATGGAGAGCACTCTCAACTGACTGTGGCAGCGAGCCGCTGAGATACCTGCTTTCAAGGAGCGACACAGACTTGGGCAATGAACATTCGGTAGCAACGAGGGCACCGGTGAAAAACACTCTTTCTCATATATTCTAAACTGGACAGGTCGCTTTCCACTTTGAGCCCTGACAGTTGGGCAGAAATGCCTATGCCTTTAACCACTAACTCCTTATGAGGCATCACATATGATGAACCTTGGCCATCTTAAGAGGGCTTGGGACCCTTAAAGAATCTTAATATATCAAAAGTGGTAGACAAAGGGCCAAATGCAAGCACAGTTGATAACTGTCTGATGCATCAAATACTGATGATCCTCTAACCCCAGGAGGATCTAAACTATATTATTAAGTGATTAATGTGAGAATATTTGATGGGTTGTTTACTCCTCAAGCATTTATTATGTGCTCACTATATGCTATGAACCATGCAAAATGTTGATACTAAAAGTATGGACAACATTTTTGTTCCTGCCCTCAAGGAGCTCCCAATCAAGTCTGGAAGTTGGCTGAAAATTCAACAGAGCCTATAAGATGTTTTATGGAGGTATGCACATATTTCCATGGGGGCCTTATGGGAGAAGAATGGCCAAAGATGGACCAATTCACTCACTTTGGGGGATTCTAAGTGAATTCCTGGATCTTATTAAAACACTAATAGAAGCAATTAGAACTTTTCCCTCTTGTTTTAGTTTCAGCCTTTCAGAATTTGAACTTCTGTAGATTAAGAGTTCATGGGTCTTTGAATGGATTTCAAGAAATCAGTGAAGTGGGTGAGAGATATGTCATATTTAAGCTCCTTTCAAAATTATGTCTGTGGAAAAAATTAATTTTTGTCAAATGTTGTTTTTAAGTAATTGTTTCATACTGCACAAATATACAGTGGCATGGAATATCAGAGCTTTCCTGCTGATATATATTTTTAGATGTAACCTTTCATTATGATTATGAGCATTAATCCTTAGTACATGGCCTGGTTTAGGTAGAAAACATCAAAGAAAATAAAATTGAAGAAAACGTATTTCCTTGAGGTCATCCCAAATGTGATGGACATCAAAAGCCTGGTCCCTCTTGTACAGCCAGTTTCTTGCTCAGTGGAAGCATAAAGCCAGCAAAAGCAGAGGAACAACTTGCATCTGTCTATTGTGGTTCAGAATGGATTATTTTCATGAGAGATAGGTCAACTTGAAAAAAGTAGAAAAATTTACACCAACTCAAGAGCCTGGACCCAGCTTATCACTTGGCCAAGCAAAATTAGCCTGTGTCTGGGCAGAACTTGGAGTCGTTTGCCTTAAAGCAATCCAGGGATCTGTAGTCTGAGAAGAGAAAAAACACTGAAGTAGCACCTCTGTCAAGAAGTGTTACCCTTTCCAGAGTCACCAGTGATTGATGGTCCTCAGTATGTCCAGTTCCTAGTTCTTCTGTTACATACATGCAGATGCCTATTTGGTGAGCCCACTTTGGAAGCATCAGATGGTTAGGATGGCTTTGAAATAATGAAAAAATTCTCTGCCAAGCAAAACCTAGGAAGGAAAATGTTGGTGCCTTGGGGACAGATGGAGTACACTGCCGTTCCACAAAGCTTTACCGTTGTTGCTGAAAAAGAAGCTCCACACATCTAGTTTTCTACAGTCACATGATGTAGACAGTAATTCTAAAAAGTCATGTCCACTTTAACTGAACAGAGTCAGGACCAAAAATGTTGGTGCCTTGGGGACAGATGGAGTACATTGCCGTTCCACAAAGCTTTACCATTGTTGCTGAAAAAGAAGCTTCACACATCTAGTTTTCTACAGTCATATGATGTAGACAGTAATTCTAAAAGTCATGTCCACTTTAACTGAACAGAGTCAGGACCTTGAATCATGCCTTATCAATAGGATTTGTCAAGAAATAAATGCTGGCTTTCTAAAGTACACGTTTTGAAGCAATTGATTACCTTCAGGAAGAAAGCTTTACTTTTCTTAAGTGACTAGCAAAGCCCATTCTTGGACAAATTTGACAAAGAGTTCATTCATGACATGAGTGACTTGATTGACATCTTTGGCCATGTGAATGAACCATAACTTTTGACTCAAGGTCCAGCAGATCCCATTGTGGATACTGCTAAAAAAAAAAAAAAAAGTAAAATTTCCTGACCAGGATACCATTGTGGAAGAAGTATTTGGAGAAAGAGGGCTATGTGCTCTTTGTATTGTTGGAGAAAGGGCATCTGGAGGCCAGAGCCAAGAGTGAAAAGGCTTTGCTGGCTCTTGTGCAGGTACAAATGGGCAGACAAAGAAATCTTTGAAGAATACTTCTGTTGGCTGACCTTAAAATTGGAATGTACGGTACTGATTCTTTCTTTAATGACAAAGACAATGTTTATGATTTAGACACTGACAAAGTTGACCTCACTAAATTGAAGACAAAAAAATAATCTTACATGGATTCAACTCAAAATGTTTTAGATAATTCTATGTTCCTTGATTCAAACTACCCTAATCTATAGAATAACCTGTGAAAACCCTTAACACTTTTGCTAGCAAATACCGTTATCAGAATTTTCTATTCTTGGTAGCACCAAAATAAAAAGCCTAAACTCTAAACTAATTGCATGTAAAAATATACTTGCATTATCTTGTGAAAGAAAAAAAACACTCTATAATTTCAACTGCTTGTTCTAACCAAACAATAGCAATCTTTTTATGAAAGTTACTTTTGAATTAAATTTTGTTTTAACGCTATCTGCATATTTTGACTTACTAAGGTTTTTAGGAAGTAGCTATTAATATTTATAGGATTTGTCAAGAAATAAATGCTGGCTTTCTAAAGTACACGTTTTGAAGCAATTGATTACCTTCAGGAAGAAAGCTTTACTTTTCTTAAGTGACTAGCAAAGCCCATTCTTGGACAAATTTGACAAAGAGTTCATTCATGACATGAGTGACTTGATTGACATCTTTGGCCATGTGAATGAACCATAACTTTTGACTCAAGGTCCAGCAGATCCCATTGTGGATACTGCTAAAAAAAAAAAAAAAAAAAAAAAAAAAAAAGTAAAATTTCCTGACCAGGATACCATTGTGGAAGAAGTATTTGGAGAAAGAGGGCTATGTGCTCTTTGTATTGTTGGAGAAAGGGCATCTGGAGGCCAGAGCCAAGAGTGAAAAGGCTTTGCTGGCTCTTGTGCAGGTACAAATGGGCAGACAAAGAAATCTTTGAAGAATACTTCTGTTGGCTGACCTTAAAATTGGAATGTACGGTACTGATTCTTTCTTTAATGACAAAGACAATGTTTATGATTTAGACACTGACAAAGTTGACCTCACTAAATTGAAGACAAAAAAATAATCTTACATGGATTCAACTCAAAATGTTTTAGATAATTCTATGTTCCTTGATTCAAACTACCCTAATCTATAGAATAACCTGTGAAAACCCTTAACACTTTTGCTAGCAAATACCGTTATCAGAATTTTCTATTCTTGGTAGCACCAAAATAAAAAGCCTAAACTCTAAACTAATTCCATGTAAAAATATACTTGCATTATCTTGTAAAAGAAAAAAAACACTCTAATTTCAACTGCTTGTTCTAACCAAACAATAGCAATCTTTTTATGAAAGTTACTTTTGAATTAAATTTTGTTTTAACGCTATCTGCATATTTTGACTTACTAAGGTTTTTAGGAAGTAGCTATTAATATTTATATGCAGAAATGAGATTAAGAGGATTATAAGTTTAAGTATTATTTTAATAATATATGTGAAAGATATGTTTCACATATCATTCATATCAAAGATATTTGGTATATGTCAGATATGTACCAAATGTATTATATATGTACCAAAGATATTTTGTACATATCAGATATGTGCTAAAAAAAATGTATGCAGAATATGTGTATAATGTGTTCATATGCATTTTCCTGGAGAAGGCATCTGTAGCTTTCATTAGATTCTTAAAGGCTACCCAACCATTGACACATACCCCTAAAAAGGATTAAAAATCACTGACCTCATTAAATGTGTATTTTCTGATGGGTTCTATATTAGTAGAAGGAGCACACCCAAATTCATGTCTGGGGGATTGTCATAATAAAGTGAACATTTTTAATCCACAGTCCATGGAGCTGTGATAAAAAAAAAGTACTTTTATTCTTTAGTTCAAATAAATTTTTTAAAAGTTTAATTAAGTTTTTGTTCTTTTTCCCTCAGCATCCTCAAAGTCCAGGTCTGTGTCTTTGAGGTGCAGGGCAATCCTAGCAGCCCTAACCCTAACATCCATGATATACTTATTAGGGATCTTATCATAGCAAAGGTACTTAAAATAATTAGCCGTGGAACCAAGCATTACAGCAACATAATATATTGCCTTTCAGTTCTCCAGAAGGCTCCTGAATGAGAAAGAGAGTTCAAAAAATAAAGACAGATGGAGTCCAACATAGAGAAGACCAATCAGGACAACTTTCCCAGAGCATCAAGCACATGTGCCCATAGACTGGGAGCATGGGTGAGTGAGTGTGTGTGTGTGTGTGTGTATTTGTATGAGCATGTGAAATGAGCAAACAGCAGTGATTTCTGCCAGCCAAACACACATCTTTGAAAGTGGAGAGTCAGCCCTGGTGATGCTAATGGAGTGGAACATAAATATTGGCAAGCTGGTTGTCAAATAGAGGCGTTTAAAGATTGGAATTTTTCAAGGAAAATGTTAACTGCAGTTAAAGGACCGAAGTGGTCTTAACTTGATCTCAGAACCTAGAATTTCACTTGAAGTTCTAAATACCCAGGACTCTTGTGCTAAATTTAGCCTTCCCAGCTCTGCAACTAGCATTTTGGAACATTTGGTCCATAACGATAAATCATCATACTTGTTAAATACAAGGTTAGAAGGGGACTAGCGACATAACCAATTATTGAATCAGCCTCCTGAGCAGCCCGGAGCAGAGGTGCGGGTACAGGCCAATAATGAACTGTTTTTGCACATATCGCAGCAAGTGCACTCACCCCAGCCAGATCTCTCACCCTCCCGACAGCCCTGCACACCCTCCTAAGCTTTGCTTCTCACCACTTTTCCAGATTATTCCATCCCCAAAACCAACTTAATTTCTACTTTTCTGAGGCTTTCTTCCCCACGACCACATCAATCTCTATCTTCTCTACATTCCTCCAAACCCTTCACTCTCAATCCCACTCACTTGCTAACTCAGTTGCTATCTTTCCTATAATAGCAGCTAACACTTACTTGAATGTTTACCAGGCACCCTGCAAAATGCTTTACAGGAATGACCTCATTTAATCCTCACAGGAGCTCTATGATGTCGTTTTTTATCACCAATCACAGGAGACAAATGTTCATCTGAGGAAACTAAGGCTTAGAGAGGTGAAGAAACTTTCCCAGGGACCATGACTAGTAAATGGTGGGCCCAGCAATCAGCCGGGTTGTCTGGCTTAAACACTTACTCTCTTAATTGCAAAATTAACAGCTGCTGATACCTAATGTGCATATACTGTCTACCCAGCTAGATTTTATGCTCTTCAGGGCACCTATATAACATTTCCTTCATGTCACCCTCAGAGCTGGCATTATGCTATGCCCACAGTCAATCAGTACTTATTGAGGGAGTAAATGAATTAATAAGTGAATAAAAATCAATGCTCCATCTGCAAAGGCCAAGAAAAATTAATTGATTTGGACCTTCAAATCGCTTGCAGAATCAGGAAAAATGTTCCTGCTGCTGCATTTGGCAATAGAAAGCAGATAAATTGCTGACTTGCTGCCCATGTGCTCAGTCTAGAGTGAGAGCTGGGAGTAGGTCTATGTGAACAACCATGACATCCTTCAGTTTTGTCCCTGGCAGCTCTCCAACCCACCAAGCCTATCCTGATCCTCAGAATCCACAAGGTTCATTGGGAGAGAGGTGAACACCACAGGAGTTTACCAGTGTCAAGGCCAATTCTTCCCGAGACCCAACGCTGCTCATCTGGGCACACACGCACGCACGCACAGATGCATTAACAATCACCCATGTGCACTTAATGTGTATTTGGGGTAAAGAAACACTAAAATCCATGCCAGGCACTGTGTGCCAGGAGCTGGGTGTGAAAAGGGAAGTTTGGAGACTAGTAGGAGAATCGCAAAAGCAATGGTAACGAAAAAAAATCATGAAAAAGTGGTTGTAATAAATACACCATGCAGTTCTCAGACAGCAATAACCACAAGACAACATGGGAGCTCAGAGAAGGGGTCCCTACCCTCACTGGAAATTGTTGGGTTGCATGAGTGGAAGATGCAGATGAATGAGGGAGATGTGTTTTACATAATGAGGTACTAGATTAGGCAAAGGGGGCAGTTGAAACTTCGTCCTTTCCTGGAGCAGAGGGTTAGACCTCTCTAACCTCTGATGACCTCCCTCTGCACATTCCCAAATGTGACTGCCTCTCGGAGGTCCTGAGTCCCTCTGAACCCCCTTCAAATCTCATAAACAGAATGGAAATAGCAATTATTAAATATTAATTCTGAGATTTTAACATCATATTTAAAACTTTTTGGAACTTTTAATCAGCAGTCAATGGAGATTGAGATATTTTGCCCTTAACTTGTTCATCTATAAAATAATATAATAATCCACACTTTGCCAATGATTGTAAAGATTCATGTATTTATTCAGTAAACACTTATTGAGCCCCTACTGTA
This sequence comes from Myotis brandtii, assembly GCF_000412655.1. Lineage (NCBI taxonomy): Eukaryota > Metazoa > Chordata > Mammalia > Chiroptera > Vespertilionidae > Myotis > Myotis brandtii. The sequence continues at coordinate 2,241,728 of NW_005356674.1, forward strand.
GTCTGGGCATGGTGTGAGGGACAGAGATACAATGATGAGCAATCACACATTCAGAACCTGCTCTTGTGAACCTCATAGTCTAGGAAGATAAATGGACTTTGAAGAAATAATCACACAGATCTGTGTGCAATTACCTACAGAGATGAGCCTTGAGAAGGAAACATGTATCCTTAAACGCCATGAGAGCATCTAAGGGGGAACCTGGCCTAGTATAAAGGGTCAGGAAAGACATCCCTGAAAAAGTAACTCAGGCTCAGATCTGAGAGATGTCTAAGAGCAAACTAGATAAAGAACAATTCAAGAGAAACCAGGCAGGGAGAAGCCTGAGCAAAGGCCCTGTGGCAGAAGTGAACCCAGTGAGAGATTAACCAAAAGCAGGACAGTGTGGCTGAAGCACAGAGCACGAGAGAGAGTGTGTGCAACACAAATTGCAAAGGGAGTTGGGGCCCTGCCATCACATCCTTCTCCCAAGAGCAGGGGGAGGCTCCTGGGAAGCCCTCAGCCTGTTACATGATCAGGCATGAATTTTAAGAAGCCCCCTGGCCACTGTGCGGAGAATGGATTGGAGGGATAAGACCAACTAAATTGTTACGGGAGCCGTAAAGACCAGATGTGATCAAGTTTGGTTTTGAACCTACAGAATTTGAGGTGCCAAGTATAAAATAGAATTGAATTTGAGATAGCATATGCCACATAAATGATTGCTATTAATTACTGTAAGATAGTCAGGAATATAGAAACAAGGCTACTATCTACAAAGGGAAAACTAACTGGATGTATTTTGAGAACAGCAGTGCCAATTCCACTTTACTAGGACCATCGTTTTAGGCGAGGCCATTCATCAGTGTGAGAAGATTGAGCCGAGATCCCCGGAGGCCCCTTCAGAGTGTCCTTGGAAAGCAGCAGATTGACCCCTGGGAAGAAGCCAAGGAACCAAGCCATATTTCTCACCCTGGGACAGCAGCGCAAATACTGCCCTCCAGCCTGAAAAGAAGGAATTTGTCTCTATGTAGCTGGACTTACTATTCCAAACCTACTAAGGAAAAACAAATTCCAAACTCAGAAAGCTTTAACTTTTCGTGGCTGAAAGATGTGAGGAAGTTAAAGACCACCATTCCTGCTCCAGAGGACTTTGGTTGGAGAGCTAATTAACGAGGCTTCCTAAAATCATAATCTAGGTAAGCTGCATGCGATCAGTAAGCCGTGTCCCGGACTCGGTAACCAAGAACCCATTTCCCTGACAAACTGGCTCATTTTTTCATAACAAATTTTAGCTTCTTGGGAAGGTGCTTCCATAAGGCGGTGGATGGAGGAACCTGCACCCCACGGGGGGTTCATTGCACAGGAGCTGTCAGCAGAGGAAGATAGAGAGCCCAGAGGCTCCTGATACAGTCGCCATGGCAACCAACCCAAATCTGGTCCATTTTATTCACAGACCAAAAAACCCAGTTCAGTGAACACTGTAGGAAAGTCAGAGCAGCTTAGATTAACCAGGCTATCTTCTGGCCCCAAGCAATCTGCAGGATGAGACCTTGCATTAGGCAAAGGTCTCCACTGTGACAAAGCAAAGGATTTGTTAAGCTCTTCGGATCTCACTGGGCCCATTTAACTTCTAGTGTGGGATAAAAAATTACTCTTCTCCAGCAGGAGGCCTGAAGTTTCACATGAATTCAGTTTGAAGTGGTAATGGTCACGCCAAAATAAACAATCATCCAGAGCGATTTTATTTCTCATCACCTGGGAGGTCAGCAGACTCTACAATCAGCACCTTCTGCTGTTTGACTTGCCAGGTAAGAAAACAGACCGTGTTTTATAAGTGAAAATATGTTTTGGAATTGGCTTGAGTGTTAACATGCAATTCACATGCTTAAATCCTCCTTTTTCCTAATAATGAGAACAGTGTCTCTGAGAATTGAACTCATTCATTCATTTAATTATGTTTAACCAAAACCTACTCTGTGCCATAGGGCTACAGAGATGGATAAGCAAGGACTCTGCTCACAGTTCAATCAGGGAGAAGAACTTGATAATAAATAAATAAATAAATAAGTAAATAAATAAATAAAGCAAGCTGTAAGTGTGTGAGAAATAGAAACTTGCTCATGCAACAGTTCAGGACACGGGGTCCTCCACTATAATGACAAGAGAGCCCACCTTCTTCAATGCGTGGCTGCCATGACACTCTGGCTGCTATTTCATGGGAGGTTTCATGACACAGACCTGCCAGTGACACACATCACCTCCACTCACATCCACTGGAGACAATTTAGCCACGTGCCCATGCTTACCCCATAGGGAATCTGGGAAATGTAGTGCACCTGGGCACCCAGAAGCTGTGCTACAGTCCTATTGCCAAGGAAGAGAGAGCAGAGTTGGCTGAAAAATTGTCCATCTGTAACAATAACAAAGACATATACAACGTTTTCCAGAAACAGAGAAGAGAGACTAAGAAATACCTATCATACCCAAAAATACTTTAAATAGCTATAAAAAATATTTAACTTACAATTCAATAATACTAAAGTATCATTTTCCTATATTAAACTGCCTAAAATAAAGAAAAAGTCATAGTAATTATTGGTGGCAAGGGTTTAAAAGGAAGAGGCACTTACAACTGCAGAAAGCACCAATTAGTACAACATTTCTGAAGGGCGGTTTGAAAGTATGCAGGTAACAGATTTTTTAAAAGTCACAACAATACAGGGAATCTGTATTTTAACCTAGGGTCTGAGCCCTCACTTCCACTCAGTAGGGGACAATTACACCTGTCAATTCAAGATCCTGGTGACCTCCAATGTAAAACTAAACTCTTTGAGGTGGGAAATTTTATCAAATTCAGGATTCCCTCTATAGGTGACCTCTGTAAACTGAAAATAAATTCTGCCCTTAAGCCTCTAAAATGAGCACAGCCCTGCCAATACTTTGATTGTAGACTCCCAACCTCCAGAACTCGAAAAGAATAAATTTGTGTTGTTTTTAAGCCACTGCCTTTGTGGTGACTTGTTACAGTAGCATTAGGAAGCTAATGATCCTTTCCTGTGCCCTACAGAGCCCTCTCACCCAGCACCCTGATCTGATGGCACAGACTGATCTGCTAGAGGAATTTGGAGCCTGGAATAAGCAGTGTGACCTAAGCCAGTCAGAGAGACACTCCCAGGCAAAGCCTGGCCAAGACCTGTGACATCTGAATCTGCTGAGCTGGGGACAGAACCTCAGACCACAAAGGGTAATGGCGTAACCAACGCAGGGGGGCAGGAGTGGTGGGGTTTATGGGTTATGGTAGCTAAAAACAACTGGCTAGACCAGCGGTGGCTCAAAGGAGTTCAATAGATCTGACGAAGAAAATCTGATGAGGAAAGCTGACACCTTCAGGCTTTCCTAATGTTCTGAGCTCTGTGTCAAGACAAACTGGACTCCAGCCACCTGCTGACAGAACCCCAGGCACTGACAGTAGGAAACCTCAGCCATCAGAGTGACTATGAACGTGTGATGTGTGAGCACGGATCTCTCATTGGAGAGAAACTGGTCCTCCCACACTTTGTCCCTCTCAATCAAACAAATCATTCAAACTCCTGCATTCTGTTCAATTCTGTACACACACAAAAAAAAGACTTGGAGCCCACAGATGCCTAAGGACAAACAGCATGACCTGTTGACATCCTGAGGTTGTTGGGGGTGGAGTTTCCATACCGGGAATGGAAGTAATTGGTTTGGACACACAACAATGCCTGGCTGCAGCCTGAGGAGCTCACACCATCTCTTGCATAAGCTGATGTGGGTGAGGGGTATTGCTTGGGGGTGGAGTTTCCAGACCGGAAATGGAAGTAATTGGTTTGGACACACAACAACGCCTGGCTGCAGCCTGAGGCGCTCACACCATCTCTTGCATAAGCTGATGTGGATGAGGGGTATTGGGAGTGTAGCGGCGGGGAGAGGAATTTTAGAAAGTTTGATGTGTGAGAAAACAAGAGAGGAGAGACTGAAGATCTGAAGAACAGGGAGGAAAGCATTGGATGAAGGGCATATGTGGAGTTAGTGGCTTGGACAGGAGGTGGAAGTGATATCAACTGTATCTCCAAACATTAGTGTAAGGAATTATTCAAAAGGTTGAACTTTGGCCTCTTAATATTTCTAGGTAGGGCCCCTGGATCACAGAGCTTACTGAGATTGAGAACTGGGCTGCAAATTTTCCATTCTTCTCTTTTGGAAACATATGAAATAGCCAAATCTGGCACATATGAATGGCATAATCACTGATTAAGGTATTAATTCCAATGTCTTTCAATGCATTTCTAGGTCATGTTTGCCACTGACTACAGCAGAGCCTGACCCTTGGCACTTAGGTGAAAAAGATTGGAAGTCGGAGCAGAGATTGATGAACAAGCACAACCCAGGAAACAGAGCAGGCAGCAAATCAGAACCATGGGTGGTCAGACAGAAGAAGTAGTATAAAGCGCAAGCCAACAAGATCATAAAGAGAACTTCTGACCTAACCTGAGGATTCTTACATAGTTCCTAGTGGAGGTAGATCAAGCCCAGGGTATGAGCAGCACAGGGTCCTTGGGTAAAACCAGATAAGTGGGTGCACCTGAGGAAGGGGTGGGATGGTCATAACTGCTGAAGATATATTATCACAGCCCCTTTCTATTTCACCCTCTATTTTACCATGAAATCAAGTCCCATCCAGGCCTGGGAAACATCCCTGAGGGTTCATAACAGCATGACATCAAAAGCTGTCTCTGAGCCAGCTCCTACAGTTGCTGGAGACCCCTCTGCATTCGGGTTCTTTCTCAGCCATGAGAAGAAACCATCAGAAGGATGGAGAAGTAGCTCCTCTCTAGTTCCCTGTCATTCTTCTATTTTTTTTTTTCATTTGGCAGAAGCAGAGAAAGAAGAAAAATCATGCCACTTAAGTGTGAAAATTTCATGACTCATACAATTCTTCAGTGAAAGTAGCTTTCTTCTCAACTCCTAGAGACATCTTCCCTCCAGTTAGGTGTTTCCTGCAGTAGCTGCTGGCTAAGTAGTATTGGAAATTTACATCCTTTGCCATCCATGCAACCTGCACATTTTAAGCTGTTCCTGACATAAACTGTTCCAAAAAAGTCTTTTCTAAAGCATCTGTATCTCTTGCCCCGGAATATTTTATGCCAACATTAAAATATGGATTTTGCAGTATAAATGTAAAATGATCCCCTCACAGGGCTGCATCCTTGGGTGTGCAAGAAAGAGCTGGGGGTCATCCTCGGGATCAGAAGGCACAGATCTGGGAGCATGCGCCAGCTGGGCTCCACTTCCCCTGCAGGCAGACAGAGAGAGGTCTTTAAAATGTCCGTGCATGGCTTGAGAAGGGAGCCCTGAGATGAAGTGAATGGTGCTGATGAGGCAGCTGCTCTTCTCAGACTCATCCAGGAAAGCCACCAATTACAAGGCATCTGGGATCTGAAAAAAAGGCAAAGCATGGGACCCTGGGTGGTGACTGCAGCGTGTGCTGTCAACCACGCTAGATGTTCACAACAGCAGGACTCACCTGGACTGAGCAAAGGAAGCCATGGGCTCAGACAAGGTAGGTTGGAGGGGCTGAGAACGGGCTCTCATGGGCTACAAAAGAGAGGCAGCCTTAAAGAAAAATACTCAGACTCCTTCAAGAAACCCAGATAGTCAGAGTGAGGGTAATAACTTGGGTGAAGGCCAGGGTAGGGGGGAAAAAGGCAAAAAGCTTAGAAGAAAGATAAATCTGGGTTTAAGACCATCACTATCACTGAACAGTTAATTTAGCCTCTTTGAGCCAGCTTCCGCATCTGTAAAACAGTGCAAAGAATAATGGAGGTGATTCATATAAAGCACAGTACCTGGCACATAAATGCTCACTAAATGGTTGCTCATTTTGTCCTCATTGTCATTATCATCGCTATATTTATTGTTATCATTATTGGAGACCAGGACCATGTCTCATTTGTACTCAATCTCCAGTGCAGAGCCCAGAGCCTGGCATATAGAATTCTTTCAGTAAATATGTGAAATGATAGAGGGCAGGGCTGGCTTCATAACCACACAACTCAGGGAGTTGCACTGGGCCCTGTGCTTAGCAGGGCACCATGTTTGATTTAATTCTCTGCTGTGGATGTCTTGAGATTCTTAATAATTTTTAATATATTTTTATTGATTTCAGAGAGGAAGGGAGAGGGAGAGAGAGACAGAAACATCAGTGATGAGAGAGAATCACTGATTGGCTATCTCCTGCACACCCCCTTACTGGGGATCGAGTCCACAACCTGGGCACGTGCCTGGACTGGGAATCAACCCGTAACCTCCTGGTTCATAGGTTGACACACTCATCTACTGAGCCACGCCGGCCGAGCAAGATTCTTAATAATTTTTGAACAAGGATTGCACACTTTCACTCTCACAGAGCCCCATCAATTATGTAGCTCGTCCTGAGGATTTAAGGAAGATGTAAGAAGGAAACTAAATCATGACTAATTTGGGGAGACAAGAAATCTGCAGAGAGGCTATTAAGAATTATGTGTATGAAGAGTTTCGTCTCCAGAATATGAAGGTCATCAGAGGAACCAGCAATTGTTCACTCTGAGTTGTCATCGGTTCCTGCATTTCACAACGTATTGGAGGGACAGTTGTCCAAAAATGTCTGGGACCTAACCTGTTCTTGCCCAACTATATTTCCTGAGTTTACAAATCTTAATTTTAAAAGATCAAAATAATAAGAAAGAAAAGCCAATTCTGTCCCAACATTTTCTGGATGCTGGCTCTTGTTTCTGCCTTCTAATATATGGACGAAAATTGACAAGCATAATATATATTATTTCACAATCACAACTCAATGTCTTAAGACCATTTTTCCTGTCGAAACATCTGACCCAAACACTCACAGCTCGTGCATTGATGGACAGCATTTCATGGCATCACTGAGGCGGGTGCTTCAGTCCACACCATCCAGTCCTTAATGGGGTCAGTGGTTGCAACATCACAGACCAGTACTCTGGCTTCGCAGTTCTGCCTGTCACACTGTTTCACAAGATGCCATTGAACCACACTTACTTTTTACATTGACATGGGTTATTCTAAATGTGACCATTTAAGCCCCTTTAGAACAATTCCATTGTTTAAATGGGTCTAGGGTTAGACTCCCAGATGAGCTATCACCTACTCTCTGGGTCTCCATATCATTCATCCACTCAACCCGTGGCCTGTCCTATGCCAGGCACAGGGGCCCCAGAGATGAGAGCAACATTATTTCTGTTCTCACATAATTCATGAGTGAGCTAGAATAGCCCACAATTACACAGGTTCAAGACATTAGTATACTCCCCTCACCCAACTACAGGGTAAGAGAAGACATCCTGAATGATCGACAACTGAATGGAGCTTTCTGAGAAAACACTGGCAGCATGTAAGTTATAGAGTGGGAGAGCTTGGCTTGTTCCTGCAGGTTTAAGTGCTTCACTCAGTACTTCTGTTGTGTAGGGAGCAAGAGTAAAAAGTAGGGCAGGGTAGACAGGAACTCCAGGGCCAGGCTACCTTTGGTCTTTATCTGAAGAGAAGAAAACCATCAAAGCATTTTTAAAAACCTGATTAGATTTGTGATGCACAGAAACCTGCCCCCTCTGCGGCAGGTGTCAGGGGACTGAGGAGGTAGAGAGGGAGCTGCTCTTGAACTCTGATTTCTAAATCAGCTTTGTTTGCTAACAACTGGAAGAGGGTTTGAGGCAGCCTAAAAGAGGCAGCTACAGGTGTAAAGAGGGGTGTAGGGGCAGAGCTAGGTACTTACAGGAAATTTGGGGGAAGATTTGCTCAACTAGGTGTGATGTAACCACCTCCTCCCCTCCCCATGAAACCTCCTGTAGAAGTTGTATTATTCATCAAGGCTTTCAGAGTGAGATTGTGTTTGGGGAGTCGATGGGACCATATGCAAAGACGAGTTTCACTGCACAGATAGAGCTTGATCAAGAATGATTCAGAGTTCAGTTACTTCCAGATAATATAAAGGTCTCTCATCTGGCCCCCCGAAGGGGTCTGATCCCCAGCTCAGGCCTGGGGCTTGCCACACAGGGACTCTCCCACGGCATCCCCCACTTCCCAAAGCCCCCCCAGATGTAGCGATGATGGAATCTTGCACATCTGTTCCCCAGCACCGAGATGTGTTTATGCTCCTGAAGTTAAGGTTTGTAATGGGTTTTGCTCACGGGGATGATTATTTTAGTGCTGACTCTTTAAAAGGCAATTGATAACAAGTTTACCCAGACACAAGAGCTCTGGCGATTATCTGCAAATTCAGGCTCCGTGAACAGCCAAACCAGATCATTTAAGACCCCCTGGATCCATTCGGGGGCCAAGATTATCCAAACTGACAAGCTAAACAGGAGATAATGTATGCTAAAACGGTGCCTGTGCAATCAAGATGCTCCTCCGGATGGCTGCTGGGAGCCGCCGCACTCCCGTCTTTCCTGATTTTTTCCTTCATGGGCTCCCTCCCTTCCCTTCTCGCTTTCCCAGTTAAGGTGGTAGGGAAGGGGACAGGGGGGGTGTTTAAAATGGTGAGACCTGAAAATTCCCTGAGATACTTTTTCAGTTTTTCATGTGAAACTTGAACAATTTGTAGGGAATACAAAGGTCTCCAATTTCAGGGTTTGTTGTTGTTTTGTTTTTAATCACAGTTCTGTGCAGGGCCTGGATGATGGAGAAATCCCACCAATGAGAAGGAAGACAAGTTCTGAAATGGCTTATCTCTGCCAAGTTTTTTAAGCACCGCCTGCAAACATTCCGCCAGGTGGTCTTGGCCTTAGACCTGGGCACCCAGGCTTCACAGGTGGGAGAAGCATCTGGCTCATAAGGGAGCCTGACTTGCCCTGAGGATTCCCTCCTGGATCCTCTCGGGGCTCAGAACATTGGGACAGTCCCTGAAACAAGCCACCTAATTCCAGCCGCCAGGCTCCTCGCCCACCAGCCTGGTCAGAAACAAACTGTAGCACGCGTCTAGCAGAGAATGAGCTGACTCTGCCCCTCTCCCCCAGCTATTCACATGAAAGTAAAGGCACAAAAAGTACCAACCAACCAAGACCAGAAGAATGAGAAGGTAGAGGAGAGTGGAGGATCCGTCTAAACAGGTTTCAGAGGCCAGAGAGCAGGTGGGTGGCTGTTAAGTTTCCTAGAGGAGCTACGCACATGGGAAGGGAACCGCTTTGCCCCGCAGTCAGATAAAGAGAGGCCGGCATCGGAAACACCAAATACATTGAGAGCTGGAGAGAGATGTGGGGCTGAAAACCATGAAAGTTGTTGAAAATCTATATAAAGAGCATTTGGATCTTCTAAGCCCCCACAGCCATCCCAGGTGACCAGGCACCATCCGATTTCTCTCCCCTTTGCTGAAGACAGGAGGTTTATTCTCCAGGAAAGATAAAGCAGAGGTCAGAGGTCAGGAATTAGGTGAAAATAGGGGATTAGGTGGAAGCCTATAAACTAAACTGTGGGGCCCCCAGACTCTTCCCCTACCTCACTCTCAGGAGCAGGCATCCAGGAATACACGTGTCCTGGCAAGAAACAGAAAGATTCTTCTCTAGAGGAAAGTAACCACTCCTGAAAAGAGCTCCAGGTATTGATGTTTGGGGGCTCCCCCATAAGGTGGCTGTCTCACCCTCTGATTACACCCACAATAAGGTCAGCAATGGAGAAGGCTTGAGCCCCCCCCACCACCACCACCACCACCACCCAAACAGGGCTTCTAATTGGCCTTAGTTCTTTGTTTCATTCCAAAACAGATACCAAAACAAGGGGGGTGGGATGGAAAGAAGGAAAGAAGGGAGACAGGGAAAGAGGGATGGAAAGAGGGATGGAAGGAGGGAGGGAGGGAGGGAGGGAGGAAAAAGAAAAGAATAAAAAAAGGAAAAAAGAAAAACTCCAGACCAAAACAGCAGCAGTGGCACAAAAGAAAACTTTAAAAAAGTAATCTCAGAGATATAAAAGCTTTAAAGGACAAAAAGTTAGCAAGGCTGGGGGGGGGAGGGTGGAGAAAAAAACATATGACAACCAAAATGATTAAAATCAGCAAAAGCAATAAATATAAATCAAGACACTCTCCCAGAAAATAGAGCAAAAAATAAAGAACTTAAAATAAGAGAGAACTAAAAAAAAAAAAAAAACTAGAGAATTAACTCAGGATATCCAGATAGAACAAAATAAAAAGAACAGAAGATATTCTTGGAGAAAGTGTGTAAGAACTGAAGGACTTGGGTTTTCCAGATTTGAAAAGTCCATTGAGTACCAAGAAGAATGAGGGAATACAAACCATATTTCACCAGGACATTTTTGAAGCCTGGGTTAAACAGAACATCCTTAAAAACATAACAATAAAAACACACACACACATGACATGCATAGCATTCAAAAAATAAAAATCCAAAAGACATTCTACTTCCCAACAACAAAACTGGCTGCTAGAGAACAGAAGGACAATGCTTTCAAAAGTCTGAGGGTGAAAAAAAGGTTTTCAACCTAGAATTCTATAAATAACTAAACTATCAATGAATCATGTCAGGGAGGGGAGATAAAGATATTAGATGCAGAGCTCAAAATTTTTTCATTACACGCTTTCTCTTAGGAAGCTACTCGGGACATGTTTTGGCTAACTGCAGGAGAAAAGTGAAAAATAAAACCAAAAAGGAAGACCTGGGGATCCAGGAAAGAGGGCACCCAAACCAAACATAAAGGGAAAGGAAGTCCAGAACATTCTCCTTTAGCAGCTTTGCGAGCAGTGAGGCCTTATGGAGCTCAGTGGAGGACTGAGGAACGGATAACAATGGTGCCCTACTTTTCAGCTGTGAAGGACACCTGCGCATTTACCACGATACAAACACTGACTGTTATAACTAGTTTGGAAGAGTGAGGGGTGGTGATATAGGAGCAAGAAAAAACAGCTAGGTCTTCCACGATGTAAATGGGAGTAAGCGATACTGTTAAAAATGAATCAATGAAGGAAGAGGAGAATAATCACAGCATTCGGATACGTGGAAGAAAACAGCAGAAGAAGCCTCTGTGAGAGTGGGTGGGGGGCTGGGAGACGCGTAGGAGACTTTTGTTCTTCAATATTTAATAATATGTGACTATGCTCCATCATAAAAATGAAATTTCATTTCATTTTTAAAGTAAATTCAAACATTAGCCCGTTTTCCATATGCATAAGAATGATTCAAGTCTCTATTTAATTCCATTATAATCCCTGAACATCCATATGAATTTTTATTCAGTTTCCAGGAATATTTTTTTCTTTCTTTTTTTTTTTGTGTGTGTATGTGTGTGTATGTGTGTGTGTGTGTGTGTGTGTGTGTGTGTGTGTGTGTGTTTTCTTCAGTGGCAAGCCGAAAAGGAATGTTAGTTGAAAATATGTGAAGTCTAAAGCAAAAGTGAGATGCCAGGCCCCTGCCCCGCCTTCCTAACTGAACGGAACAAAATCAACATGAAGCGAGTCTCCAACCTCATTTTAAGAGTGGACTAGTCTACTGGTTCGTGTCTGAGACTGAACTGGGCGCTGGGAGCACAGGAAGAAATAAGCCACCGAATCAAACTTGACTTTGTCCCTCTTATCTTTCCCCTTGTCAGGAGCGCCAATAGGAAAAGTGGCCTGGAGGACCCATCCCAGTCCTCGGACAGCGCCAAATGTTACAGGACCCTTGCATCCATAAAAGAAATATGTTGGGCTGAAACCTCTTCCGGTTCCAGAAGACCAGAGAGACATGCTGTCAACCAGGAAAACTAGAAAGGAGAACACGCCAAGACCTCTGCAATGAATTTTGGCGATAAATCCGTATGGGACCAAAAAGACTGCAAATCATGCTGAGGGTAGGACAGGCAGAACATCCTGCAGAGCCAGCAAACAATGCACCCACTCATCTTCTCCTGAATGGATGTAAACGATAGAGTGAGAGAGAATGAAACTCTTCAGAACAAGCAATGAGTGAAGGTGGACAACGCTGTACAGTGAGGAGGCCAGGCAATCCTGACGGTGACAGACAGGGAAGAAGCTCCAGCTCTCTCAACAACATTCCCTCTGAACGAGGCATAAGATTCTGTTCCCTTTTTCTCTTTTCATCGACCATGGAAACCCTGCACGCTAGTCTTTGTCCTCTGCTTCTGGAAGGATAGGGAGCAGGGGTGGCAAGTTGTTCACTAGAGCGAAAGAAACAAACCTAAAAGAATAAAAACTAAAGGAAGTAAATTATAAGAAACACCCATGAAAGGCCCTTCAAAAGGATAAAACGATTTCAATTTGACTCTGTCTCACTCACTTCTCCCCACTTCCTCCCCAGATAGACCTGCATATCTATACACTTATACGGCGTGTGTTTTTTTTATTATTTAGTTAATATGAATTACAGGCCTCATACTTCCTCCCTTCTAAATCCAAACGAGGAAGCCTTCCTTTTCTCTCGCTCCCTTTTTTCCTCTGCTCCCCCTCACCAACACGATTTACATTCTCAATGTAATGTATTAAAAAGTTGACAGGGACGAAAGGATTCACACGATGTCTGCTAAGAAACCCAATTTCCATGATGAATTGCCCGAAGCCCCTGAATCACAAACCATTTTTTCCGCTGCTCAGAAGTTGGGGTTTTTTTTTTTAAATCTTCTTAAAGCCTCTTTCCTAATCTTCAGCTAGAAGAGATGGGTGAAAGGATTTTTTTTTTCTAAACTAAGGAAAGTATTAGCATCTTGGTTGTTGTGCATCAAATTTGAAAATGCAAGGTTAGTAATATTTCCAATCGGCCATGGTCCAAACCTCTCAATAAGTGAGTATTCTCTCTCTCTCTCTCTCTCTCCTCTCCTCTCTCTCTCTCTCTCTCTCTCTCTCTTTCTCTCTCTCTCTCTTTCCTTCTCTCTCCTTCTCTCTCCCCTACCCACCCCCCAGTCTTATAGCTTGTAATAAGGAGGAGCTTCTGGGGGAAGGAAAATTTAGAATGATTCTTCAAATATCTACACCCTTTTGAAAGGGTATAGAATTCCACTTACCCCGTAGAGTTGGCTGATTCACCATATCTAGGTGAAGCCTTCAGCAGAGAAACCCTAACACAACCCGCAGGAGATACATCTGTCAGCTCAGGAGCAGAGGCTGTGATTAGAGCTGCATTTGCATCATATTGAACATGTTATCTTAAGACATTAGATTGCATTTGCCCAGAAGAGTTCACCCTGGGCTGCCGGGTACCAGTGGGGTGAAGAGATCAGCATCCCTCTGAGCTCTTGCTGAGATTTTTGCACTTTTGATGGGGAAAAAAACCAAAAACAAAAACAAAAAACTACTCTTTCCCAAACATTCTGGAAATTTGAGACTTTCCCGACTACAATTTCAAAGTCACATTTTGTTTCTGTGTGCTGGGAAAGATCCATCAGGCACCACTCCCACGCTGGGCAGAACTGGGCTTGCCCTACCACCCGAGCGCTCTGGCTTTCCCTAGAGCACACTGCCCCAGAAGATGTACCCAAAATATCAAAGCACTAATAAAACTTTAAAGAATTAAAGAAATTTTTCTTTAAAGAACATATTCAACATTATATAGGAGAAAAGGGGGGCTCTGATATTGTCTATAAATAGCCAATCATTTGTTGATGTATTGAGAGAATGAAGAAGTCATATTCTAGACTTTGAACTCACAAACCCCAAATTTGAGAATTATATGAGAACTATGAAGGCTTTCTCAAGGCAAATTTATAGTGCAAATACTGAGAAAATTTTTTCAATATATGAGAGAGGTCAGAAACCTGGACACACAATGGCAAGAAACCCCATTTTGCAGGTGAAGGAACTGAGGGCATTAGAGAGAAAGGATCTGGCTTCTGCTGCCCAGCCAGAGCATGACAGAACCAAGGCCTGGTAAGATTTAGTTACTAGATCATATATTCAACATGTAGCTGCCCAACAGTATCTAGATACTGCATTTGGGTGACGGTGGGGGCTTTACAACCACACAGTTTCCCCCAAAGATGATTTCTCTTGAACACTGTCTGTGTTCTCTACTGAAGGAGAAGTAACACAGGGGGCACAATTCGAACTGGGCTCTGGTTACCTTTCCAGATCGGGATCAGGAAGAGGACTTAATGGGCCACCTCAGTGAAGGCTTCAGTTGGCTTGATTTGGGGATAACAGGATGTCATCAGGATTGTGTCTCCCCAGTGCTCAAGGAGAGAGGAGGGTGAGCAATAGGGAACCCCCCACAAATTATGTTTGTAAAGCAATGACCAGCAAGCAATCACAAATTACCAGGCATATAAGAATACAATATAATATAAATATATACCAAAAAAAAACAAGAGAAATCACAGAAAAAAAAAAACAGATCCACACAGACTTCAAATATTGCAACTATCAGACAAATTTTAAAATTAAGACATATACCATAGTTATTTGTCATGTTTAAAATATAAATGATACAGTGGAAACTATCTGCAGGAAACAGAAGAGTATAAAAATAGCATAATTAGGAAGGAACTTAATAATATAACTGAAATATGAAAAATATAATAAAAATGAAAAATATAATAACCAATATTAAAACTCAAATGACAGAGGTAATTTGTGAAGAGAAAGTGGCCTAGAATTTTCAAAACTGATTGAAGATTTTAATCCACAGATTCAAGAATCCCAGAGAATCCCAAGCAGGATAAATAAAAAGAAATTCATCCCTTACACAAATTGTAGAAAATGTGAAACAAACCAAAGATAAACCAAAAATCTTAAATGCAGATTCATAGAAATGCCACTTAGTGTGACAACTGACTCTGAATAACAATAACAGAAACTACAGTAGGTCCTTGGGTTACGTCAACGTAACGCAATTTTCGCCGTAAGTCTTACACTTTAAATATGCATTTTTGTAATTTCCAGAGTAACTTACAAAAGAGTATAAACAGAGCATGAAATAATCACTCCCCCCCCCAAAAAAAACAGGGGAGGAGGAATAAAAAACAGTAAAGACTAAAATGAAAAGGGAGAAAAAAAAACATAAAAACTGACAAAATGTATAGCATTAAAATTTTCAAACATATTAGTAATTATGATGAATATAAACCAACAATGTTTCAATTAAAGAAAAAAATGAGATTCAAAAAATACAAAATACAACTAACCATATACTATTTGCAAAAGACAGAAAATATAAGAATCTAGAAAAGATGAAAATAAAAAGGTAGCATAAAAATAATAATAAAGAGAAAGATTGTGCAGCTATATTGATATTAAACATTCTAGAATTTGAGGCAAAAATTATTCTTAGAAATAAGGACTGTCACTTCATAATAATAAAGGTTAAATTCATGAGGAAAACAACAATTTTATGTGCATTTATAATATGGTCTAAAATGTATAATGCAAAAATTAACATAACAGATCTAAAAGTTAAATTTCCACAAATTGTGAAGTTTTTAGCAGTTCATGTTTGATAGAATTTGCTGATAAAAATCAGTAAGGACATAGATTTAAAAAACAAGATTAACGAACTTGACCAAATGGATACATGAGAACATTACACCCAACAACTGCAGAATATACTATTTTTTTGCAAACTTACCCATGTATTAATAAAAGTAGATACTATAATGGGCCATAAAACAAGTCTCAATAAATTTCAGAGACTGGAATCAGAGTATATTCTCTGATCACAATGCAATTAAACCAGAAATAATATTAAAACAATAATTTTTAATTCTCAAATATTAGGAAAGTAAAGTATATTGATAAACGTAAGTCACCAAATAAATAATAATGGGAATTTAAAACACTTGGAACTAAATAACAATGAAATTACTATACACTGAAACCTGTAGGAAATATTAGCCTTAAAATGCATCTACTAGTTAAGAAAAAAATTGAAGAGATAAGCATCCATCTCAAATATTTAGGAAAAGAGGCCTACGGGGGGGGGGGGGGGGTGTGAATCCTAGAAAAGAGGGAAAAGCAGAAATCAATGAAATGGAAAGGAAACATAAAAAAGAAAGGAGAAAACAACGCCAAAGTTGATTCTCTGGAATAAGAGATGGCACAGAAAACTAACAGCAGGAATATAAAGGAAATTGGTACAGGGGCTGAAGACTTCAAACAGGGAAGAGAAAATCATGACCAACTTAAGGGCTATAAATGTGAAAATATAAATGGACACGATGTCATAACCAGACCAGGTAAATTTTTTTTAATTTTAGTTTTGAATTAAAGGGGCAACAGAGCAGATAATTTTTAATTCCGCCAACTTCTATTCAACTAAATTGTTTTCAGGTATCATCATATAATTAAACAACAGCGAGAAAGAAGTACAGACAGCGAAAATTTCTTTTACTGAACTTTATATGCTAGTAAACATACACAAACATATACCAAAAAAATTTGTTTTTGCCTTGCAATGCTTTTTATTTGATATATCAGCACATTTTTCATAAAAAATATTTAATCAATTAAATATTACAGAAAAAAAGAATGAAAAAAGCAATTTTAAATTGTTTTAATATTTTTAAAAGAGAAAATACTTATATTAAAATAGTGATCTCTCACAGTAATTAATACAAATGTTATAATTTCTGTTTTTGAGCCTACACTTCTCAAATTTGTCAATGATTTCATCAAAATTGATCTTCACATATTCATGTCCCTAGACAGTCTGGCCAGATTTGTCTACCTATCTTCACTCAGAGTTGAGCAAAAAGTACTTTTCATTAATTTTAATTTTGAAAATTATCTTTCCTGTGAAGGGATATATATACAAGCAGTTAAGAAAAGTCTTCAACACAATGTTAAGCTTGGCCACGATTCGTAAAAATTTTGCTTCATAAAACATTCTACAAATTGCAATACTGTCCATGTCTTTGTTCTTGGGGTCCCAACCTAGTTCCTTTCAAACATCCCTACAGATGTCTGTCAACTCCAAGTGCTCACATAGAATGACAAAATTTATGTAACTCAAGTTGTTTCTTTGTCTTTCCAGTCTCTATGCTATCATTGTTCATTTCTATTTAAACCCAGGAACATGTTGTATACCACAGGGGTTGGAGACATAACCTGCACTCAAATCAGGCAAACTCAAATAACCGCGAATTGTTACAAACTCACTCTCAAAACAAAGGTGTGCAGCTGAGTCCAAGTATGTCAAGAGCCAACTCTATAACTGAGAATTCTTAAAATTAACTCTCACCTAGGCAACAGTGCTCTATAAAGAATACGTTTTTTTAAATGCCAGATTGAATCTTACATATATATTATTAAAATGCAACAGAAACCTCACCCATTTTTTTATAACTACCAACAATAGATTGGGAGGAGGCTGGAATTTCTGACATACTTATTGATTTTATTATTGTTTTTAAGTTCTCTATAGACTACCAGTGATGGTGAACCTTTTGAGCTCGGCATGTCAGCATTTTGAAAAACCCTAACTTAACTCTGGTGCCGTGTCACATATAGAAATTCTTTGATATTTGCAACCATAGTAAAACAAAGACTTATATTTTTTATATTTATTTTATATATTTAAATGCCATTTAACAAAGAAAAATCAACCAAAAAAAATGAGTTCGTGTGTCACCTCTGACACGCGTGTCATAGGTTCACCATCACTGCGCAATTCTAGTCACAGGATCCTAGAAGCTATGTTAGTACTCTTCCTTCTTGGGTGGACCCTAGAGGGGAGGGGAAGGGGAGAGGCTTGAGAATGCTCCTCCAAGACTTCATGCCCCTTCCTCTCCCCTATGGCCAGGTAGGTCCTAAAACCCGACTCTCTGCCAATAACAAGTAAACCCAACAAAATACTAAAAAACAAAGATCCAAAAGCATGGGATACTGAAGAGGACCCAAATCAGGCAGATTCTGGAGGGGAGTTGACACTCAGAATAAAGAAAGGGCATTTTGGGAGGGCGAGGGCTCTGTGGGGCTTCAGACTGAAATCTGCATTCTGTGGAGTGGCTAAAACTCCGACAGAAACCTCATCATCTTCTGTCTGCAAAACCAGAGGGCTGAGTTTAGGGCAACGACAGCTGCTGGGAAGTGAAGAGGAACCCAGAAAGAAGAGAGCCCCAATTTCTGGCATAAACTCTGTCCAAGAGTCTGGCTGAGCCCCGAACCACATGCACATAGAACAGACATCAAGAACACAGTAAGCTGCTGCCCAAGACACAGAGCTTGCAGTTTGAACTCAACCTAGTGTATTGTCTAACCGGCAAAAAAGCAAAAAGAAAAGCACTGTTTTTAAAATATAACATAATCCAGAGTCTCCTCCATGTGACATCCACAAAATCCAACGAAACATACACAGAACCAGCAGTTTCTGACCTCAAATGCCGTACTTACCTCCTGCCCCAGGAGAGAAGGCTGAGCAGCAGTCCTTAAAGGGAGGGGTCCCGGGGCCATTTCAGCCCCCACGAGTTAAAGCTGTTTTTATCACGATGCTAGGATGTTGCTTGCCTCTGTCTTTTGCATTCTTTGACAAGTGAACGGTGGAGTTTTCCAGAAGCTACCTGTGATGTAAAGACAGACAGAAAGTAAAAGTAGGAGGACCAGCTATCTTCTGTGAATCCAGGCATTAAAGAGGTTCGTGAACATGTCAAACAATGCCACTTTTCTTACTATTTTTTCCCCTAATTTTGAAAATCTAGTTGTTTTTCATAAAATTATGGACTCATTACTGTTATTTTAAATAAACTGATAAAATGTTTTTTAAATCTCTTAGTTTTAACTTTCAATGCGGTAAATACAGGTAAGTATTACCCACTTACAGAAACGCTCTTTGGAGCCCAGGTAGGGGCTCTGAGCCCAGCGTCTGAGAACTGCTGGCACGAAGCTGTTGTTCTCAAACTCTGGCCGCATCAGAAACACCTGGAGAGCCTGTTAGACAGTGGTTCTCAACATTCCTAATGCCGCGGCCCTTTAATACAGTTCCTCATGTTGTGGTGACCCCCAACCATAAAATTATTTTCGTTGCTACTTCATAACTGTAATTTTGCTACTGTTATGAATCGTAATGTAAATATCTGATATGCAGGATGTATTTTCATTGTTCGCGACCCACAGGTTGAGAACCGCTGCTACTAGCACCCTGCAGACTGGCTGCAGCGTGGCATCTACGTCGCTCTTACTGCACTGCACAGTCTAGGGACACTCATTCACACCATCAGGCTTGGTGTCACAGGTAAAAGCATAGGGGATCTCTCCCAAAGCTGTTCTTCCTTTTACTGGCTCCTCTCTGCACCCTGGCTTCTGAGCTGAGGCTGATGGTCTGCATTCTGCCATCAGGCTGTAGGTCATCCATTAGGTTCCTAGAAGTACTGATCCTCGCCTTGGCCAGTGTGGCTCAGCTGGCCGGGCACCCATCGTCCTCGGGCACCAAAAGGTTGCCAAGTCAATTCCCCATCAGGGCACATGCCCGTGTTTGGGGCTCGATCCCGGTGAACAGCACGCAGGAGGCATGTTTTCTCTCACACCGATGTTTCTCTCTCTCCCTTTCCCTTCTTCTCTCTCTCTCTCTCTTTCTCTCTCTCTCTCTATATATATATATATGTATTTTTTTTTAAGTACTGATCCTCAGCCCCCAGTTTTCTGACAGGTCAGCTACTGGAATATCATCAAATTATAACATGTTTATTATAGAAACATCAAATGATATAAAAGTATCTTAAGGAGAAAATAAAAGTCCCCAGTCATTTCACCCACTCCTGAGAGATGACCACTGTTATAGTTTGGTGCCTATTCACAGACCCCTTCAAAGTATCTATAAATTGATATATATAGGTAGATAGATTGATAGATTAGATAGATAATTAGAAATTAACAAATTATAAGATAGTATTTCTACTACTTCATAATCTAATTTTCTTACTCAATAATATGTTATGAACATTTGTCTAGGTCTGGAATACTTGAAATATTGGGCCACCTTATCCTTATTAATGGCTGCATAGTATTTCACAGTCCAAAAGCACACCTACCTCAGTGAAGAAAGTCACCATCCATCCAGGTAAAAACTCTCTTCCTTAATACAACTTTCCCCTTTGACATCTCCCCAAATCCAATCATTCACCAAGTCCTGGTGAATTGGCTTCTTAAATTCATTCAAATGCACCCCTCTTCTCATCTTCATCACCACTTGATTCCAAACTACCATCTTTTCTCACCTAAACTTCTCCAATCATCTCTCAATAGCTACCTTTTCAAACTGAAAATCTGATCATATCATCAATCCCAACACCCAGTCCCTCTTACTTTAAAGGCATTGTAACCGCTTCTCTTTGCTCTTGGGATATGGACAAGATGCCTTAACATGGCCCACAAGGCCCTCATGAGGAGGGCCTTGCTAAAGCAAAAGGTGATGCATATTTAAAATTGTAATAATCATTGTCAATTTGTTTGT
Organism: Myotis brandtii; assembly: GCF_000412655.1. Lineage (NCBI taxonomy): Eukaryota > Metazoa > Chordata > Mammalia > Chiroptera > Vespertilionidae > Myotis > Myotis brandtii. Next base: position 2,262,121 of record NW_005356674.1, read on the forward strand.
CTAAAAGATGAGCTAGGTTACATTCCCACCAACGGTATTTGAAAGTGAAAGTGAAAGTGAGAAAGATGTTTTTGTTTTGTTTTTATTCCCCTGCCTCTACCCTACCACCACCACCATCTTGCACAAAAAATAAACTCTCGGGGACTAAATGTTGATTTAGTTAACTAAACATTAACCAGTGTTATATCCATAAAACAATATGACTTGAAGCCATTTCAAATTAATACAGAAAATGCTGCAGTAACTTTAGCTATGCTACCACACAAAGGCTCAGTTGAGAGGTAATTACAAACCATAGAATCCCTGGCCTCCTACAGACCTGGAAGAGGGCAGGTCTGTTTGGCTACTGAGCACTTCCAATTTCAGGATCTGCAGGGCAGCCAGCTGGAGGCTGCCATCTGGTGTGTGAAGGGACGTCTCTGAATGGTTCTCTCTTCCACCTAGAAAAGTGTTTGCTGTCCATTTCCTCTTTTTCACTGTTCTCTGAATCAACTTGAGCCTACACCTTCCCCTTCACATTTTCTCCAGGGTTAATTCTTGATTAATGCTCAGCAAATTGTGAGGTCTCTCACCTAAGTGTGGGCTCACATTCTGAATCCATGTTTATACTGAAATCTGGCCCATCCCTAACCTGCTACTGCCCAATTATTCAGATTATTTTATGCAAGCCACAGAAAAAAGAAACACACACACACACACACACACACACACACACACACACACACACCAGCTTAAACTTGCCCCTAAATTTAGCTCCCATATTCCATTCATTCAATAAAGAACTATGGACACCTAGCATGTACCAAACACTGAGTAAAGTACCAGGAAAATAACAAAGAAAAAGACAGAAAAACCCTGATCACAGAGGATTGCAGCCTAGAAAAAAACTGTCTGAGACGAAGAGGACCCCAACACAATGGTCATTTCTGACTTTTATTCAAGGCCACATCTCTGTTCTCATCATTTGACTTCAGGTCTCATCTAGAGGGATTCCTGAGTTACCCTCAGAGCATGTCCTATGCTTTCCCAGAGCTAACCTCCCCCAACAAGATGGCATCTTCTCCATTGAATGCCTTTTATTGTCAGGGATATTAGACTGTTTTACTTGTCTGCTTTTAAAAAGAAATATTCCTAGTCCCTGTGGTAGATTGAATTATTGACCCCAATTCATCATTTCTCCCTTATTTACCTCATTTGCCAAGTGACTTTGTGGTTCTTCCCACTGGAGGACCTTGACCTTAGACTCAGCCAGGTAATTTGCTGTGGCCAAGGGATGTTAGCAAACATGACAAAAGCACAAACATAATATTTGGGCATACTCTCTGGCACTTCTACCATTACTATGGCAACAACATACTCCTGTAAGTCCACTTATACAAAAAGGTCAAAGACACCTGGAGCAAACCTGGACCCAGCCTATAACTGGGAGTCAGGCCCAGAACTTAGCTGAGATTAGCCCAGTTCCAACTTACTTACTCACAGGTGCATGAGTGAGAATAAATGGTTGTTGTTTGAAGCACTGAATTTGGGGTGGTTTGTTACACAGCAATAAGTTATTGATACAGTCTCCTACAACTGGTGCAAACGTCCCTAAGTCCCTCTCCCCTGTAACGCTTGTAAGCCTCACTCTGGAAACCCAAACTGAAAGATGCCCATGCTTTACATTTATGAGGGGACTCCTTCCCTTGAGGAATTGTCACAAATGAGATGTTTTTACTAATAAATGGAGCTGTTCCTCTGTCCTCTCTTTGTCCTCTGTTGTCTCCACTCCTTTCTGCATTCCCTCCAACCAAACAGCACAGGATTCTTCTGGGCTCCTTCTTGAATAAGTATTAGAAAGAAACTTGGGTTGAGAGCAATACAGGTTTGCATTTAAAGCATGAAGCTCATCTTTATTAGCTGTGTGACCTTGAGCTTTAAGGTGACTTAAAGTCCCTGAATCGCATTTACTCTACTGAAAAATGAGACTATTACTCATCGCAAACTAAATAAATATCATCCATGAAAATCTTGATTTGAGGTTCAATTGTGGGATTCAATAAAGGTTGTGGAATGTTTTTTGCTCTGTTTAATATTGTTTAATAGCTATTGTTAATTTGTAGCTTTTGTTTTCTATTCTTAGCTTATCACCATTCTTTACTGTACCTAGGGAACTGTCAGAATTATAGAAGTAAAAGGAACCCTTTCTCCACTTTGTAGAATAGAAAAGTACATTTAGAAAAAATGCCTTGTCCTACCACTTCAAACTCTCAAAGTAAGAAATCAACATGTATGACCATAAAAAAAAATTAAGTATGTCAGGGCTTCAAGATAAAAAGGGGTGGGGGGAGAAACTAAATATGGTCTCCTCTCATATCTGATTAAATAATTCAAATTTAATAAATAATAATAATACCAGCAAAAAAAATCATCAACAACAATCCAAACATCGACAAACTTCAAAAAGTGGGGGCCATGAAGTGAAGCAATGTTATGGCATGGCTCTGTAAGGTCCTAACACTGGCCTCAGCTCCCAGAAACCAAACAGGGGTCAGGGGAAGGTGAGTCAACAGAATCCTGAGACTTCCTCCAACAGCCTCCAGTCTGGAGAGAAGACAAGGGGCTGAGCCAAGTAAATACCATGGTTCAAACACTCAAGATAAATGTTCCCTACCACTTGCAATGGAATATGGAGGCCTCGGTAAAAGCAGTAAAATGGCCTTCCAAGGTCACACTGAATTGCAAGGATGATCTGAAGCCTGGGGGTATCTTCCCTAGAAAACAGATGCACCCTGACCAGGAGGTATAAACTCAGAATGGAGCATTTAACAAAACCCCAGAAGACAGCCCAGAACCCAGGTCATGCAGCAAGGCCAGCCTATAGATCCAGAAGACTTCTCCTGCCTTGTGCCCTTGAGGAAAATGAAAAGTGAGTGAAACCACAATAGCCCAGCCTTTAAACTGTAGCTGAAGAGAAAAACACATCTCAGTTACACAGGTAAGGAAGCCAAAAAGATTTATTCACACTCAAACAGAGAAATAGAAGGGTGAACAGAAATGTCCTCCTTAACATGAACAAGATAAAAAGAAAAGATCTGGCAATTATGCAAATAGACTACACTTCAAGGAATATAGCATTCTAATAACAAAATATTCATTTTAGAGGAAAAAATTCTGCAACTGATTTGGGCTATAGAGAAACTTAATAAAAACATAAAATCAATAGTCAAGAGTATAAAGGCAAAATAGCAGAATGAGACTAATAGAGAGATTGCATAGCTAATGAAATAACATAAAGACCAAAATTACATCATTAAAGAATGAACAATCAAATTAGAAATATCAATGAACAATCCAGCCTCATTGATTGAGGAATGAGATGAGATAATCAAAAATGAGTCTTAGAGCTCTAGCCGGTTTGGCTCAGTGGATAGAGCGTCCACCTGCGGACTGAAGGGTCCCAGGTTTGGTTCCGGTCAAGGGCACATACCTTGGTTGCAGGTCAATCCCTGGCCCTGGTCAAGTTGCCTGTGGGAGGCAACCAAGTAATGTGTCTCTTTCTCACCTTGATGTTTCCATCTGTCTGTCTTCTCTCCCCCTCCCTTCCAATTCTCTCTTTAAAAAAAAAAAAAAAGGGAAATATCCTCGGGGGAGGATTAACAACAACAGCAACAAAAGTCTTAGAAAAGAAAGATGTTTTTAAAAGCACTTAGAAGGGCAAAGGCCATCTAACATAGAAATTGGCCTTAAAGAAGAGTCCAAAACAGAACAAAAGAGCAAGTAGGCAAAAAACACAAAAAAATTCCCTGCTGGAAAGGAAGAACTCATACCACGTGCCAGAAAATTCCAGAATGAAATTATCAACAAAGCATCACCTCTTGCATTATTGAAAGAATTATTCATGTATCCAGCACCCATCAAAATATATAGAATCACCTATAAAGAAGCAGATATCAGACATTAAAAGGTAACAGATGAGTATTCTCAACATGAAAGCATTGAAAGAATAAAGCAACCAAGAATCCTTCTTGAAAAATATAATACTGAATTTAGCCAATCAAGAATAAGTGGAAGAGCTATAAGAAAGGGAATGGTGAAAAATGCAGTACCCAAATACAGTGGAACAATGCCCACGGTCTCATGGGGAAGAAACTAGGACCTCACTTTTTGATACCCAGTCAGGTCAATGAAGGCTACCAACAGAAATTTTCAAGTATGCAAGAACTCAGAGAGCAAGTACTAAGTTCATCTTGAAAAAACTTAAGGAAATCCAGCAAGCCAAAAATGAATCAGAATTTTTAAAAATAAATAATTCAAAAAAAAACAAAAACTGGTATAAGGACAGGTGGATGCCAACAAATTCATTTAATTATATATGTAAGACTAAACTATACTAGTTATGGAATTATAGAATTATAAATATAGAACATAAATGCTTTACCCTCTGACTTTTTAAAAAATAGTGTTACTAAAAGCTCATAGGATGAGGGGAGTGGGAAATGAGGTGAGAGGAAAATTAAAAGTTTTAATTTCCTTATCTTTCATAGCAGAGAGTCAATATGTGTAAAATTAAACATGGATCTTTAAAAATAACTCTACCTTTCTTAATTTTTTAAAATAATCTCTCTTTGTAACGCTAGGGAGAACTTTTAGGATCTAAAATCTCTGTGATTAAAAAAAACATTATGTGAAGTTCTATAATTCCTTCGGTTTCTCTTTAGTTTCTTTTTCTTCTGTTAAATTCAAAAAAATCAATTTAATGCTTTTCTATTTTTCTAAAGATATATAGTAAGACCCAATCTTTTACAAAATTATTCTGCATTTTTCATTCCATTTACACATTTAAAGAGCAACTTTGGGATGGTGTTCAACTGAGGTTATTAGCTTACTTCTTGACAGAAGTTGAGGCAATATTTTGTTCTCTTTTTTCTTATATATTTTATATTTATCTTGTATACATAAATAATTTATATAAGAACAATAAAGTCATGTAGTCATCAATATTCAAATACCAGGTTGCAAAAACTGGCCACCAAATCCTCCCTTCTCTGTGTGCGTGCCCCTTTGCATTATGACTTTGCAGCTCCACCATCAACGGGTAGAATCTATAACCCCATCCCTTGAATCTGATCTGGACTTCTATCCAATAGAATGTGGCAGAAATAACAAATGGCTTCTGAACATAAGCTTTAGAAAGCCTTGCAGCTTCTTCTCTCACCTTATTGGAACACTTCCCTGAAATTGCCATGTGATGAAGCCCTGGCTGATTACTGGAAGAGAGGCCACATGGAGCAGAGCTGAGTAGTCAAACCCCATAGTCTAGCCAGCTTCAACCAGCACCAATCCCCACATATGTGAATGAGGACATCTTAGACCATCTAGTCCCAGTAAAGCAGCCAGATGATTACAGCCACTGAGTGACCCAAGGTGAGGCAAAAAGCTATCCAGCTGATCCCAACTCAAATTGCTATCCTACCAAATTGTGATCAAATGAAACAGCTATTGTTTTAAGCTGCTAATTTGGGGGTGGTTTCTTACATAGTGATAGATAATGTATATACTAACATAGTGTATTAAAACATAGTCAGGCTATCAGTTTAAATGGAAGACTGAACACATATATATTTGTCTACCTTTCCTCTCAAGTCCATTGAACTGGCATTGGAGAAATACAAAAAGTCGTAACAAATTCCAATGGCCAAGGCTGAGTCATGTACTCATGACTGAACCAATCCCTGACAAAGAGAATGAGAACACGGTGGCTGACTCATACATGCTTTTGTTCCGGCCCTCCGGTCCAGTTTAAGAACCCATTGTGGCCCTCGAGTCAAAAAGTTTGCCTACCCCTGTTTAGACCATCTAGTCCCAGTAAAGCAACCAGATAATTACAGCCACTGAGAGACCCAAGGTGAGGCAAAAAGCTATCCAGCTGATCCCAACTCAAATTGCTATCTTACCAAATTGTGATCAAATGAAACAGCTATTGTTTTAAGCTGCTAATTTGGGGGTGGTTTCTTACATAGTGATAGATAACGTATATACTAACATAGGTCTAGTGTATTAAAACATAGTCAGGCTATCAGTTTAAATGGAAGACTGAACACATATATATTTGTCTACCTTTCCTCTCAAGTCCATTGAACTGGCATTGGAGAAATACAAAAAGTCATAACAAATTCCAATGGCCAAGGCTGAGTCATGTACTCATGACTGAACCAATCCCTGACAAAGAGAATGAGAACACGGTGGCTGACTCATACATCATGATTTAGCCCCCATGTCTGGGAGGGGATCACCTTTGCTGAGCACTTGTCTAGCAGATGCTAAGTATCCAAAACATAAGAGGTCTTCCAGAAAGGAAAAATGAGAGTCACTCACATCTACCAACCAATATTATGAAAAATATATTCTAGTAAGGCCTTTTCTAAGCGATAGCTGAACCCTGAGACATGAGATAAATACTTCACATAAAATCTTATAGGGGTGAGCAGAGGGAATGGACCCAAGAACAGAGTCAGGGAATAATCCTAAAAATGGGAGACACTAGCAGTGTATTTGTTCAGCCACAAATATTTATTGAGCATCTACAATGTGTGTGTGACACTATATATGCACCAGAAGCCAGAGGAAAGAAGAGTGGAAAGCATTGGGAACAGTGCCTTTTAGAATTGCCTGAGTTTGTGCTGATTTGGAAATCCTTTACAGAAAGGTGAGACTGGTCCCCTTCTTTTTCCTTCTTCTGAAGTGCTATAAATTGTTTAATGAGGGCATTTCAGCAGAAATCAGCATATAAAAATTACTCCTCTCTTTTTCTCTCTCAATATCATTGAAGGCCTTCTTTGTCTCTCTCTTGATTGTTGTCAGACATGGTATTTTAGAGTACATCCAGTATATTGTTGAGCATTGTAACCTCAAGAAACATAGTTTATTTTTGGTTCTGATATGTAGCATGGTATTATTCCTGAAGGCAGAACTTTAAAAGGAACTTTCAGCCCTAGCTGGTTTGGCTCAGTGGATAGAGCATTGGCCTGTGGACTGAAGGATCCCAGGTTCGATTCCAGTCAAGGACACTTACCTTGGTTGCAGACTCCTCCCCCGGCCCTGGTCATACAGGAGGCAACCAATCGATGTGTTTCTCTCACATGGATATTTCTCTCTGTCTTTCCCTCTCTTCCACTATCTCTAAAAATCAATGGAAAAATATCCTCGGGTGAGGATTAAAATAAGTAAATAAATAAATAAATGAAATTTTATGCAAGGTTCTGTAACAATTGTATAGTCTATAATATTTTTCCTTGCATTGTAATGCTTAAGTACTTATCATTTTATAGTTCATGGGTGAAGTTAAGATAGATTTTAGAATTATCTGAGCCTTCCATGAAATGAGTCTCATTTACCTGGGTTGTATTAATGACTGAGTATTGAGAAGTCTATTTTATACTGACTGAAATTTGTTAATTTCCAGCTCTGTAACATCTTGGAGCATAATTGAATGAACAATCTTCCCATTAAAAAAAACTGTACCTTTCATGTCTTTATTCCTAGTTCCAGTATACACTGTGTCATGCCTACAAATATTTGATGTATGGATAGGTGAATGAATGGATGAGTGAGTGAATGAATGAATGAATGGAGGTAGGAGAGTTGAATGAACAAAGGATTCTTAGCCTAGAGTAGTGGTTCTCAAATTTGAGCACTCATCATAATCACCTGGACTTGTTGAACCACAGATTACTAGGACCCACACCCTAGATGGGAGTAGGGTAGCTAAGAATTTGCATTTCTTACAAGTTCTCAGATGATAATGATGTTGCAGATTGGGGGCCACTCTTTAAGAACCCCTGGCCCAAATAAGAGAAGGTCAAGGGAAAACATGCTATCATTCAAATATCTAAAGAACTGCAGCAGCCCAAAGAAAGCTGAGTTGTTCTGTGTAGCTCAAGAGTACAGGACTTTGGAAAGATACCTAGAGACAGGTTTTTGACTCAGCATTGAAATACATTCACTTCTACCCCATGCTCCTCTTCCAATAACAGGTTTACAGCCCTGGCTGAGCGTACAGATCTTGAATTTCCACAATCAGAAGTGCCCCTCTCCCAGGAACCTAATGTCAGCAATTTTCTGAGTACAATACAATTTTCTGAGCGGAGAGAAAGAATCTGGCTCGAAAATGTCCATTTGTCTCATTTATTGCTGTAATATTATGATGAGTTTTGGCTCAAGTAAGCAAAGCAATCTACACCTGGCCATTTCTGTATGCTTATCCCATACTGCTAATTTCTAATAAAAAATCAAATCCCATCTTAACAGGACACCATTTTGTTTCTCTGTGGAATTATACAAACATCCGTAACAATTTTTGCTTTTGAACGTGGTGCCATACAGGAAATGCTGATAACACAATTTCTTCACACACACACCCAATACACAGGTTACACAAAAGCAGATTCTATTTTAGCTTTTTTGAGAGGCTGTTTAAAAGTTAAGTTCCCCTTAATGAAACAGCAAGAAAAAAGGCTTTGCTTTTCTCCTCTCAGCATCCCGGCTGTCCCCTCTTTGTGGGCTTATGATGTTTTCCTTCTTCTTCCTGTTATCTGCATTTCCTGCTCATCTCAACTTGATGACATGTTGCTGAGACAACTAAGTCGCTAACCTTCTTAACTTGGCTTTTGCTGTGTGCTTGCATGCGTTTCGGGGGCGATTTTTTTTTCATTGCTCTTAGAACGTTCAGTGTCTGCTCTGGGGAGAGCTATTAGACCTGAAGGTGGAGAACAAGGGAGTCTTTTTAAGTGCTTGCTATTCAAATCGCCTTTTTTCTTCCTTTAAGCCCATCATTTGTTGTGGCTCTGGTGGCAGCTTCCCTGGCCGCCTATGGTCAGGATTAATTCCCTCGGTGATGTCACGTGTGTGCCAGCCCAGACTCCTCTGCCGTGGTCGGCAAACTGCGGCTCTCGAGCCACATGCGGCTGTTTGGCCCCTTAAGTGTGGCTCTTCCTAAGCCTTAGGAGTACCCTAACTAAGTTAATAACAATGTACCTACCTATATAGTTTAAGTTTAAAAAATTTGGCTCTCAAAAGAAATTTCAATCGTTGTGCTGTTGATATTTGGCTGTGTTGACTAATGCGTTTGCCGACCACTGCAAGGTCCAAGGACAAGAAGCGCACAAAGCGCCCATCGTCCGGCTCCTTTATTTTCTCTTTCATCCCTTGGCCCAGAGTGGAGAGGCAGCTCAACTGCAAAATAATTACTCTGTGCAGACCCTTCATCTATTAGGTTTCAGATAAAATAAGATTCAGACGTAAACAAAACCCTCCTTGGCCTAGCTGTTGTCTGTACTTTCCCAGCCTTTGTTTATCTGTCTACGCTCCCCCCTCCTCCACAGCCCCCTGTCTTTCCTACCTTTGCCCACCTGAGTTGACCTTGCCCCCTCACACAGCGATTGCGCCACAGAGGGCTGTCCTGCTGCGGGAGTCAAGGGATACGAACAGCAGACCTTGGAAAGTCATTTCTTACGACACAATTAATCAAAGGTACTTCTCAAAGCTAAAGTCTAACTTGGTCAATACAAACTCACCTAAGTAAATCTACATTGAGATGGAGAAAGAATAGTGACTTTAGAAACAATTTTTAACCCATCTTTGGAATAACTTGTCTAAATTTTTCACTTTTCAAGCAAATTTGACTGGTTATTCATTTGTCCACTTTACAATTGTAATTCAGGTGTCATCGCCATAGGAGTCCCAGATTCCCAAACTTCCAGGATTTCTTCTCCGACATCAGGATGATGTCCCATAGTGTCTTCCAGATTCCCACTAATACCTAAGGTTGATGTTCTCCTGGCCATGACTGACTCTAGTTTCCCATGCCAAACTCTCTCACTCTCCCTCTCTTTTCCTCTCTCACTCCATATATATATATATATATATATATTCTAAGCTTCTAGTCAATTTAAAGGTGAAACACAGGCCCTTTACCTTTAATTCCCAAAGTCAAGCACCAACCAACACCGGCAGACTTAGAAAAGTTTGGCCTTGGGGTCTGTGAGGTCACAGCATGTACAAACACTTTTCACTCCTTTGCTTCCCAGGACCGAGTACCTGCCCCAGCACTGAGCACTGAGGCAGCTCTGGCCCTCAGCGTGCACTCATGGAAGGGCTGAAGAGAGAGACACACTGCCATTTGAGCAACTAAAGACCATCTTGAAGTTCCTAGAAAGAGCTGCGCTTTCTGGGAAGGAAAAGGAATTGTGATTTCCAAATCCGGAGCCTAGAGCACTTAAACACTTTTGTGAAATAAATACAAGAATGGGGTAGAATGCAGTAATGACATAAGAGCCAGTTTCCTGTCTGACAATGAGATATTTTTTAAAAATAAAAATAAACTTTCCTGGTCCTAGAAAAAATAGTCTGGAGAAAAAAGGAACCCAGAAAGAAAAAGAGACCAGTGTCTCACCTTCCAGAGCAGGGCCCGGGAGAAAGTACCAGCCTCAGAGAAATCCTGTATCCGAAAGGCCTGAGCATGACCAGGGCAGCCAAGTTAGTCGGTGGGAAATGGCCACAGGGCCCCTCCTTAGAAGAAAGTGAAATTCTCAGTGAAATAAGAACTGAACTATATAGGCACTCCAAAATGTGCCTATTCCATAACCAAAAGTATACTGGTAAATCTATGAACCTTTCTTAACTGAGATAAAGTTCATATAACATAAAATTCATCATTTTAACTATTTTATTCAGACATTGATGGCTACTTCTCCCCAGATTCTTCTATGGTCCTAGTGAAATTGAGCTTCTTAGAGACTGAGCATGAAAACACTAAGAGTAATTTTCATTTATCAAGGCCCTCTTTCTCTGGTGAGAGCTAATGTATTTTCAAGTGTCCCTCTCCAAATATCCAGGATGATAAAGCTTTAGCTTCTTCTATAACAACATTTAATTAAGCACACACCAGAACACACATTTCTGGCCTGACTCAGCCATCCTCACTTCTACTCACTATGTTAGTAAGCTTTGCTCACACTGTAGTAACAAACAGCTCCTAAACTCGGCAGCTCCCATGGCAAAGGATTCTCAACATGTGAGAAATTTCAGCTGATGGTGGTGATAGTGGGAACCTAATTAGAAAATATGTGGAAAATGTACTCCAGGATCTACCTTGTCCCTTTAATCTTCCACATAGGTGAGTCTTATTTTAATATTAGATTTGAAGTTCTTTGAAGGCAGGAATTCAAAGTGCCTAATCCTCATGTTTCTCTCACTTGGACTGGTGTGTGCTTAATTAAATATCTGTTGAATGAACCAATGAATAAATGAATCTATTGAAGAACGGTGAACAGGTATGTGATTTAATAGGCATGAGACTTTACATTAAGCTTTCTTGTTAAATGGCAATTAAATGCATTGACATTCATTATAGCCTGAATATATTGAGAATCTAATTGCTCACATGTTGCTCATGCAATCTCCAGTTATTTCACTGACAATTTGATGCCTTTCTGACATACTTATTGTACCTGGATCAATGGCTATTTCACTGCTAATTGATCTTTTATTAACATATAATAACTCTTATTAAATCTAAATTAAAGTCTTAATTGAGACACTTTATCTGCAGTGTTTCAACATACAAGCCTCATAACATAATGGATAATCGACAGGAAAGCTAGTAACAAATTATCTGTCACCTTTTTCATTGACCTGAAAACAGATTTTTTAGCTCAAAGACTTTTTTTACATCATTAAGAAACCTGAGTTGGCCGAACCGGTTTGGCTCAGTGGATGGAGCGTCGGGAAGACTTTTTTACTTCATTAAGAAACCTGAGTGGTAACTATACTGAGGAATGCATCAACATCATCAAACTTCTCAGTTTTTACACAAAGAACTAGTTCCCCAGCCTCTGCTTTCTTTCTCACCTGAAAACTGAGGCCACTACTAGTACTTTAAACACAAATATGGTGAGTACACAGCCAAAGAGGCTGCAGTAAGTAGTAACAACACCCTCTCCTGTTCCTCAGTAGCTCTGTCTTGGTTCCCTGCCCTCTAGCACTTAACTACCCTTTCCTTCACCCCAACCACCTCTCCCCACCTGGCCTGCTCTTCTTACTGTGTAACTTTGCCCCAAACAAGGGGATGGTTCTGCCCTTTGGTCTGCCATTTGGGCAATAGTTCCCCTTGCTAAATCAGCTCAATGTCCTTCTCTCATTTATTCTTGTCTAATGTATGCTCCAATGTTCCCAATCTCTACTGCCCTCTCTCCCCAGGGCCTCAGGTAGCTAGCAGGTATAAGATACATTATCTAAGGCCAACCTTGACTTAGGCTATTAGTTCACACTTGTGTTGATTGGGACCCAACCTTGAGTCCTGGTACTTCTATCTAGGTTTTCAGCTGATCACCCTGTCCATGGACCATGGTTTTAGTATCTTACCTAGTTCCTGTTCTCTCAATAATGCCGACTCATTTCTGGTGCCTAAGACTGTACTAGCTGCTCTCACACTTCCCTGGTGCTCACAATGTATCTAAATTCCCCTTTCTTGTGGATACCAGATAGCCTACCCAGCATACATTATTCAATTCATCCCCAACAAAACACCCCTCTCCCACATAGTTCATATGCCTCAGGGGAAGACAGCTCTCCCAAATCCAGTAATAATAGGCTTGAAAACCCAAAGGAAATTTCGTCCTCCTTGCTAGTGATTAACTTGAGAATAGTCTAGGGCAACGGTTCTCAACCTGTGGGTCGCGACCCCTTTGGGGGTCGAACAACCCTTTCACAGGGGTCACCTAAGACCATTGGAAAACACATATATAATCACATATTGTTTTTGTGATTAATCACTATGCTCAAATTATGTTCAATTTGTAACAATGAAATTGGGGGTCACCACAACATGAGGAACTGTATTAAAGTGTCGCAGCATTAGGAAGGTTGAGAACCACTGGTCTAGAGCCACTTGTGTTGATTGGGACCCAACCTTGAGTCTTGGTACTTCTATCTAGGTTTCCAGCTGATCACCCTGTCCATGGACCATGGTTTTAGTATCTTACCTAGCTCCTGTTCTCTCAATAATGCCGGCTCAGTTCTGGTGCCTAAGACTTTACTAGCTGCTCTCACACTTCCCTGGTGCTCACAACGTATCTAAATTCCCTTTTCTTGTGGCTACCATATAGCCTACCCAGCATACATTATCCAATTCATCCCCAACAAAACACCCCTCTCCCACAGAGTCCATATGCCTCAGGGGAAGAAGACAGCTCTCCCAAATCCAGTAATAATAGGCTTGAAAACCCAAAGGAAATTTCGTCCTCCTTGCTAGTGATTGGCTTGAGAATAGTCCAATGGTATTGACTTGCTAGAGGCTTCTGGGAAAGTGCTTTCTTGCTTTTCTGGGAGACCATCCTGAAGGGACACTCTAACACTTTCTCTGGACATTATCATATCTAAATACAATGCCTCTGAGTGGTGAGTCAACTCAGCACCCATCTCAGGATGATGCTGGCATGTACAAGCAGCAGAACGAAGAAAGAAACAACAGAAATACAGCCAAAACCATTAGATAAAATCAACCCTGAAGCCAGTCCCACACGGAGCTCCAGTTATATGACTGAATATATTGTATTTCTGTTTATGTCTGTTGTGTTGGAGTTTTCAGCTGAAAGCAGCTGGCTAGTACACTGTTTTCCATATGCCTCTCAGAACCGATTCCTTTATGACTAGACACAACTTTTACCCACCCCATCCCAAGTCCCTAATACTGACCTGGTCTTCTAATCAGGCCAATATCCCACTGTAACCTGATGTCATCTGTTGCACTGACCTTTCTTAGCCACTGCAGATGGCTCTTCACTCATCACCTGTTCTCCCTCAGTAGACAGGTTTCACTCTAAGTTCTAGCTCTTCCCAATTGTTTAAGCTTCCCTAATAGAACATTCACATTTCAAGATAAAAGAAAATGAAAAGTACTCATGTCAATATGAGCCCAACTCCTACCTCATACCATACATAAAACTTGAAGATGGATAACAGCTCTAAAAATAAAAGTCAAACTATAAAAGTTTTAAAAGAAAACAGGAAAAATCTTCACAATCTTGGAAAAGATACAAAATAATGATCACAAAAAATTTTATAAATTGTACCTCATAAAAAAATTTTAATTTATCTATCAAAGACACTATTTAAAAAATCAAAAAGGATAAATTATTTTTAAAACTTCATAAAAACACAGGGTTCTTTCCTACCGTACTTTTTCTCAGTATGTTTCAACTGTCTTCTCAGACAAAATAACCCTTCGTTCATTTTTTTTCCTTTTCTTTTTATTTTTTTCCCCTCCAGCCTCCACCACGCGCTGCCACTCCCCTGCCCCAGGCCTTGACCACCCTATTGTCTGTGTCCATGGGTTTTCCCCTCCAGCCTCCACCACACCCTGCCACTCCCGTGCCCCAGGCCTTGACCACCCTTTGTCTGTGTCCATGGGTTATACATATATGCATACAAGGTTAGTCCTTCATTCTAAATCCAAGCCCCATGTCTTCCAGTCTCTCACAAGATCCTTTGGTTAAGGGCAGCCATTTTTTTTCCTTCCTTTGACTTTGGATATTACAAGATGAAAGTAGAACAGAAAAAGTCAGTCATTCTTCCTGACTTCTTAAAACCCATGCTTATCTCTTTCAGTCAAGTAAAAGGTAACACTTGGCAACTATATTTTTACACTACTACCTTCTCTAACTCATTTGACCACTGCAACTCCTTTGAAGATTCCTATATGAAAACAAAATGATTCATACAGCCAGCTCAAAATCATTCTTAACTACGTTCCAAAATCTGTCTTTAAGGAATATGGATACTGCACTTCCTTTTGAATATTTTAGTAAAAAAAAAAAAATCTGAGCATGAAAGAATTGTTTTTACAGCCAGGATTTTCCAACACATATCTTTAATATGGATAAAATTGAGTATTTTTATTTTAAAAGCTGTAAAGATAAAAGTAGATATCACATGAGAAAATGCATTCTAAACCGCAATGTATGAGAGAGATATATGACTCAATTTCCAGAAATATGGAAGTTTAGATACTCCAAAGGGCTCACATTCTAGAGTACAATTAGATCCTGGATAAACTATAGCAAATAAAACTTTTAGTTAATGACTAGACTCTGTAGCAATTGGGGAAATTTCAAAGAGAAGAAAAAAGACAGCAGGTTGAACCCAGTCTTGGAAATTCAGACAGTAAGTAAATACAAAAAGGTTTCCCTGATTGAAAATGTTAACATTACTAACATCAGATCTGCTATTCGAAACTAAGTCCTGGCCCTCATTAAAGTACTGAACTAGTATTCCAGCATTATTCCAGGACACTCAAACAGGGTTCAAATATTTTCAATTCAATAATTCTCCCTGGTCCCAGATGATACAAACAACAAATTCTCTATGGAAAACACTTCCCATATATTGGGCCTTCAAAAGACAACAAATGATGAGCTCACAATAAAAAATTACAAAATTCACACAAGGAAACAAGTATGAGTAAGAATCAGAAGAAACACAAAAGCATAGTTAACACTCAAGTACTTTAAATATTCTCAAAAGCAGAATTTAAAATAACGATTATGAAATGTTTAAAGAAATAAAAGATAGAATTTTAGAAGTGAACAAGTTACTTGAAAGTATCAAAAGTGACCTAATAGCTTGTTAAAGGAACAAAAGAAATTTTAGAAATAAAAAATAATCCTTGAAATTAAAATATTATGATAGGGTTAAACAGCAATGTTAGTCACAGCTAGGGGGAAGGGGAAAAAAAAGACTATGAACGGGTACACGGAGCTGAAGAAATTATCTCAGTTACAGCACAGAAAAATGAGGAGATGAAAACATAAAAGGTTAAGAGATGTGGGCAAGAGAGTAACATGGATCCAGAATACCAGAAGGAAAGAGTAGAGAGAATGGAGGAAAAGAAATATTAAAAAGAAAATGGCTAAGAATTTTCTAGAACTGAAGAAAAACATAACTCTTCAGCATTAGGAAGCACAGCAGATACTAAGAAGGATAAATCTGGGAACATTAGCACGCAGCCTGGACCAAGGGCCTCCTTGGCCTCTTTAAAAGCAAAAAGGACAAGAACAACACAGTGTCTCTGATGTGGTAGAAAAATACAGCATTCTATTTTTTCATAGTTTATCTCTGCCCTCCAAAAACAAATGTATCAAGGAATGGTCCCAGCAACCAAGGTTGTCATTTTGATTGGTGTCAAAAATTGGGATCCGGCCATGGTCTTATGATTGATTCTGAGGCACAGAAAGGAAAACATTAATATTGATTTATCTGCTCATTCTCTTTATTCACTGTTCATCCATTTACCCCGACTAGCCATAGCAACTAGACACTAGAAAATTAAATTTAAAACAACTCCTCCATTCTAGGTAGACTCATTCTCCTTTTCCTGCTCCTAGGGCTATGGCTCCAACAAGCTAAAGCATCCATTAATTTTATTTTTCAAATATTGTGCAATCCACTGAGGGGGAAACAGGAGAACTCACAAAAATGATGTTGGAATAATGTAAACCAAAAAACTGCAAGATTGACAGAATTTGTTCCTTTATGGATGGCTATTTTGGCACCACTGTGGAGCATCTCAAAAAATCAGAGAAAGTGGCAATAGAAGTTTATTTAGCAGGTAGACACATCTTACAACATCAGAATAATAAGCATCCTTTCCTCCTCAATGCAGCATCTTTTGTTGCAGCCCATACACAAAACTCCACATACAAAAACAGTGGCCAGGGTCGCTCCCTGTGACCTCTACTAAGATGCAGAAACCTAGAGTTTTTACATTTCTTTGTGGACATCTTTAATACAGAGCCAATCAACTAATACCCAAATATGTACTGATCACCTTGTACAAGTCCTATACTCATACTATTGAAAAAAGATTAAGGCTTGCTCTCGAAAGGCACAACGCTAAGCTCAATGTTGCAGAAAGTACTCTAGTTTACAGCTCCCAGGATGGACAAGTCATAGAATGGTCTTCAGTAATTACTGTCTTCCTTACATCAGTGCCCAGACACTCAACTCTAACGCTCCAAACATGAGATCCTTCACCACATCACACTTCTAAAGCATCATTTACATAATGCTATGAATTTCTCTCTCTCTGTTTTACACACACACATACAACTGAAAAGTTAAGGGGCGGGGGGCAGGGGGGGGGCGGGGGAGCCAGACATTGGAGAGAGAGTTAAATTGGTAAATTATCGTGACAATTGACTTCTAAACAGTCATTCTTAATGAAAAGGATGCAGTATTGTGTGCCTAGGGCTGACCATGAAAGAGCATGGACACAAATGTCACTAACATTAGCTGTAAAAGCTAACTGTCCAAGGAAGAACCCTGGAACCTCTTGCAATGAACTGTACAAATATCTCCTGTTTCCCTTCACTCAGCGTGAGATTTATGGTTGACTCTGAATGAGTCCATCACGGTGGAAATATTCATTTATCTGAACAAAAGGATGTCATTATCATTCTGGGGGTGGGGGGTGGGGAGATGCTATTATTTGAGGACACTTAGGCCTGCCCCATATACACTAATGTAGTCCCTCTACTAGATGAGCCTCATTTCCTGGGAATCCAATATTAGGGTTTGAGGACAAAGCCCAGCTAATAGCAAAGTGTCATTTTCCCTGCTTTGCTACTGTGGCACCTATCTCACAGAAGGTCACATTCTCCCATTTTTCCTGAAATAGGATCCAAGAAACCCAGTCATGTCACTTTACATTGAGCGCAGTAAGAAAAAAGAGGGAAAAGACTAAGCACTAACTTATTTGCTTATAAGCATTCGTTCTCCCTGGGTTAACATTTCAAATTAAGACAAAAATCCACCTTTATTTGGTAATTAGCTAATGGGACTTGAAAAGATGCCCTTCATCCAGCAGGTGTTTCTGGCAGGAGATAAAGTTTGTGTTTGTATGACCCGATTTTAAGTGCACACCCTTGTTTTGAGATAAGACTATTGATGTACCAAAAAGACTTTTCTTCAGTCAGATCTGTACTTGTGTTTTTAAAGGAAGTCAATGGGAGGAAAAGGAGACATATGTACTACTATTTGTAATACTTTAAACAATAAAATTAAATTTCAAAAAACACAAGAGGTTATATTTCAAAAAATTAATTCTGATTGCCACTCCTTTATACTACATTAAGTACTTTGAAAGTCATCACTTGTTTCTTTTCAAACGAGAATCGAATTTAAGCAGAAAGCTTATCTAAGTTCTTTAAGATTTGGAAAGTAATTCCCAAGATAGGCCTGTATTCATTTCAACTGAAAATTTTACATAAGTAGACGAAGCCACATGATTAAAAATAGATGTTCTTAGACTGTAGAACCTCGGAGGGAAGGTGGGGGAGGGAAGATATCAACCAAAGAACTTGTATATGCATAACCCATGGACACAGACGACAGACTGGTGAAGGTCTGGGGTAGGGAGTGGGGTGGGCTAAAAGGGGTCAATGAGGGGAAAAGGGGGACATGCATAATACTTTCAACAATAATGATTTAATTTTTTAAAAAGAAAAGATAAAACAAATATTCTTTGAGATGTTTTCAATTTGACTTTGCAAATAAAAAAATTAAAAAGTGACCCCAGAAAAATGTAGCTTCTCCTGAGATCATTTCCAAAAACAACGCTTTGACCAATGTTGACTATGCCCTTGCATAATCACAGCTCTGGAATCTATTCAGTTTGCAAGACACAAAATCATCTTCTCCCAAGACTGCAAAGTTCCATATTTTACATAAATGTTTGAGGAACTATAGTTGCTCAAATGATATACATTGTTATTGGTTTTAATAATTCACATTCAAATTAGAGAACAATCCTAGCATCAATTGGAGTTCATTGTAAGTCATCAATATTAATTAGTATCTTTCTCCTTCCCGTTTTTATGGTGATACTTGTTTTTTAGTACATGAAAGCCAACATGCTTGAAAAAGAAGGTATGCATGATGACCTACCTCCAAGACTGCTTCCTGAAGAGCATCTTCCTCCATGCTTGAAAAAGAAGGTATGCATGATGACTTACCTCCAAGACTGCTTCCTGAAGAGCATCTTCCTCCATGCTTGAAAAAGAAGGTATGCATGATGACCTACCTGCAGGACTGCCTCCTGAAGAGCATCTTCCCCGTGGTGCCGAGCTATAGAGCTGTTTCTTGTTAGTTTACTCCCCTCAGATGGTAAACCAGCCTTGGAAGATCACAAAGCAGTTCTTCAGAATCTTGCCAGAAACTGGAAATGAGAAATGAAGTCAGAGGTCAAAGTTTTGTCTACTAGAGGCCCCAGAGTGCATTTAGTTTTATAAATTATTTTTACCAAAACTCCAAGGAAAGGATATTCTTCATCTTATAGAAAATGTTTCAAGGAGGAAAGGCAAGAAAGCCACCAACTAATTTTGTTGAGTTAATAACAAATTTGATAACAAAACTAGAGAAGTACAGTGCAATAAAAGATAATTATAGATCAATCTTAATTATTAACATAGATGGAAGAGTTATAAAATAAGAACAAATCTAATTCAATAGGATATTTTTAATTGCATCATAATCATTTGGAGTTTAGCCCAAAATGCAAAGAAAGTTCAACATCAGAAAATCTACTATAATGTAACTCCCATTAATGAAGTAAAGGGAGGAAAATCTCAATAGGTGTTGACAAACTATTTACTAAAAGTAAACATTCATTCATGAGTTTTTAAATGTTCTTAGTGAACTATGAATAGTAGGGAATTTTCTTAATATGATAAAAAGTGTACACCAAAAACCTAGAACAAACATAACACATAATGATGGGAATTTAGAAACATTGTCATTGAAGTCAGAAATAGAATAAAGATGCCTGCTCTCCCTGCTACTGTTCAGCACTGTTGTGGAAGTGCTAGGCAATACAATAAGAAAAAGGAGAGAAAAGCAAAAAGTTTGGAAA
Organism: Myotis brandtii; assembly: GCF_000412655.1. Lineage (NCBI taxonomy): Eukaryota > Metazoa > Chordata > Mammalia > Chiroptera > Vespertilionidae > Myotis > Myotis brandtii. Next base: position 2,282,066 of record NW_005356674.1, read on the forward strand.
GCCACTAAGTAGTTACTATTTGCATTTGTTATTTGCCACATATAAATGCAGAATAATCTATAGACCAACTCTCTCTATATATAAAAGCCCAGTGACTGGTCGCTATGACAAGCACTGCCACCAGGGGGCAGTTGCTCAACACAGGAGCTGCCCCCTGGTGGTCAGTGCACTCCCACAGCGGGAGCGCTGCTCAGCCAGAAGCTGAGCTCACGGCTGGCAAGCACCGGGGAAGTGGTGGGAGCCTCTCCCACCTTCACAGCACTGCTAATGAGCAGCTAGCCAAGCGGTAAGGAGCGAGCCGGCGGGTGGTTAGGAGCAAGCAGGTGGACAGTTAGTAGCACAGGGTCCCGGATTGCAAGAGGGCGCAGGCCGGGCTAAGGGACTCCTCCTGCCCCCGCCCCCTTTCACGAATTTCATGCATCGGGCCTCTAGTTAGAAATAAGTGAGTTCTTGCTGAGTACAAAAATCAATATACTAAAACCAGTAACATTTCTACACACTAGCAATAACAATTTTAAAATGCAATGAAACAGTAAGCCTAGAAATATGGTATATGATAGAGATTTTCTTACATGATAGAATGCAAAAGATAAAATTTTCAGTTACTAATATTGGAAATTTTGGCTTTCTATCTAGAAAACAAAAACAAACAATAACCATATACAACACATAAAAATAAATTGCAGATTAATTAAAGTATATATGTGAAAATCAAAACTTCATAGTGAAAAATAAAGCAAAATTGGCTTCCAATTAAAGATAGAAAGTCAGATGCATATTTAGTCTTCACTTCCTCCTTAAATCCCAGTAAAATAATCACAATGGATTTCGAAGACATAAAACCACAAAAACAAGAGGAATGGACAAATAAACAGCAGCAGTAAAATTTGCAATTCAACAAGCAGATGGGTGAGCCGTAACTCACTTAGCTGATGCCAGAAAGCCAAGTTCTAAGCTGACAGTGAAGAAATCAAGAAGCATCCTGAGTAATTGAACAAAATCTCAAAAAAAAATTTTTTTGAATCCTCACCTAAGGATATGCCTTTTTTTATATGAGAGAAAGACAAAGAGAGAGAAAGAAACATGGTTGCCCCCTATACAATCCCGACCAGGGATCAAAGCTGCAACCTAGATTTGTGCCCTGACCGGGATTGAACTTGCAACCTTTTGGTGTATGGGACAAGGCTCCAACCAACTGAGCCACCAGACAGGGCTCCAAAAAAACTTTAAGCTGCCTTTACCAATACCACTGGACATAGAAGTAAAAGGGAGCTATCACAAGAAAATTGGTTAAAGTCTGTTCAAGGAGAATTTAGACCCCCCCCAAATCACCATCCTCACTTTGCCCGTTAGGGAAACTTTCCCTTTTGTCCCAATAGTTTATTCTCTGGAGAAGGTAAAATAGAAGTTTTATGAATTGGGGGATGGGAGCCTAGTTGAGGGTAAAGGTACCTTAGAGGGGGATTAAAGTGGAAATTTATTTCTGAAGGTTGAGACTCCCATCATTTTTTTCTCCATTTAGCTCCCAGAATTCTGACAGCCAGGTTTACATATTTTCAAATCAAGAGCATGAAAAGTTTTTCTAGGGAAAAGGCCTAAGAAAACTATCTAAAGAAAATATTACTGGAGTTTCTAAACACAATTGCCCAACCAGACCTTCCTTCAGAGAAGCCAATGGTCAGCAAGTCCCAATCAGGTTTAGTGCCCTACTCAAGTCTGAGAGGCCAACCAAGAGTCCCTGGGCATTTGAAGAAGTCCTCTAAGTGAAAGACAGAAACTAAAAAGGCAATTTGAAAGAGACTCCAAAGAAAGATAAAAATTATTATTAGTATCATTTTTAAAAGCAGGAAAAGGGAGAAGATTTTTTAAAGACCATTGGAAATTTAAAAGACAACAAAATTGAAAAATATCTCATTTGGGGGTTTAAAAGATAAAGTTGAAGGGCTATCCCTTAAGTAGAGCAAAGAGCTAACAAGAAGGAAAATAATAGAGAAACTATAAAAACTTGGAAACTATTAGAGGAATATTTCAAGAAATTTTCCAGAACTGAAGAACATTTATGTTCAGATTTTCCAGTAACATTTTCAGGTAGTCCAGTAACTTCCCAGCACAATGGATGACCTACCTCAGGACATATAATCATGAAATTTCAGAACACTAGAGGAACCTCCAAGCTTCCAAAGGCGAAAAACAATAGCAATAGGTTTCAAACAAAGAATAATTATCAGAATAGTTTCACAGCCCTAAATAACAATCTGGAGGTAGAAGACAGTAGAGCAATGCCTTTAAATCTTTTCTAAAGGAAAATTATTTTCAACCTAAAATTATACATTCAAAAGCTATTATAAGTGTGAGGATGAAGTAAGGCATTTTTAGACATGCAAGTTCTCAAAAGTTTCTCTCCCACATATTACTTTTCAGGAAGCTATTATAATGTGGTCTTTGCCAAAACAAAGGAGTTAACTAAGAAAGAGGAAGGTAGGGAATATAGGAAAGAGGAAATCCAATACAGAAAAGGCAAAGGGAAAATTCTTAGGATAACGGATGTGCTGCCTCGGGAAGAAGGCAATCAGTTCTGATGGGGGAGGTTAGAGGGCCCCCAGGGCATACTTCTTCAAGGTGACTTTGACCAAATACCCAATATGCTTGAACTTATCAAGAGGAGAGTTTTATGTACTCAAACAATTAAATATTATACAGAAATTTAAATGAATCAACACACACATCTCAACATGGAATGATTTGGAAGATAAATGTTGAGTGAAAAATCAATGAGAGTACTGTGAACATTATGACACCATTTTTTGTTTTGTTTGTTGTTTTGTTTTGTTGGGGGGGTGGGTGTTAATACTTACTCGAAGATATTTTTGCATTGATTTTTAGGGAGAGTGGAAGAAAGAGGGAGAGACAGAGAGAAACATCAATGTGTTCCCATCCACTGGTTGCCTCCTGCATGCACCTTGACCAGGGCCTGGGCCCAGGAGAAGCCTGCAATCAAGGTATGTGCCCTTGATCAGAATTGAACCCGGGACCCTTTGTCCGCAGGCCAACGCTCTTTCCACTGAGCCAAACCGGCAAGGGCACCATTTGTTTCTGTTTGTTTGTTTGTTTTTAATTAATGGTACTAGCAATACTGTAGGCTTTTTAAAAATATATTTTTTTATTATTGATTTTTTTACAGAGAAGGGAGAGGGATAGAGAGTCAGAAATATTGATGAGAGAGAAACATCGATCAGCTGCCTCCTGCACACCTCCTACTAGGGATGTGCCCGCAACCAAGGTACATGCCCTTGACCGGAATCGAACCTGAGACCCTTCAGTTCGCAGGCCGACGCTCTATCCACAAAACCAAACCAGTTAGGGCCATACTGTAGGCTTTTGCAGGGAGAGGGCATCAGAGAAGAATCAAGGTCATAAAGTTTCCTTTTCTGTGGAAAGAGGAACATGAATGGCATCTTTAATTTTATCTGTAAGGTCCTATTGCTTTTAAATGATTTCATAAACCTAAAGCAAAAATGACTAAGTATTAATATTAGTTAGTTCTGGGTAGTAAGTACACAAGTATTGATCTTCTATTGATCTTTCTATTTTTCTGTATTTTTCTTTTTCAGGAAGGAAAGAAGAAGGGAGAAAAAAGAAAGACAAATGCTGCAATCACAGCCTTTCCGAGGGCCTGGGCTGAAGGTCCAGGAGAGCAAGAGCCGTGGGAGCTGAGCCCATTCCAGGTGCCCCCTCCTAACCTAAGCCTTCTCTTCATCTTGTTTAGTCCATTGCTTACAATAGAACATAGCCATTCTGCAAAGCACATGTCCTATTTTTCTATAAAATCCCTTTTTAAATGCAGCATTTTTGCTTTCTCAACACAGTCGATTGAATTGGCACTTCATCTACAGCCCAGGAGTAGGAAGGGTGTGCTATCGCCCTTTAAGAGCATAAAACTGAGGCTGAAATGATGGTTTGGGAGAGGTCTTAGTAATTAAAACATAGCTAACCGACCACTCGTATTATTACTTAATATAGCTATTTCTTTCATAGAAAAAAATATAACATTTAACTCCTGTTCAAACTCATCGACATCTGGAAAAGTGCTGCCATGCCTGAAAACCCTACCGTCACCTGGCACGTACCTAGGAGGAAATCAGCAATGACTTGGGTTATTCTGTCAATATCACCTAAAAAGTTACCCTAAACATCATAATGATCGAGGGGCTTGGAGAGTGGGTGATGCTGACAGGGCATTTGTTCTGTTTATCGTAGGATTTGCCCTTGGCCATGCTGCAAGTGCGCGTTCACAGCTTCTGCAGAAAGCCAAAAAGCTGAGCCTACAGATACCAATGCGTATGGTCTCAGATAGACTCGAAATAGTTCATCATCATACTCTTTCATTTGATTTGGAACTGGAAGAATTGCAAAAAAAGACAAAATGAAAGGTACTGGACAGTTATCCTTTCTCTATTAAAAAAAAATAACTCAGAAGTTTGGTGAGAATGCTGTGCGCTTGGGTGCAGGTCAGTGCTTATATTCACTGACGCTTGATGGATTTCTGGCTTCAAATGTTTTATCAAGACAATCCACCTTGTAGCAATCTCCAAAGAAGACTGTCTGGCTCTATTAAGTCCGCAATTTGCTTTTTAAAAGTGACTAAATATGCTTTTTCACAACAACGACAAGTCATCTCCCTCCTGGAGCCAACAGAGTTTGTCACCCAGCTTCCCCCGCTTTTCAAAGGCAGCCATCAAAAAGCAAAGGAAATGTCATGACTTTGGAGCGGTCAGAAAGCTCTTAAGTCGCAGTGCAGGCTATTTCTCCTTTTGTGGCACAGAAAAGAGTGGACAGACACAATGAATAAATAATCCCATTGTACTTACAAATGTGTAACAATCCTTCAAAATGAGGTGAGGAACAAAGATAGGAGATAGCAAAGCGGCCCTGGTCTTAACAGAACAGCTTGCAATTCCAGGGCCTAAACTGCTTTTGCAAACACAAACACACACACAGCAACCATGAGAAAATAAAAATTAAAAATGGCATCCAATTCAGAATGCCAAGAGGCTCAGCCTAAATGGCCTTCTGCATAATTCCCTTTGGACACCTTCGGCCTCGGTGGCTAAAGGCAGCCGGTTTGGACCAAGGTTAACACTTTAAACTGCTCAGAATAACTGACTTTGAAATAGTCATCAGGGTCACCAATTGTGGCTAAAAACACCTCTTCATCATTTTTACTTCACCACGGCCTTTCCTTTCCCTTTAAAGAAGTCTCGTTGTTTTATGCTCTAGCATTTTTCCAAGGCCTCTGTTTTTCATCTCTGGTGCCTGCAGCCACCCCTTCCCCACCTTGAACGGCAGAATCCAGGGGCAAACAGCAAAGGGCATGACCACTGGAAGGCCCAGCTGAGAAGGTCTGACGACACAGATGGGCAAAGCTCAAGCCCAGATATTCAAGGGTTACAGAAACACCGAGAACACCAGGAACTCAGAACTTCAAATGGCCGTACAGAATTCACAATTGCAAACTTCTAATTATGTTTTTAAAGAAAATGGGTGGATTGATACAGCTGAGCATATCAAAATAAAAGAGAGAGTAGATTTTTTTTGTACATATAAAAAAGAGTCTTTTATGCTCTATTCACAAGACCAAATAAGTGTTTTCTTACTATGTAGGCAAAGGAAAAACAGAAATCAAAATCTAGAATTGTTAGGCATGGTGACCAGATCACTCACCACGCATCTGCATGGCAGAAGGGCACGTGGGCTGGCCTCATTCCCTCCACACACCGCTTGGTGCTCTTCTTAAACCATACCTGAGTACCAAATTTGATCCCTCCACTGATGTAGAAGACTATCTGTGAAAGCATAATACTATCTTTAACTACTTTTCTTCAACAAAAGAAGTTCAAAGAATTACATTTAGTAGATAAGATATATTTCTCTCTTTCATCAATTAATTTATTTTTAGGTCAATCAGTATGTAATTAGTACCTAGTACCTTCTCAAGTCCAGGCACTGTGTTAAACACAGCATAAAATTATATATAATTTTAGGTGTCACATATAATTGCAAAGAAGATATGGTCTTTGCCCTCTTGCAGCTCACGACCTCATAGATTGCATTAGGAGAGAGGAAGCGTGTTGCAGTGACAACGTTAAAATCCTCAGCAGCCAGTCAGGGTACGAGGCCTCTCAAAACTGGACATACAAATGGCTATTTGTCCCCGTGAAAGGCTCTCACTGAGCTCAAGTTTCCTCCTTGGACCGTTTTCGGCCTCTTCTTCGACCAGCTTCATGAAGCTTTTATCCTGAGCTGCTGCCAGAGTCTTAACCCGCTCGGGGAAAACAGAGATCCTGAATCTCATTAAGGCAGCAGAGAAGATCATAAATACATCTCACACTTGTAGTTCCCAAACCGTGTGCTGAAGCACCCTAGGGTGCTACCATAAACACAATGGCTATTTCAAATTTTCAAGGAAAACATGGAGCATGTGTCAGACACTGTGCAAACTACCACTACTAAATTGTGTGCATCTGCTGAGGGAGGGAAATACTTTTATTTCTTATACCCTTACAGTTCCGTTAACATTTTTCTTCTGTACTACATTATCACTACAGTTATTATAACACAATTGATTGAAGCAACATAGTGTATTATACATTTTGATATCTAACTACTAAACATACAGTACTGTATTTCACTGAAGCTAAATATATCACTGAATGTAAGACTTATTCTTTTATGTACCTCTAGGAGGAAAAGGTCCTGCCAATTAAACTATGATACAATACTTCCTTTTAAACTTATTAGAAGAGCTCTTTTAGGCTTTAGACATAGGCTTTAATTATATGTCATTCTTGTGCATTCATAAAAAGGTAATATAAGTGAAACAAATTGGTTCTGGTACGCCAACAACATCTTCACATTCTGAGTCCAGCTCTTCTGACTTACTTTTTAACTGAAACATTAATTTCCAGAATTTTCTACCCAATATCATCCATTCTCTGTGCCCTCCAGAAATTGATGAAGTGGCATTTGTTATAGGAGTGTTCCACTATTGTCTCGGATTTTCTTCCAAGGCATGGACACCAGTCTGCTGGTTTTGATGCTGGAGCTTTCTAAAATCTACTTCGTGGCTAAGACCTAACTAAGGAATTGTAAGAGGCCATTGACTATGAAACACATTCTGATTTCAGACATAATTAATGCTCTCATAGACATAACAATTATGTCTGTAATGCTACCCTGGGTAAAAAGAGAGGTGCAGGTCAGGAACAAGGGACACGTCAATTTTGATGAAAGCAAAGAGTCAGAAACCAACTGAGGAGCGAGAGGATTTGTCACCTCGTCATCAGAGCCAGTCACTCTCTCAACCTAACACCTTTTGTCGGCTGCCCCCAAGGGTTTATCCATTTTGAGGCAAAGGACCATGGTCAGGAGAGAGGTATGCCTATGTTTTCCAAACTGAGAGTACAAGAAGAGATTAAAAAGGAGAATCTGCAGACCCCAGGCATGTTCCCAGGCAGATAAAAATTAGAAATGTGGAGTCTGGGCATCCAAACTATGAGTACGCCTTCATGCCGCACGGGAAGTCTTTAGGTGTCCCCCGGGGTGTGCATGCACTGGTCTGAAGACTCTAACAGCAGAGTGACTTGGAGTCCACAGTGCAGGAAGTGACATATTTCAGAGGTCTGGTCCAGAATGAAAGACTGCCTCCCTGCTCCTACATGCCTAGGACTCCCTCGCAGAAGACACAATGACTTAAGAGAGGCATCAATTCCCGCTCCACCATGATCCAGCAAGCTGGAATACGGCCAGACTCTCCCTACATCCCACAGGCCAAACAACCCAAACTAGGACAAGAGTAGAACCCCTTCTGGTACATTAGCAAGACAAATATTGATATTTTCCCCCACATAGAGCTCCCTTGCTTCTGTCACAGTTTTTGTTTCAAAGACCCATCACATAAACATCTAGAGAGGGAGCGTGCCTAGATGCTTATGAAAATGCATGATGTTTTAAAAATCTTCTGTGCTTTAATCCCCTTAAAAATTAATGTTCCTAATTCCTGGGACTGCCACGATAGGATCTCAGCCATCTGCCCCTGCTGGTTCCTATGGCATCCGCTGATTAAACAAAGGAAGCCAGCTGAAGGCACAGGAGTTTTATTTCATCGGGGACCTATACGTTCTCTACAGGCCACATATAAGAATGTGACTTCTTTTCAAACGAAATGAACAAATTCACTTTCTTAGGAAAGAGATTCCCAAGACTTGTGCTCCTTTTCCATGCTGACAATTTCAGACACGACTTCTCCCCAGCAGCTCCCTGCTTCTAGCAAAATATTTCCGTGTTTGCACAATCCTCTGTCCACTTCCTGTTCATCTTTCTGATGCATTCTATAAATGCACTGATGCCCCTGGCCTTTCTACTTCTCTGGAAATTGAAACAATAGCATGGACAAATGTGAAATAAGATAAATCAAAGCATCCTGTAGAATTTAGAAAGTGAATACTACTCTATTCCATGAATACATCAGATTTCATTAGCAGATTCAAATTTTCACAGGCCACAAAATCAGGTTTACCAAATACAATGTAATTCATTTTCCCTAACTCCACTCAGTTTGAGACCCCATTTCCATTTCACTGGAAGAAACAATTTAGTCACATCCAGATAAATTCAAATTAGGAATCATTCAGACGCGTTAAGTTTTTACTCAGGCATATTGTGTGTGATCCTTGTCCGCCACCCCATCCCATCGCCCTGTTCTGTTGCCCCCTTTTATTCATGGTAGCAGCTACATTTCAGAAATAACACAAGTCCAGGATGTGGGAATGGGCACGGAAGGGGCCTCTGGGCCATGGTCACCCTCACCCATTGGCTACATCTACTACTGAGGTGTTGAACCTTTATCAGTCATTTATGAACTTCTCCTAGGGGTGCAGGGACTTTCTGCTCTCCCAGTGGAAATCTATTCCCATATCACTGTGGCCTTGGGAATATTAGCAAGGCTTCCACTTCCAGAGATGAGTAGGTTACAAGTTATTACTTGGTAACCCAGATTTGAAGAAGTTTCTAGGTACCCCTCCTAGACTCACCCCAAGGCATTGCATAGAGGAGGAATCTCACTCCCATCTCTAATTCTCTGGCTTCTTCCCCAATTCAATCTCTTTTCTGTCACATGGGGCACCAGTTCTCCATGGGAGTGGTACTGCTCCCATGGCAATTTTGAAATGTGTGAGGGCATTTCCCCAAAAAAATATTTTATTTTTGAAATTTTAAATCTATGGAAGAATTGCAAAAAATAGAACAATCATTACCCAAATGAACAAGAAATTTAGTATTAATATCATTATCTATTATATAATTTGTTATTCAAATGTTCTATTTATCCCAATAATGTTTTTATAGCAGGTTTTTTAGCTCCAACCAGGACTCGGTTAAGCATTATACATTGAATTGAGCTGTCAAGTCTCCTTAATCTCTTTAATCTAAAATAGTTCTGGTACTTAGTGGGCAAGAGGCAAGAATAATAGTCACCTCACTATGTGTGGGATGGTCTTACCAATAAAGAATTGTTCTTATCCCATATGATTTTTTAATATTTCCCCAGACATTCATATTAGTTTAAAACTTTTGGAGGCAATGGATATGTTTATGACATATATTGTGATGGTAGTTTTAGAGGTGTATACTATTCCTAAATGCATAGTTGTGTATATATATTAAATATGTACAGCTTTTTGTATGGCAATGATAACTCATAGAGTGGTTTTCTAAGCTAATAATAATAATAAATATATAAATAAAAATGTTAAATAAATAACATAAAAATAGTTTATAATTATCTGCACCTAGATAATTCCATTTTATATCTAAACATGATGTAATTTTTGCACTTTGAATATACACTGGATTTTTGGCAACAGCAACAGTGCTATCAATTAAGAGAAGGCTGTATCATTTGTTGTTAGAGATTTTTTCAAGAATTTATTTAAAAAATTATGCCCCTGTTAGCAATACCATTCTTAATAATTAACTTACCACATGACACCCTACAGTCTGTATTCAAAGGTATCACTCTCACAATGGTTCTATGTTCAAGTTAAAGCATAGAACTACATTAAATCCTCTAGTATACTAGCACCCCAGCACTTAAATGTTGAAATATATATGTTTTGTTTTAATTTGCTTTCATTTTAATTCTTCTTTATATTGGGGGGAGGTTATTATGTGAGTAGATTGTATTTATCTATCATTCTTATTTCATGACAATAAGGAGGACTTTGTAAAGTACTAGTTACAGAAAGATTTCACACAAATTGTTTAAAAGGCATAAGTTAATCAATGAAATGTAAACACAGTAATTAGGGAATTATCCTTAATTATCTTTAGATATAATTATTGTATTGTGGTTGTGTTTTCTAATCCCCTTTTACTTTAAAAGATTGAATACAGAAGTATCTATAATAATAAAAGTGTTATATGCTAATTAGACAGGACATCCTTCTGGACGACCTTCCAGACAAAGCCGGGGCTTCGAGGGAAGCCAGGTCCCTGATGCAAGAGGGAAGCCGGTGCCAGCAGCCGGAGGAAGGAAGGCCTACTCTTGCAAGAATTTTGTGCATCGGGCCTCTAGTTTTCAGATAAAATGCTATGGTTTGCTTTGAAATACCCAGGTTTGTTGAGTGGGTCAGGTAGAGATGCAAAATGATACATCATGTTATCAACAATTGTTGAAGCTGGGTGATGGGTCCATCAGGCTCATATTACTATTCTCTCAGCCGGTGCAAATTTTTGAGATGTTCTGTAATAGGAAGGTTGAAATAAGGGAAAGGGAGCCTGCTAGGTCCAATGAGGTTGAAAACCAGTGATTTATGGTGAATTGTATGTCTAGCTTCCTTTAGGGCTTAGTCTTTTCAAGTCAAAAAATGAATTAACTCATTGTGTTTATGTTCTTTTGTGTCTTCCCTTCAATGAACAGGTGCAGGATGGAGGAGAAAGGTCGCTTGGAGAAGGGTGGGGACAGGGCAGACTAGGAACGACATGGGGGGTACGGCAGGAGACAGGTAAATACCAACTGTCCCACGACACTACCTCTCGGCATCTCAGATGAACTCTCCTGCAGACAGCAGCGAGTTCACTGGCCTGCAAAGTGTTTCATACTAGTAGCACTATGGGCAGGTCGCAGAATCAGCCTCTGCCACTCCTCCCAGCTGGACCTCCTTCTAGCCCCAGACTTCTCTTCCTCTCCACTTGTTTCTAATTCAGTTTCTCAAAGATGGACCCTACTCTGGCTGTGGCATTCATATATGAGCATATTCTAGGTGTCGGGTTGCATTCTGGAGGGGACAGAGGAGAAGCCAGATGACACTTGCCTCAAGGGACCCCAGCCCAGGAAGGGCAAGGTGATGCGAAGGAGCAGCCCGTGGTTGGGACAGAAACAGAGACGCTGTCTCCTCAGGTGCTGAGGCTTCTGCAGAACAACCCTTGCCAGGAGCTTCTCCAACGCTCTGCGACCTGCCCTACCGCCTCCAGGAGCCAAAACTGAATTCAATTTAATTCAATGGCTATTTTCTGAATACCTACCCGGACGAGGCACTGCCTTTCCTGAAATATTCTTCCCAAGAGCCACCTGTCTTAACTTCCTCCCTGGTCTCATCTCGGTTTTATTATTTGTGTTTGAACATCTCCTACCCCAGACAGATCCACATTTTAAGCTGTTTCTAGCCTAACACAGCCGCCTTCCAGGCAATCTGGTTCATTTCAAAGTCCCCATCTGTACTTGGGTGACACCGCAAACAGCTTGAGTCCCCACCTCCACATAAATACTTTCCAAGGGTTTATTTGTAGGCAAGGGAGGTCGAGGCAAGCTCACTTACTAGTACACCATATATATAAAAGAGCATAAAAGACACATCCATTCCCTCTACTTGTCCTGACCTTTGCAGTTGAGAGTGAAAATCAAGTGTTGTATTTTCCTCCACCACATATGCCTACTCCACCATCAAGGGTCAAGGAGATATAACCCATTGAGGACAGGGGCCTTTTTCTCTCTCTCTGAATGTTCTCAACACCTTGCTTGGCTCTTTGCTCAGAAGAGGCACTCAATAAATAAAATAAAATTATAGACCAAAATCAGGAAGATTTACACCTCATTGCTTTTTTCCCCAACATCCTGAATTTTAGGGAATAAAATCATGTATACCTTCTGATTAGTGATTAATGAGAGACAATTCACAATTCTTTCCTGCATTAAAAATTGTACTTTAAAATGCAAAATTAGCCAACTCTCTCATGTGGGGAGCAGAGGGGCTTTCTGGAATCCAACCAAGTCTGCCTTTCTCGGTACATTTTCCTGCTAGCGATGCTCCTAGGAATCAAATGTGGTTTATTTCATTTTAAGTCGCTTTTTTTTTCAATTCAGGAAAATGAATGTTGGAGCCAGATAAGAAACTATAGTCTGCTTTCAAGAAGGTTACAAGAAAACTGCATCTTGCATTACTAATCCTTTATCTTCATGTTAACAAAAAGATTACTGACACATTTTTGAATGAAAGAAAATAAAATAGCAAATGCATCTTAGGAAATGTGTAACTTTCATGCAACACACAAATCAGTTGTTAAATATTTTTTAAATGAAGGGAAATGCATAATAAATTTTTCCTTTGGAAGTAGAGAAACCAACTTTTGAAGATAGGAGAGAAAAAATAGAAAGCTAGAAATGGGAACCATCCTTTCACAGAATGTAGGATAGGAATTAAATGACTGTACCTATAACTTCTCAATAGATAACATGTTTCCTAAAAATGATTTCATTGGCCCAAGTAAGTGCTGTTTTGTGGGGGGAAACAAATCAGAGGCTGTCTCTGTGCTTCTCTGCCGCAAAGTCAGATTGTGTTTCCCAGAGTCTCCTGAGGAAGGTTCTGGAAGACCAAAACCCGCCAGGCACATTTACCCAAGAACCTCAAGAACAATGCCAAGGCCCTAACCGGTTTGACTCAGTGGATAGAGCGTTGGCCTGCGGGCTCAAGGGTCCCGGGTTCGATTCCGGTCAAGGGCATGTACCTTGGTTGTGGGCACAACCCCAGTAGGGAGTGTGCAGGAGGCAGCTGATCGATGTTTCTCTCTCATCGATGTTTCTAACTCTCTATCCCTCTCCCTTCCTCTCTGTAAAAAATCAATAATATATATATATATATATATATTTAAAAAGAAAAAAGAACAATGCCAAGGACAGAGAGGTGACTCAAGCCAATCAACAGTGTTGACCGAACTCACCCCCACAGCATGGGTCAGGTGAGGACCATCTGACAGACCCGAACTGGGTCTCAGCCATGCCACTCACAGACCGGGTGCCTCAGCAAGTTTCCTAATCTCTCCACGCTTCAGTCTCCTCCTCATTTATAAAATGGAGATAACAACAGACCTGCCTCAGAGAATTAAATGTGTTAACGATTGTGCTTTGAACAGTGCCCAGCGCCCAGTAAGCACTAAATTCAAATATGTGATAGATTGAATAGATAAATATTGAGAAAACATAACTGCACACAGTAAAAGGTAGTTATTAGTTGGGGGCAAGGAAAAGAGAACCTGAAAGCTGCAGGTTACAGAATGGAGGGAGGATGAAGGAAATGGGATTAGCGCCCCCAACAGATGACACCTGTCACTGACAGAACTCTGAAGATCTGGAGGGACATCTGGTTGAGGGTTTTGTTTTTCTTTGGACATGGTGACAGGTGCTTAATTCCACTTTGTTTTTTAGCGATGGCATGATAATAACCTGGTAATAAGAAGAAACACTCATTTATAGCAGAGTTGTTCTAATTACTTTGTATATCATCTTATTTTTATCCTTAACAGCTCTACAAGGTAGATATTAATATTTTCTCCATTTTACAGATGAGGAAACTGGGGCACAGAGCATGTAAGCAACTTTCCCAAGCCTGGTAAGCAAGCTATAAGAGGTCATTACCAAATATCTGCATGGCAATTTGTCATTTACTTAAGCTTTCACATGCATTATTTCATGTAACAAATCTGAGGCAAATGTTCTTACTCTTAGTTTACAGATGAAACTCAAAATAACTATGAAATATGTGTTAGCATGGAAAAATACTGTATTGTATGTTCCTCTAAAACTCATGTTTCTGTAATGCAAATTAGTTCATACAAGATTGGAAAATAAAGAAACAATGTTAATTTAGCACAGAAGTCATGTTAGTTCATGTACTGTTTTTGCCAATATTTAATGTTTCACACTGAATGTAAGAAACTGGGAAGAAATGTGGTACCCTACACTATGCTCATCATCCACCCAAACTTCTTTCTAGATCAGTAAGACCATCTGTTCTGTCTCGGATGTGCTATTGCATACTTTGATCCAGCCTTTATTTTCCCTTTGTCTCTGCAACTCATGTGCCTCAATACCTCCTTACCATTAAGCATTTTTTAAGGTAAGTCCAGATTTACTGCAGTATTTTTCATCTGTCAGGGATTCAACATGCCTTTTTTACTGTGCTAATATTTTTACTAGGATTGCAACTGGTTTTCAGTGTTCTGGTGACAATGTTTTGAGTGATCTGTTTCTCACACTATTTTCCCACAATCCCTATTATTTCTAGTGTGTGATTTTGTAGAATGTGGGGTTTTTCAGAAATGCTCCTATCACATCATTGCAGAAATGTCTGTATAAGATAAAGTGTTTGAATTGGTTCACCATTGTCTTTTGTATATATGTCATATTCTAATCAGCAACAGTAGTGGATAGGTTCTGTGGGGTTTTTTTTACTGGTCTGAGATACCCAACAAGCCAATGTTTTCAGATTTTTTTTTTAATATATTTTATTGATTTTTTTACAGAGAGGAAGGGAGAGGGATAGAGAGTTGGAAACATCGATGAGAGAGAAACATCGATCAGCTGCCTCCTGCACACCTCCCACTGGGGATGTGCCCGCAACCAAGGTACATGCCCTTGACCGGAATCGAACCCGGGACCCTTCAGTCTGCAGGCCGATGCTCTATCCACTGAGCCAAACCGGTCAGGGCTTCAGATTTTTTTAATTAGGCTAGAAGATGGAACAAAATGAAATGCTGGGGAAGGATTTTTTTTTAATGATTCTTGGTTCTTTTTTTATGTGGATTTCTTTCTTTTTTTATTGATTTCAGAGAGGAAGGGAGAGGGAGAGAGAGAGAGACATCAATGATGAGAGAGAATCATTGATCAGCTGCCTCCTGCAGCCCCCTTCTGGGGATCCAGCCCGCAACCCGGGCATGCGACCTTGACCGGAATCGAACCCAGGACCCCTCAGTCCTCAGGCCGACGCTCCATCCACTGAGCCAAACCAGCCAGGGCTGGGGAAGGATATTTTTAGATCCCTCTCCCATGCCAGGGCTAATTCTGCCTTTAAGCCATCTCAGATATCTGCTCTTCAAAGAAGGGGGTAGTAATCTGATTGTTCACCGGTCCAGACATTGATTGGGCCACAAATACTGGTTGAGGCCACTGTGCCTTAAAGGACTGCCCTGAGTTTCCTGGGTCCTCTTACTCTTGATGCAGAAGAATCAGAAATCTTATCAGGGACACAAGAGGGCCTTATCTCTTCTCTTGTCTCTTCCATCCTCACCCACACAGCTGGAGGAAGAAGTTAGGTCCCTGCCTACACTGCAAATTTGACCATATCCATCCCTCAACATCTCTTTGATTTCATTCATTCATGTGGCCAACCAGAGGGTAGTAGGAATTCCAAAATTTTAATTCTTGGACAAGATGGGAGAACCCACTTAGGTCTTAAACCCATTCAATATGCTTGAACCCAGCCTTTTCCACAGAACCCTACATGGAAATATCAGCCACCTGTGTGTCCTGAGGCATGGAAGGGGTGTATTAGTCAAGGTTTTCTGGAGAAACAGAAACAGCAGGATGAATATCTTACTCTATATGTAGTTATATATATCGATATATAGATCGAGATAGAGATTGATTGATGGATGGATTGATTGTGAGGTATTGGTTCGTGTAATTATGAAGCTGAGAAGTCGCACAGTCTGCCATTTACAAGGTGGAGAACCAGGAAAGATGGTGATGTAATTCAGTTTGAGTCCAAAGGCCTGAGACTCCGGAGAGCTAATGGGTTTAAATCCCAGTCTGAGGGCTGAAGAACATGAAATGACGTGTCCCAACTAAAACAATGAGACAGGAAGTAAAAAGGAGTGATTTCCTCCTTCCTCCACCTTTTTGTTCTATGCAAGTCCTCAATGGGATGGATGATGCTCACCCACATTGGGAAGAATGACCTACTTTACTGAATCCATTGATTCATATGCTAATCTTACCCAGAAATCCCCTCACATATACCCAGAAATAATGTTTAAGTTAGGTACCTCTTGCCCAGTCAAGTGACACACAAAATTAACCGGCAGAGGGGATGATCAGCAGGGCAGGATTTGGGCACATCTGGATCTCTAGTCATAATATCAACATATATCAAAACATCTGATCCATAACAGCAAATATAAGACTGGAGCCTCACCAGGTTTATATTATAGAACAGCATATACTACTATATATTTAATCCTCCCTCTAGGTTACCAAAGTACAATATCATGTTTTTAAAGACATAGCCTCTGCCACAAGCTCCCAGAAGCAGCAATGCTTGCCTCCCTTACCACCTGCGGGAAGGCTGAAGCTTTACCCAGCATACTTTTTCAACCCTGGAGAAAATGCTTAGGAAATGAGCAACTAATCATCCTAACAGTTCAGGTGATGTTATCGTATTCATTATTTCCTTACAGAGACATTCCCAAGAAATCCATTGAGTGTTTACCATTTGAACTTACATACAGGAGAAAGGTTAAGGGGCCTCTTAATTCTAATTAAATAATCATTAAATGCTGAGCAGAAAACAACAGTGGAATAGACTGTATTACATGTGAGGAAGACACTTAATGAAAGGAGCCCTCTAGAGAAAAATAATAATAATAAAGGGCAAGGACTGCAGAAACCAAGAGGTTCTGTATAATAAATCACCACACTTTTTGCCTGGCCAGCCTCTTTCTCTGGAGACACCCCTTCCCTAGTTTACATGGACCTGAAAGGCTGTAAATCACAAGAAACTTCCTCCACCACCCACACAGGCAGGGCTTGAAACCCAGTCTGGTCAGTCAGAATTCCTACCCTCCCTCAACCCACAACACGGATTGGTCAAGAATGAGCAGGTGACACAGATCAGACCAATTAGATTCTTCACCAGGACTTGTCTGGTAGAGCCAATAAGAAAGAATGTTTCTTGCCTTGAAGGTCAAAGTGCTGAGAACATAAAATTGGGTGTCCAGCACCCATCTTCCTTGCCTAAGAGGTATAATGGGGAAAACGATTCTATTATGAGAAAGAAAAGAATGAGGTCAAGAGAGAAAAGAGGCAAAGCTAAGAAATTACATCAGAGAAAGTCCTGTTGACAGCTATTGGTCACCTAGATTCAACTGAGCCTGAATCAAGGGCTACCCCTGGACTTCCCAGTACAATAGGCCAATAAATTCCCCTGTCTGCATAAGACAATTTGATTATAGTTTCCTCCATTTATATATAACAGAAGGAATGCTGACAAATACAAGAGCCTTTCTGTTGCTATGGAAAGATAAACGTATCAGGACAAGAAAGACCCCACACCCAGGAATTTGCTATTTGAAATGTCCTATTAAAATAGCAATTAAACCACTTTTATAGATGTCCAATGCAATCCACCTAAATATTTTATTGTCATGCATTACTCCTCACTAATGGGCTCAGGTGTGAAGTTCAGGGCACCTAAAATTTGAGAAAACTTTAAAAAGGATTCTATAGGATCCTAAGTGTTCTTCGCAGCAGTTTTCAACCTGTGGGTCGCGACCCTTTCACAGGGGTCGCCTAAGACCATCGGAAAACATATATATAATTACATATTGTTTTTGTGATTAATCACTAGGCTTTAATTATGTTCAATTTGTAACAATGAAATTGGGGGTCACAACATGAGGAACTGTTTTAAAGGGTCTCGGCATTAGGAAGGTTGAGAACCGCTGTGGGAAACGTGTGTTCTAAAATGTCTTCTGTACAACTTGTCGGGGACTGCCTTCACTCAGCTTCCAAAACTGCTTTCCCGAGTGGGCTAATTAAAGGAGAAAAGGAGCAAGCCCCCACTGGCACCTGCACCGTGCCAGGAGATGGGATTACTTCCTGCCTTCCTCTTGCAAAGGCTCCCCCTTCCTGCCCTAGTTCCAAGAGCATTTGACCTTTGGAGGGTCCTGGCACCATGTCCTGAGTGCTGACCTTCTGTGGCATAACAGAAACTAAAGCTGTATTGCCTCAGAAGTCCAGAGCACAGACAAAAGCGGTGCGTTTACCAATGGAATACTAGGAAGCTGTAAAAAAAAGAAGGATCTCTTACCCTTTGAAACACATGGAGGGACCTGGAGACTCATGCTAAGTGAAATAAGTCAGTCAGAGAAAGACAAGTATCACATGATCTCACTTATATATGGAATCTAATGAACAAAATAAACTGATGAATAAAACAGACCCAGAGACATTGAAACATTCAACAGACTGACATATTTCAGGAGGGGGGGAGGACGGAAATTAAACAAAGAACATATATGCATAGCCATGGACAACCACTAGTGTGGGAAAGGCCTGGGGAAGGGGCAGGAGTGTGGTGAAGAGGGCCAAAGGAGGGATAAAAAGGGGGACATTTTTAACACTTTCAACAATAAAGTTAAAAAATAACTTGTAAAGGCCTGGTCAGTGTTTCTCAGTGGTTGAGCATCGACCCATGAACCAAGAGGTCACCGGTTCCATTCCTGGTCAGGGCACATGCCCAAGTTTCAGGCTCGATCCCCAGTAGGGGGCATGCAGGAGGCAGCAGATCCATGGTCCTTTCTCATCAATGTTTCTATCTCTCTATCCTTCTCCCTTCCTCTCTAAAATCAATGAAAACATACTTCCAAAAAAATAACTTGTAAAGAAAGTAGAAAGCATCAGGGGAAAGTAAAATCATCATATGATCCAGTGTGTTCCCAAATTTTTAAAAAATATATTCTTCCATTATTTACTTTTTCATTATTATATTACATTATTATTTATTTATTTGGTAATTGCACATTTTCTAAACTTCAGTGAAATTTTACTAGTTAAAAAATGATGTGAGGTAATCATGGCAATGGAAATGTTTAAGCCCAAGAAATAGAGATTTTGGGCTATGTGTGGTTTCTGGAATCACTTACATATAGTAAGATAAGAACAAAAACATTAGAGGTCTAAATAAACTTCTGACGTGGAAGGAAGGACTATAGGAAGGGTTCTGCCTGGCTGAGATGAGGGAAGGAACACCCAGCACCACCCCAGCTGGCCAAAATGTAAGCCGTGCCAGCTCCCTGTCCTCCTGTGTGGTGTTGGTTGTATGAAGGCGGGGGAGCGGGGAGGAGGGGAGACAGCCTACAATGTGGATTAATACAGTAACTCACCTACCTAATTATATCTTGTCTGAAAATTAAGGGTCCTAGGGTCAGGGGCAAAACTGAGATTCACCACCAGTGGGACTTTTTCCCTCGCTCTTATTTTAGAAATAAATTGCAACAGCAGGAAAAAATACAAAAAGGATAGGTTTTGAAGGCCAAGTTGAAGAGCAGGAAAAAAATAAGGTAAGGCTTCTATTGTAAGCAAGCTTATTAGGATAGTGTGTTCGCAGGAGTATAAAGGCTGCCGAAGAATTTTTCACTCCACAGCCCTCTATGCAGAAGGCCTGGAGGGGGCGTTGAGCACATCCTGGGGCCTCTGTACGATAAGGAACGCCGAGAGTGACCGTGTGAGCCTCATGAGTCCATCACTTCACTGAAAACCAGAATTAGCCCAGATGAACCACATAAAGCAAGGCAGTGTTTCTCGGCCTTTTCCCATGACTCTAAGGAGCCATTCTTGGTATTTTTCCCTAATTGCTCCCCTATTAGATTTTAATACCACAGACATACTGTGTATCTGTTTACGTAATGCATCTGTATCTGTGCTGCCTCCATAAAAAGAGTTAGTTTTGCTGTTGTTCTTGTTGTTGTTTTGTTGTTGTTTTGCCTCCCAAGAACCTATTTTCACCCCCTTGGGAGTGCTATCATGATCTTTGAACATGTGTGGCCTCGCCCCATTAACTCGTCTCTTTTTCCTCCATCCTCCTCGAATGGCATTCCTTATAACCATAATCAATATATTATATTAAATTGTATTTTTTATAAAACAAGAACAAGCAAATTAGCCAGACATAGATTCATTATCCTGAACTAATGGTTGTAGTGCTTAATGGTACTCACACACATCTAGTGGCAGGTAACAGGATTGCAAGCGTACAGGTGAAACAGAGAAGCAGCTCTAAAGTGGTTTTTTATTTATCACAGAAATCTCACACATACATGTCTCTCCTCACCTTGAAGATCACTCTTAAAACCTATATTCTGCATAGTCCTACCAGCCAAGATTTTGTCATACTTTCTGGCCTACAGTTAGTCATGTGGAATTAAAAAAAAATTATTTCTATAAAATATTTCCAAATTCTAACTATAATATAAAATTTTAAGTGATTTTCTTCAGGCCATTGTATCAAAATGATGATACAGCCCTAGCTGATTTGGCTCAGCTGATAGAGCACTGGCCTGTGGACTGAAGGGTCCCCGGTTTGATTCTGGTCAAGAGCACATTCCTGGGTTGTGGGCTCGGTCAACAGTAGGGGGCATGCAGGAGGCAGCCAATCAATGATTCTCATCATTGATGTTTCTCTCTCTCTCTCTCTCTCTCTCTCTCTCCTTCTCCCTTCCTCTCTGAAATCAATAAAAATATATTTTTTTAAAATGCTGATACAGCATCCTAGAGGTAGGAGCAGGATATCCATTTGAAAGTACTTTTCTGGAAAACTTACTTTAACAATCATAAGGCAAACATCTCAGAGTTAGCTTGAAAACAACTGGTTAAAATCATCTATACAACCAATGGGCTCCAAAAGCATGCACTTGCTTGATTCAATTGAATATTTCCAAATTGTTTTATATTGTAATAAGAGTTGTAATAACAGTAACCATGATTTCAGGAACCTAGAGGTAAGTGCTACTGCTGTCCCCATTTTCCAGATGTGGAAAATGAGACTTATGTGGTCATACCTTGTCCAAGCCCACGAGGCTAATGAGAGCCGTGGAGTTGCGATTCAAATCAAGCTCTGCCTAATAACCAAGCCCACAATTTTACCACAGCACAGTCCTTCCTTTTGTGTAGACAAAGCCTTGGTAAATAGCAGTGTTAAATGTCAAGTACAAATATTTCCGCTAAAATGTAAGCCATGTCCCTCAACTTCGTGGGTTTTGAAAAATTTGGACAACAGCCCCATCCTTCTCCAACCAAGCAGGTTAGGAAAGCCACTGGGAAGATTTGTTTTCGAATCTGAGACCCACTCCAAAAGGATGGGCTCAGAGCTCAGCAGACAATGAAAAATCATCCCTCGCTCTACCCACTAACAATTGGTGCGCAGAACTCCTGCTCTCTATCAACCTCCCGGCTCCAGCCTGCTAAGAGGGCTCTCTACTTTGCATGCGACTGCACAGAAGCAATTTATTTTCTCATTGGAAATGGTGATGCCGAGAGAGCGGAGCCGTGTCACACATGGAGGAGCCACCACTATAGGGAACAGAAGCTCCTTCCAGCTTGGCTTAGCTGCCATCTTTTAGGCTGCTGTGATAGCAGCGAGAGCAGTGCGTACCCAATCCCTGTCTCCAGCAGGATTGAGAGTGCCTCCAATCCCTGCCTTCTTAGAGAGAATAATGGCCAGGGTTCATGGGGGAGAAAGGGAGGGGGACCTTTCTCTTGAAACTGCCTCTTGGGCTCCTTAAAGATGGATTAGCATTTCGGATTTTTATTCAGTTTCTTGGGTACAGAAGCTGACTCACAGATACTATAAGTTTGGGTGTGATAGTTTAGAGCTGAATCTGTGCCCCTAAGCAGAATCTCAAACTGATAATTTAGAGAAGGCATAATGAGTACCGTGATAACCCCCCAAACTCCATAAATAATGAAGTCACACCCCTGGTATCTGATAGTCAAGCAGCTAACACCCTCAGCCATCCAGAGCATCTGAAAACACACAAGTGTCCTTAGCAGTCACCCTGCACGGGCAGACATTGAAAAGCCAGGAAGAGCCTAAAAGGGCAGGTCACAGAAAGCAGGGCATGATTGGTGGGTTTGCAATGAAAGGAGCTCCTTCATAGGTCAGCACTGGCTCTAAAAATCAAGTACCATTAAGAGCAAAAAGAAGGAAGGGGGGCGGGGAGGTGGGAGGGGATGAGACAAATACACAAAAACCAAATCCTAGAGAATCACGCTAATTGCAGCACTGTCTGTCTGATACATATATGTGAGCCACACATGCAAGCCACATGTGTAATTTTAAATTTCCTAGTAGCCACACTAAAAATAGAAACTAATCAATATTTTTAAATTATTGAGATTTTTATATTACTTTTTTATATTAGGTCTCCGAAATCCAGTATGTATTTTACACTTACAGCCCACTTTGGACTAGCCACACCTCAAATGCTCAATAGCCAAATGTGGCTAGTGGCTAATGCATCGGTAGAAAATTCTTAGCCATATGCTGAAGGAAATTACAAAGAGTGACATAAGAACATTCATTGTAACATTGCTTGTAAGCAGTGAAAATTTTTAAACAACCTAAATGTTCATCAAAATGGAACTAAATTATTTAACTTCATTATATTAAATAACGAAATACAAAGCAGCAATTAAAATGAATTGAGTCTAAATTGATCACCATGATATTACTCCAAAACATAATGCTGAATGACAAAAGCAATCTGCAGAATCATGCATACAGTGTACCATTTAGGTAAAGTTTTAGAAATTGCTTTTTGAAACAAACATATGTAATGCAGTAAAAATATAATTTCAGACAGAAGGAATATATACTAAGTTTGAAAATGTTCTGGGGGAAAAAGAAAGGAAAGAAGGAAGGAAGGAAGGAAGGAAGGAAGGAAGGAAGGAAGGAAGGAAGGAAGGAAGAAAGGAAGGAAGGAAGGAAGAAATATAAAGGGTATTGAGAAAGCTACAAGGACTTCTCCATGGAATATGTATTTTAAAAATAATCTGGCACACACAACAAAATGTTGATTTTGTTAAATCTCAGTGGTACAAAAATTGCTCATTAAATTATTCTTGGTTCTTTTCTGTACGCTTGATATATTTCATGAAAGAAGGAAACGGGGAGGGAAGAAAAAAGAAGACACATAATCACAACAGAAAGAAAACAAGGAAATAGTCTGAACAACCCAGCACAGGATTAGCAGTTATATTCATTCTATCTGCCTCCTGCGGACAGGGCGACCCCTTTGACATTGACTAGCGGTGTAAGTGTTTGTTGCACCCCTTCCAAATGCATGTGCTGCAAGACATTCAGAGATGCTCATAGTTGTGAACCTAGTGAAAAAGAACATTCTCTTGTTTTCCAAACACTCCATCAAGGCAGAAGAGCATTTGTTTTCACTTAAAAGAATTATTCTAAAAGGTTTACACAGACTTTTAGCACATAAAAGGGTTAACCTTCAGCTTTCTGGAAACCAGGCTAAGCTGATCCTCTATTTGGCAGTAATGGATAACTAATGAGTTAGGTTTTCTTGCAGCCCACACAGCCAAGCCCGGTTATATCACATCCTTTACCTCCTTGTCCATAATTTTGAATTTGGCACATCTCCTGATCCACAAGCACCCTCCCTGCCATACAGATCTGTTTTCTCTCTCTCTCTCTCTCTCTCTCTCTCTCTCTCTCTCTCTCTCTCTCTCTCTCCACTTGATTCTGCCTCCTGTCCTCCCTTCTAAGGATGTGCATTTGGTGTCCTCCACAAACGAGAAGAATTTATTGTCCTTCGTCTCTTTCCAGTCATTTATTACAATTGCATCAAAACACTAATCTCACAAGGTCCCTACTTTTAGCACTTCTCTATCCAGGGGGTACCCATTTAGGCCTAAATTCATTTATTATCTCTGTGCCCAGTTCTTCACTTGGATAAAAACAGCTTCCTAAGTTCCAAGGAAACAGCTTTCAATGTTAAAAAATGATCAGAGATTTATTTTTTAGTGGGGTTTTTTTTAAGCTTAAGCAGTTACCTGTATCACAGGCACACAACTTTTTTTTAACACCCTCCCCAAAAAGGAGGGAAAAAGAAAAAATATGTAGATCTGATTAGTGAGGCACAAGCTCTCATTCTGGAAACCCATATCCCAATCTGGTCATTTATTTTACACTCTCTGGTGAATCTATTTCAAGTGTTCTAGGTGTTCAAGAAAGACCGGCCAGCCTAAGGTTCCCAGGCCCCTCGGACTTTCTAATGGATGGTTATTTCTAGGCTGAATTCCCCGGCTTTCATTGGGAGGTTTGGCACCACAAAGAAAGAGCTCCATTTCCTTTAAAAAAAAAATTCTTACTTACGCTCCTGGTTTAAAATTTTTTGAGATAAATTCCTGTGTAATTTAATAAAAATTTCAAATGGATTGGCATAGATCACAAAGAAATATTTGTTTTAATGAAGATTAGCATTTTAGCTATTCACAAACGCGATTGGAAAGGAAGGGGCAAAAATATTTAATTTTTTGCCATCCAACCATGCATTTTTAAACAATTTCCTAAAGTCTTAAAAATCATGTGATTCTATTAAAGCTCGTTCAACTCATGGGTATTATTTATGCACATGTTAGCATCACAGAAATAAAAGCTGAGACGCTCCAGATACGCTGCATTGATTTGAAAAACAAAAAGCAGGTGTTGCCGTTTAAGTGGCTCTTGGACAATTTCAGTATAGATGCAATAGAATTTCATCTTTCCTCCTAGAAGCAAGCCAGGCTGAGACAGCGGGAAGAAATGTCCTGCCTGACTACTTCAGCCCTTCCTAACTCTGAGTGAAAACTGATTATCTTTACTTAGCGCCTGCAGAAAGACAGACCTTGTCTTCAAAGACAAGGGGCTTATTCACCTACAAACGCTTTTGGGGGTCTGCAGGCAAAACACAAACTGTACTTTAGAATAGAAATGTTAAGTCCCTTCCTAAAAATCTTCTAACGCAGACTCTAGTTGAATAGTGGGTACATTTGGTCTTGTTCTGGTTTTGTTTACTACCATTACTATAAATGAATCTGTGAGTTCATCCTTTCTCCTCTCCTCCCTTGCCCTCTTCAGATCTCTCCTTCCCTTTCATGCCGTATGTTCAGATAGTATTCTGTTGAAGTCATGCCTCCCAATACATAGCAACATGCTTTTGTCTTTGGCGCCCTCTTATGGTCACTTTGTTATTGTAACAGCATGTTAACAGCATTTTCGTGAGGAGTAAATTCCCAGTAAGGAACTTTGCCATTTTAAAATTGAAAGCTATGAACAAATTCAGGTCACTTTGATTGAAAGCTATGCCAATAAACTGCTGATACAACTAGTCAAGGACAAAAGCCCAAACCCAACCAGGCCCAAGGGATCTTCCTCTATCTTAGGTTTCTTCGGGGGCCTCTCTCCTTGGCTTTCAGGTGGCCACCTTCTCACTGTCTTTACATGGTCTTCCCTTTGTATGTGTCTGTCCTAATTTCATTTTAAAGGGACACCAGTCGTATTGGATTAGGGTTCATCTTAATGGTCTCATTTTAACTTTAAAGGCCCTATAACCACATACAGTCACATTCTGAGGTACTAAGGGTTTTAAGATTCAACATGCAAATTTGAGGGGAGGAGGGACATAATTCAGCCCGTAACAGTTATCTAGTAAACTAAACAAATGAAAAAAATATAAAGTAATTATTAACTCAAGGAAAAAATAAAAGTTGTAGCAGAAATAATCATAGTAGACTATCTGGTCAGCAGCAAACAATATTTACATTGTTGTTATCATGCAAACACTGACTAAATTTTAACCAAAGTTTATACTAGTAAGAGAATGAAGGGCAGTGCTAATGTAGGAGATGGGAGAGAGTGAAGACTAAGAGGGTAAAATACTCAGCCACCATAAAGGAAAGATAATAGATAATATGCAAAACATGTTACTCAAGAAAAAGTAGAACAAGATTGTTTACGAATATGGAGGTAAACACTCAAACAGCTAAAGTGGCTGAAAATTGTTAAATTTGGTGAGTAGGAAGCAGGGGTTGGGCGGGCTGGAGAAAGGAACTAAATTTTATAAGCTTTTTACACTACTTAATGTTTTAATTGTGAAGATATCGCAATGTTTAAAATAATTTTTAGAAGTTTACCTTTTAAATTACTCAAATTTTAACAATTAGGGGAGGTTACTGACATGGACTCATGCTACTGTGCTATTTTGTGTGCAAAATTCTAAAGAATCTTCTCTCGCTTCCATTTAATTGAAAAACCTCCTATGTTGCAAAAACAGCTATTTAAAATCGTTTGCCACTGGAAACTACTTATTTGTATGGATTGGAATTTTTTCAATATTTGCAGCCAAAACAAAATTTAGAAATGAGCCAGATTCTGAGGTTATAAAGACACAGTGAGCATCCAGAACCTGATTTCAAATGTATATGCTCATGGAAATTGACTCACTGTTTTCATTAATTTTATAAGTGATGTTTTGTATTTTTTCTACTATAAATGTATTTAATAAAATGCTGATTCTGCTCTTTCACTAAAAAAATTATTTTTTTCAGATAAGGGGAGGAAAGACGTTTAGGAAGGCTGATTCTATCTGGGAGCCCCTTTTCCCTTTGTCTACTTCAGATTCCCTATATGAAATGAACCTTCCAAGCCTTTCATCACTGCAACAGGGATGCCAGTTAGTGGGGGGGTGGGGAGGGGAGAGTCCTAGGAGTCCACTATCTAAGCCAAAGACAACCTGTAATTGTCCATCTTTCCTCCTAGCTTTGGTAAGTCATACAGCTTTGAAATTCCAAGCTTTGGTGCCCATTTTTATATAAGTGATAAAATGAATGATCTTTTCAGTATCCTTTATAATACTCACATGCCAATATAAAGGCAAGACACTAACTCAGGGTCAGCTGGATACAACTTTTTGTTCTTTATAGAATTATGCTCAGACAGTATTTAAAATCTTAGTAGCAAAACCAGGTAATAACTTTATGCTGATGTGAAGGGAAAGCATCTCTGAAGATTTTCTAATCAAAGCTCCTGTCCAGCTGCAAGTTGATTTTTGAAGTTTCTTAGAGTTCAGAATGGTCACCAAGCTATTTCCGATGTGTTTCTATAGTTACTTGTTTACTGAGGAAATAGGATAGAGGATTACACATATCTGTGATCTTGTTCTTCCCTGTAAAGATGTTCAGGGACTGACATATTAAGTATCCAGAGGGAGTTTAACATTAGACCCAAACTTTTTAGAAACAAAAGCTCCATTAATGTGACATTTTGTTTATATAAACGGGCTAAGTTTTCAGGGTTACTGAGGAATTTTAATATCTTCCCAGATGACCAGTATTCACCTCTAGATGTTTTCACCTGGTGATTAGCAGTTCCATCATCATTGTCAATATTCCTTCCTTCTATGGCACACAAACAGTGGTAAGTTGCCTTGGGCATAAGAAAAACTTCTTTTTTCACTTTTTTTACACATTCAAAGGCCACAGAGACCATGCACATGAAATATGTGAGGAAGGCACACATGAAGAACACAAGCTCTGTCTAAATCACTTGCCACTCAACTTCTTCCAACAATAGCAAAAATAACTATGTGGAACTACATCAAAATAAAAAGGCTTCTGCAAAGAAACAATCAACAAAATGAAAATTCAATCTACAGAATAGGAGAAAATTTTGGGGAACAGTATATTAGATACTGGTGTTAATATCCAAAATCTATAGGGAACTCATACTACTCAATAGCAAAAAAAAAAAAAATCATTCTATTAAAAAATGGACAGAGGACCTGAATAGTCAGGTTTTCAAAGAAGACATACAAATGACCAACAGGTACATGAAAAGATGCTGAACATCACATCACCAGGGAAATGGAAATCAGAACTACATGAGATGTTACCTCACACCTGTTGGAATGGCTATTATCAAAAAGACAAAGATAACAAGTGTTGGCAAGGATGTGGAGTTGTGCCCTGTTGGAAATGTAAATTGGTGAAGACACTATGGAAAACAGCTGGAAACTCCTCAAAAAATTAAAAATAGACCTACCATGTGATCCGGAAATCCCACTTCTGGGTATTTATCCAAAGGAAATGAAATAACTATCTTGAAGAGATATCTGCACTCTCATGCTTGATAGCATTATTCACAATAGTCAGGATATGGAAACAACCTAAATGTCCATCAACAGGTGATTGGATAAAGATAATATTATGTATATATTATATACACATATACATATATATAATGAAATATTATGCAGCTATTTGTGACAACATGGATGAACCTTTATGCTATTGAAATAGAACATTATGCTAAATGAAATAAGTCAGAGAATGACAAATATCATAGGATCTCACTTGTATGTGTAATCTAAAAAAGCCAAACTAATAGAAACAAATAGTAGAATGGTGGTTGTTAGGAATAAACTTAACAAAAAAAAGTGAAAGACTTATATACTGAAAATTACGAAGCATTATTAAAAGAGATTGAAAAAGATATAACAAAATGGAAAAATATCCCGTGTTCATGAATTGGAAGAATCAACATAGTCAAAATGGCCATATTACCCAAAGCAATATACAGATTTAATGCAATCCCCATCAAAATCCCAATGTCTTTCTTTAAAGAAATAGAACAAGAAATCATCAGATTTTTATGGAACCACAAAAAAAGAAATCATCAGATTTTTATGGAAAAGAGCCCAAATAACCAAAGCAATCCTAAGGGGATAAAACGAAACTGGAGGTATCACTCTCCAGATTTGAAATGAACCTGATTTCAAATGATACTACAGAGCTTTTATAATTAAACCAGTATTTTTTTTTGTCTCCAGCAATGTTCTGCTGCTATTGTCTAAGCAGGTCATTGAGTTTACCCAGGCCTAAGGTAGCCAAACCAGGGGAAAGGAGGGGGATAAGGCCAGAACTAATAAAGTCACAGGATATAAGATAAACATAAACATTTCAATTATTGTTCTGTACTAGTAGACTAGCAATGAACACATGGACACCAAATTTTAAAACACAACACCATTTACAATCTCTAAAAAACCACAATAGTTAGGATATGGAAACAACCTAATGTAATGTAATGACTCATATATAGGACTTATATACTGAAAACTATACAATGATAATAAAAGAAGTAATGAAAGATTGAAATAACTGGAGATACATACCATATTCATGGATTGGAAAACTCAGAATGGTAAAGATGTCAACTTTCCCAAATTGATATACAATTTAATGCAATTTCTATTAAAATCCAGAAAGAGCTTTTACAGATATAGGCAAGATTATTTTAAAATTTATGTAGAAAGGTAAAGGAACTAAAATAATTAAAACTGTTTTGGGGGGGAAAAAGAATTGGGAAGAATCAGTGTCAAGACTTAATCTATATATACAGTCGGCAAGACTGTGTGCTGTCATACAGAGAGAGGATAAGTGGTATTGTCCTAAATAGGGTGGACTGAAAAAGAAAGATTTCACACATGACTTGGCCTTGTCCAAAAGTTTAAAGTGCTCTAATTGCAGGATCTCTGGAGATGTTTCAACAGTGTGATATACAGTGAGAGTCTATATAACTTGATACATCTGAATAGAAATAAAAACATCAAGTCTCCTATTTGTCTCTGAAAATAAAGGACAACTATCTGGATTTTTATTTGCTCTTATAAAAATTGTTCATTAAGTTTGCTTAAAATATATATGGCATGAAATTCCATAGAAAGAGAAAAGCTTGTTGCTCTGCAAATATCCAATGGATGATTGTGGTGATTTCAAGAGAGAAGACAAATATAAATGTATGTTATGGGGAATTAGAAATTTACATTTACTGGGTATAAATTAAATTTTACCTCTAATAAGATGGTAAATCACATTTTAAGGGGAGAAACTGAGAAGAAATTATACTCTCCATGACTTCTCTTGACTCCCACTCTTCTTGAAGGTTCCTCTGCACACAGCCCTTAAGCTTCAACCCTGGCTCCTCACAGCCTCTTTGTCAAATTATTTTCTAGTCCACAGTCCCAAAAGAGAAAAAAACCTGATTAGCCCAGCTCCTCTTTATGTGCAGGGCAATCTCATAGATTACTGACCAGTCTACAGAGTGGCTTTCCTTTTGTGTAAGTACTTCCAATCCAATCAGTTGCAGACAGGAATGAAATCTCTTGCTTTCATTTAGAAGGAACTGTGAGCAAGGCAAGCATTATGATTGATTCCTGTAGTGCATGCCCACTTTCTGCCACCTTGGCCAATACATGCTTTCCTTTCTGCCTAGAATACCCTTTCCTTACTCACTCTTTTTTGAGTGGAAAAAAAAATCCCAAAGGTCACCTCTTCCAAAAAAAAAAAAAGGCTGTGTTAGGTTCCCCCTTTATGGTGCTACTTCCATCACAACACCAACCATCTGGTAATACCATTGTGCAGATAACAGGATGTTTTAATATTTTCCAGGATTTCCTGATATCCTAAGTCTCCTCTTTCATTGAGGTGTAACTTCCGGAACATAGGAAAACATAAGTGATGTATTCTTGGCTTTTGTGCTTCAAAAACCCATTTAAGGGACATAAACTTGGATTTCATATACTCAGGAAGAAAAAAGAAGCCCATGACACTTGGGAGCTGGCTTAATCCTGTCAGGCTGGCTTTGGTTTTACTAGGAGCTACCCTGGCACCCATAGATCGGCCTGGGTGTTCTCCTGTTAAACACAAATAATTTCACAGAACATCACTATCAAACAAGGCTACTGTAAAACCACAGTGAAAATCAAGACAAAAGCAAGATCACTCCATATCCATGTCTGGACACAGACAAAATATGAACATTTTTTCAAGCCACAAAAATACTCAACGTCTCCCCCCTGCCCCCCCGCCAGATAATATGAGGACTGCTGCTTCTTTACCAATTATAGCTTTAGCTTGTGTCTAGTCTTCTCTCCTTTTAGATAAAATGTATTAAGACATTCAATCATAGAATTAGCCTAGAAGTGAAAGGCACCTAGAAGTGACAGTATCCAAATCCAGAGCAAAACCCCATTTCCTTAAACCCCTTCAAAATCTCTTAACACCAGCCCAAAGTCTATAATAAGTCCTTTCTAACATCCTCTTACTGACACCACCTCAATTCTTTAAGGTATGTACTCTCCTTCACTGTACCAAGTAATAAACCAAATTTGTTCAACTACAGATATGTTCTTATGGTCTTGGCTGGAGGCCATTAACCTGCTGAACTCTGAAGAAGTCAAGGCATAGTTTATGCCATAAATAAAAAGATTTGAAAGATGTGTATGGTCACTCAAAGACAGACTTTTTTTCCAATCCCCACCTATAGTAGACTGCATAATATTCCATAATCTGAGGAACCGAGACAAAGGGGCAAGAAGATCAAAGAGAAACACACTGGCGTTATGCAACTGATAAATACACTCTACAGGAAACTTGGAACATCAAAACCAGTATGACAGTCACTAAATGGGAAGGGAAGGAAGACACTTGGACTCTGCTGGGTCCCTGAGAGGGGTACCCATGCCATTTTCTTTTCCACCCCTCCCCCATCTACCCTTACCAATCCACACATACACCAAGCCAAGGCTTTTGGAGGCAGTGTGCATAGTACAATTCCCAGATAGATTTGTGGACCCAAGAATAAGGAGGATCTGTTCTCAGTTTCCAGATGGAACTCAGTACTTGGCAAAACTCATAGAATTTTCCAAAGCCCATTTCCAGGGCTCTCTCTAGGGACAACCAAGAGGGTTGTGGGATCAGCTAAGATCCAGACTTAACGAAGACTTATGGTTGGGATAAAGAGACACATGTAATCTATATGGACCAGCCCTTATGGACCAGATGGGATGAGACGCTCAGAAGATGCCAAAGTGGGAAATGACACTAGGGTATCCCCATCCTCAATGTCTTGGCACTGGGCTGCCCTCCAGTAACCCCTGTGGAAGTAGAGGGGACAAGAATTCCTGAGCTGACCAAGATTACTTACATTGATTGAAATTAAGTGTCCATTCAATGTCATAATAAAGGCTCAGAACAAAAAATTAAGGTGCCTTTCACTTCTAGGCGCCTTAGTTTGTTAATGAAATCAACACAGTACTTTCATTGTCACCTGCTCTAAGCTGCAGGTGTTTTGAGTCCATGGACTTAAAGTCATGTCCACAACACCTGTCTGTCTCCTTCACCACACCCTGAGTTCCTGGAACACTGGAATCCCATATTATTTGTCATTGACCCACCAGTGACTTATCGCAGTGCAGGTTTTGCATTTGTCCTGAATCAGCCATTGTCCAACTGTATATCCTTAAGCAAGTTGCTTAATTGCTTTGAGATGCCATTTTCTCATATTAAAATTGGGAAATCAACTGGCAAAAATAAAATATATTTTTCTACCAATTGTAGCAAACACTAGTATTACATCCATAATAAGTATGAATTACAGAATATTTTAAGAAAATGTGTTTTTTCTATTTCATAGCTATATACTAATTGGAACTAGGTTAACTAGATTCAACTACTCCTTTAATCCAAGGAATTTAGAAACATCCTTAGGGAACCTAATTTAATGACTAGATAAGGCAAATGTGTAATTAGTGTATCAACTGCTTACATGGAATTAAGTCTTTCCAAAGTGCTTGAAGGTACTTGAAACAGTTTATCTTAAGGAGACCAACTGTTCCCCGTTCCCTAACCTGGCTTGCTCATCATCAGTCATATGTGGAACTTCTACAGAGAGATCCCTGGGCCCACCATGGAGATTCTGATTCCGTGGGTCCTGGTGGGTCCTGGAATCTTTATGTTCAAAAAGCTCCCCAGGAAATCCCAGTCATCAGCCAAGTATGAGAATCATTGCTTTAAAAAAAATTTACTAGATAATGGAAACTCCAACCCTATTTGAATTATCATAAATTCCAAATTAATTTCTCTTTTATTTTATATTAGAACATGATTTTTTTCTTTTTAAATCAGTACATTACTAGTGAATGTTATGCTATCTGAGAATTGCTTCAAAATAAGCTAGAGTTGAGGAATGGGCTGGGGGAGTGGAGTAAAATGAAACAAGATTGGTTAATTATTGATCATTGTTAAACCTGAGGCCAAGCACAAGTGTTCTATTTTGTTTTTACTCTTTTATTTTTCTCTGCCTTTGTATATGTTTGAAATTTTCTGACCAAAAGCTTTAAAATATAGAAGTGAAGCATGTGAATAATAAGTAAAGCCTCCTGCTTCTCTCTTTTCATAATCTCATTCTCAGTAATAACTATTATTAGAAGTTAGTTGGATATTCTTCCGGATATTTTTCTGTGTATTCTATATGAATCTCCATTTTTATTCCATTTTTTATGTGCCAATCTTGTGCCAGACCCTGCAATGAAATCGTTTAGGAGATGTGTCTGGGAAAAACTCACAGGGAAATCACTGGATCTTCTCACCAACTTTCTTTCTGTTTCCCTGACTCCGACCATCGCCTGTATCGTTCCCACCGGGGAAGCAGGACAGGGCACCTTGAACCCAATCCACTTGCCTGGGAGCCATTACTACATTTTCTTCACAGCACAGAAGGTTGTGTCTCCTCTGATTCTTCCCTAGTTGAGAGCTACAAAGCCTTACAAGGCAGCCAGGTTCTGAGTTCAAGTCCCAGCCTCACCATTTTGTAGTTGGGTACTTAATCACCCTAAGCCTCAGTTTTCTCACCTGGGCATGAGGCTAACAGTAATGCCATCTCTTCAGGGTTATTGTGATGAATGACACCTATAAAAGGTGATTTCTGATCCCCCTCCTAGAATCTTCTCATTAACATATGTTTGTTTCACTGTGAGTCATGCCAAACTCATGCCCAAACCCCAACTCTAACGTTACACACACACACCACAAATATGTTAAAGCTTCAAATTTTGTTTTACTAAATTATAAGATAATCAAAAGAATCAAAGCATTTATTATTTTCTTCAGTTTCCTTTCAACAAAAAAGGTGTATTTCCACTAGGGCCGTGGTCGGCAAACTGCGGCTCGCGAGCCACATGCAGCTCTTTGGCCCCTTGAGTGTGGCTCTTCCTAAGCCTTAGGAGTACCCTAATTAAGTTAATAACAATGTACCTACCTATATAGTTTAAGTTTAAAAAATTTGGCTCTCAAAAGAAATTTCAATCATTGTACTGTTGATATTTGGCTCTGTTGACTAATGAGTTTGCCGACCACTGCACTAGGGGAATAAAATGGATTGCCATGCATCCATATAGATATACTAATACATATGTCCCAAACATTTTCTCTAAAAGCCCAAGTACCTAGCGGATCACCTCCCAGATTTTGTTTTGTTTTGTTTATTTTTTAATATATTTATTGATTTCAGAGAGGAAGGGGAGGGAGAGAGAGATAGAAGCATCAATGATGAGAGAACCATTGATCGGCTGGTTCCTGCGCACCCCACACTGGGGATTGAGCCCGCAACCCAGGCGTGTGCCCTGACTGGGAATGGAACCATGACCTCCTGGTTCATAGGTTGATGCTCAACCACTGAGCCACACCGGCCGGGCTTTGTTTTCTTTTTAAATTTCATTTTCTCTCTTCCTTTTCCCACTCTTTCTTTAGGTATGATGATGCAATATCTCCAACAAAATGTTTCCAAGATGGTCTTAACCTATCAAAACTCTGCTGGCAACACATTTCCCAAAACCTGTTTGAATTTATTTTTCCTTGACACTAAATTCCATTTTATCCATGGATATATCTGCACAGTAAAAAAAAGAGGAGAGAGGAGAGAGGAGAGAGGAGAGAGGAGAGAGGAGAGAGGATGCTTCCAAATCTCTGGGTTATCACCTAAATTTCTCATTTGTAATCCAGATATATTGGCTCCTGTATTCACAGGCAGAGAAATATGCACTTACATTAGCACATGTTAGCATGAGTGCACACACATACACAGAAACACACATATAAATCTCTTTTGACCCTATCGTGTACATACTTTGAAAAGTTTGTTAGAAGAACCAGCCTGGTAATAATTCACTGAACCTCATGTATAATAAGCAGAAATGCACCGGCCTTTATGATGAATTGCCAGGGTAACACAGGGACATCTTGTTTGCATTTCAATACACCGAGTGTCAGATTCTTATTTCATTACTTGCCGGCACATTAGTGGACGGTTTTTAATTTCTTTTTTTTCCCCCTTTAGCAAAGCTCCACGGAGACCTCTCGCTTTTGCCACTTGCATCGGGAGCAAGGTTGCATTATTTTTAAATGCTACCGTGTCTGGGTCTTACTCGAAATGTTGCTGAATTAACAAAATAAATGATAGCATACTACCAGCAGTTCTATATGGCTTTAAAAAAAAAAAAAAACTCAAAATTTCTCTTGCTTTTATTGAATGCATTCTACAAAAGGAAGGTTGAAAAAATTTTGGTATCTCCCTCATATTTTAAAATTGGAAGGTATTATTTGTTTTCAGTTATGCTTTGGGGTTTTTTTTCCTTTTTTTTTTTTTTCCTTTTACCGAGGTTCATATTCAGATTCCTTACGTGAAACAATATGAGAAGCTACAAGAAGCTATTCTTGGGGGAAATGTAGTTCTAAATTACCTTGTAACCTACTGGAAGAGGCTGGATTCTCGGACCTACAATGAAGTCCCCTTGCCTCCCCCACACTCAAAGGCAGCAGACTAAATGTGGATGCCTTATAGACTGAGATCAGATTTATTTTTCAATATTCTCTAAAAATTTGAAGTGAACTTTCTTCCTTATATTTTGCCAAGTACATATTCAGATGTAATGGAACCTTCTTTGGAGCTGTGATTCTCAAACTTGAGTGAATATCAGAATCACCTAGAGGGCTTGTTAAAACACATGGCTGGGCCCCAGTTTCTGATTCAGTAAGTCCTGGTTAAAGTCTGAGAATTTGCACGTCTTTTAACAAGATCCCAGGTAACGCTGATGTCAGTCTTCTACCAGTCTTGGGTGTGTGAGTTGTAGCTTAGCCTAAGTTCCATGAGACAAGGGTGACAAGCAGATAGTTTGAGAAGTGATTTCTAGGACCAAGGGGAGTGAAACAGGCAATGAGGAAATGCCAACATAAGGATGCTATCAAATCGGGCATCACCGTGGGCAACTGGTGATCCATCTGACCAGGTTCTCCTGAGGAAATGTATAAAAGGTATCTCAGCCCTAGCCAGTTTGGCTCAGTGGATAGAGCGTCGGCCTGTGGACTGAAGGGTCCCTGGTTCAAGTCTGGTCAAGAGCACATGCCTGGGTTGTGGGCTCGGTCCCCAGTAGGGGGTGTGCAGGAGGCAGCCAATCAATGATTTCCTGTCATCACTGATGTTTCTATCTCTCTCTTCCTCTCCCTTCCTCTCTGAAATCAATAAAAATATATTTTAAAAAATAAAAATAAAATAAAAAGTATCTCAGAATTGTGCCCTCTAAGGATCAACATGGAGAAATGTTTATCCACTGGCTTCCATCCCCATTGGTTGGGGGTTGCCACCCTTTAAGATTGTTCCTTGATGAGTGCCAACCAGGCCCCCACTGGCATTCCCAACCATCGTGTCACAAAAGAGCCAGTAAATAGCTAAAAATACTCAGCACATGCTTGAACCAAGGTACTGTCACTGGAAGGATATCAAAACCTGCACAAAGCCATTTGCCATAGTGGATCCTGAAGTAAGGGCTGAGACTAAGAGAATCTGAAGTGTCCAGTATGGGGTGGGCTCTTTTTCTTTCCCCTTTTCTTTAACATACCTTTTAACTTGCAGGACTTTTAAAATAATAAGTGTGTGATATGTTTATAATGATGATATGTCAGATCTTTTCTATGTACATCTCTATTTGCAATGGAGGAGTTCCTTGACAGGTTCTCTACAGTTCATTTTGTGCTGATTTCTCCATTGTAACTGACCTTGAGGATCAACTGTGCAGCAGACCTGAAGATACGGGCCACAGCCTTGTAGGAAGGAAGAGCTTCTGTGGACTTCTATGGGATTTAACTTGGATTCTTTGTTCCTTAAGTGCCCTTCCACACTCACAGACGAGGCCAGTTCCCATGGCTTTAAATAAAATTTGAATTTGTCAACAATTCCTAAATTTGTATCTCTACCTAGACCTCACCTCACAGTTCCAGATTCTGTATATACAACTGCTTGCCAGGCATTTCACTTATATATATCATAGGCATCTCAAAATTAATATATTCCATACTAAACTTTTGAATTTCTTCACAAAACTGTTCCTCTGGTGATCATATCCATTGTTACGGGCTGAATTGTGCCCCCTCCAAAATTCTATACCTAACCCCCCAGAATGTGACCATAATTGGAGATAGGATCTTTAAAGAGGTAATTAAGTTACAGTAAGGTCACTTGGATGGGCCCTAATCCAATATGACTGATGTCCTTATAAGAAGAAATTTGGACACAAATACATATAAAGGAGAGATGATGTGAATAGGAAGAATATGGCCATCCACAAAACAAGGAGAGGCCTGGAACAGATTCGTCCCTCAGGAAGTACCAACCCTGCCAACACCTTGCCCTTGGACTGGTCGGTGCGGTAATCTTGGACTTCTAGACCCTACAGCTGTAGAAAATAAGTGTCTGTTGTTTAAGCCACCCAGTCTGTAGTACTTTGTGACAGCAGCCCTAGTAAATTAATATACTATATAAACAGTTAGTGCTACCAACCTCTAGTAGCTAAAAGCCAGCAAGCAGTCAGCCCTAGCTGGTTTGGCTCAGTGGACAGATCACCGGCCTGCAGACTGAGGGATCCCGGGTTTGATTCTAGCCAAGGGCACATGCCGGGTTGCAGGTTCGATCCCCAGTAGGGGGCGTGCAGGAGGTAGCTGATCAATGATTCCCTCTCATCGTTAATGTTTCTATCTCTCCCTTCCTCTCTAAAATCGATAAAAAAATATTTTTAAAAAGTAAATAAAAGCCAGCAATCTGGGAGTCCATCCTTCACATGTCTTCTTGCTCATCCCCACATTCAACCTATAGCCAAGTCCTGCTGTGTCACCTACAAAATTCATCTCACTCTGTCCACTTCTGTCTGGCTCATGCCACCACCAGGCCCAAGCCACCACAACTTTTTTTTTTACTTTTTTATTGAATTGATAGGAATCATATCAGCAGCCTAATGCCTGGGCATGGTTCTTGTCAGTCACCTCCATCATAATAGAGTGGAAATTTGTAATTTGTCTAAAACTGGCTAAACAGAATAGGAGTGGTTAGAGGCAGGTGGTGAAGTGGCAGATCCTGACAAATCCTGTCCTGTGCCAGCTGCTGAGCTGGCATCTGGCTTCTGACCAATTCTGACCTATTCAAGCTTATTCTGACTCTCAATACTTGCCTCATTCTTTGGGCTTGACCTTTCAGTGCAGACTTCAGATCCAGGGCTCTCAAGGCCTGTGCACCCATCAGTTCTTCTCTGCTCATCTACCCACCTTGTGTCTACTGCCTAGTCCTCTTCAGGTCCTCAACACTTGAAGGTGTCCAGCACCCTGGCTGCCAGCCCTTCAGTTCTGCCTCCACCACTAGATCCTTCCCAGGCCTCTGGGTCTGATCCTCCCCCATCATGCTGTCCTAGGTTCAGCCCCTCTGTCTATGCAAGACATGCCCATACTTGGATGGTTCCCAAACACCTACAGGAAAAGGACCCACCCTCTCCCCTGCAACATGGTACACAGCTGCTAGACCTTGCTTACCTCTGCAGCCTTGTCTTTTATGTACCCCCTCCTCCGTGTCTCTCTCTCTCTCTCTCATCCTCACTGAGGATGTTTCTTGATTTTAGAGAGAGGGGAAGTGAGAGAGAGAAAGAGAGAGAGAGACAGACAGACAGACAGATAGACAGACATTGATCGGTTGCCTCCTGTGCCTGCCACAACCAGGGATTGAACCCGTAACCTAGACATGTGCCCTGACTGGGAATCGGACCTGCAACCTTTTGGTGTACAGGATGATGCTCCAACCAACTGATCCACCTGCCAGGGCCCCCTCCCCTCTTGAACACTTCAGCAACCTACTTGTCTCCTGAATAGGCTACTCAGTTTCAGACGTCCATGTTTTGTTCCATGCTGTTCCCTCTGCCTGAAGTGCTTTTCCTCCACTTCAGTCCCTTTGTCCATGCAAGGCTACTCCTTGCTTCTCCAATTTGTTCTTTGAGACTCAGATAAGACGACCACCTCTCTCCAGACCTACCAGCTCTAGATACCCCATCCTCCTCTGCACTTTACCCATTATATATGCATTATTTGTTTATTTTTCCATCTTCAGCACTAAATTGTTAGCTTTTGAAGGACACAGCTACCTCTTCTGAAAGGCCTGATTCCCTGACCCACTGCACACGGTGTCCCAGGTGCCAGCCCCCAGCACGGTGATCTGTTACACCCTCTCCACAGCAGGGGATCTGGCTGCTGCCTTTCCTGAACTGAGTCACATGACAAAAGCTCTGAATGAAGCATACAGGTAATGAAGCCTTGACGGCTTTTTAAAGTTTCTAGGGAAAGGAAAATTGTGAAATGCCCCCACTGGGGCCATGAAGCAATCTCTCCTAGTCCAGACTTGTGCCCAAAGCCAGCCGCTTGGGCCAGGAGATAACGGGGCCCCATGCTGAGCTGCCACCAGCGGACTCAGAAAAGTTAACAAATTGACAACATTCAGAAAGAAGATTCCTCATTTCCAATAGTATCATCTATACCCTGTGGCATAAAGCACCTCCTGCCTTATTAACGTCTTTTACTTTTTTTTCCCCGCTGAATCCAAGGTGAAAGGGAGGAGGGAGAGAGGGTACGTCTGTACCGAGTCCTTTAGGAACCAGGAAAATGCCATGGCAGAGATGAATTGTAGACCCAGAAATAGCATTTTTTGGATGAAATGTATAATGTTCACTCCTTTTTTAAAAAAAAAATGTTTAATACAGCCCAAATGACATCATATCAAGTCAGAGAGAGCACAAGGAAGAAGGGGAAAAACTGAGCATGAGAAGAAATTAATACAGATTGGAGATTCCTAAAATGGGTTCCACACTGTATGCACTGAAGACCAGAGAGAAAAATCTTCATCAAAAAAAAGTGTCTCCCCTTATGACAGTTAAATACCAGCTGGACTTATTTAGGTGTTAAACTATCTGCTGCACTTCAAATACTCACATCAAAACCTGAGGGCAGGCTCCCTCCCAGGGATGCTTGTGAAGTAGGGGAGTTTCTACGCTCTCACACAGAATCCCTCCAAGTCCCCACCCTCGCTGCCCCATTGCCGGGCGTCTGGTTCTCACATTCCCCAAGCCCTGAAAATGTAAGTCATCCTATGTGTCACTGAATCGCAGAAATCCAGAGACTAACATGTTCCCATTAGTATTCTTGGTGCTGTAAGTAACTGAAGCCCACTCAATCTAGTTTAAGAAAAGAAAGGTGGGAGAAGTTTATTTTAAGGCCACTAAGCTTTCTTACAGGACCCACGAGGAAGAATGCAACCTTTCTCAGGAAAGTACTAGAGGTGGAACTGGAAAGGCATCATGATTTCGATTCCATCTCTCATCTCTGACTTTTTCGGCATATCTGCTTCACTGTCCTGTCTCTGAAGACTGGCATTTTCTGATCCACAGGAATCCTCAGCTCCTGAGGTACCCTGTTGTAGCTCCACAAAGAAACTAAATAACTGGCTGTGCCTCAAGTTAAATTCCGAACGCCTGGGAAAGAAATTCTGATTGGCCCCCCTTGGGTAAGATATCATTTCTGTCCCAATCAGTTGTAGCTACTAGTAAGGGGATACATCGTGCAGTGCATACAATTGCCTTGGGCGCATCCAGAGAATCTGGGCACAGTTCCCAGGGTAGAGGTGTTTGTGGCTGTCCAAGGTACTGAACCAACTCTGTACCATGGATCACCATCTCTCTCCTAACCCAAGTACGTGTTTAGTATAAGCCCTGTTCAATCTCTCGCAGGAAATCTGAAACAAGTGAGGGAGAAAGCGACTCTAAATGGGGATAGAAATAGATAGCTAAGAAGCACTGGCATCAAGAGATTGCCAAGGAAAGAAAGAGGAATGCAAGTGTTTTGGTATGGTTTCCAAATAATAATTTATCAAGAAAGAAACTATAACCATGCCTGAAATTTAGACAGCTAAAAGAAAAGTGAGATGTAACATTTCCATGAAAAGCAATTCATACACAGCCTTACAGAACACTAGAAGGGCAGAGATGACATAACTGAAGTGTTCTCGTCCACTGAGTTATTCCAATGTGTCTATAATTTACTTTGTTTTCCTTTTCCTATCTTGATGAAAAATCCTTGATTTTATAATGCTATAGAACAAAAATATCCTGATATGTATAGCATTACTTTTAATTATTTTTTTCACACTTCCATTTTTATTTTATTTTATTAAGTGAACCATGTGAAATTTCCATTTTCTCTTTTTTAATTTATCTTTGTTGTTCAAAGTATTACAGATGTTCCCTTTTTTCCCCCTTTGACTTTCCTTCTCCCCATTCTCACCCCTCCCCCAGGCCTTTACCGCACTATTGTCTGTGTCCAGGAGTTATGCATGTAAATTATTTGATTAATCTAGGAGGCCAAAACTGACATTAGCAATTTCAAAATTATATTTTTCAAAATAATGCACATATATCCTCTTAAATAGAACTACAAACTTAAAATAAAAACATCAGCCTCAGGACTACTCGCACTGTTCCCTTGATTCCCATTCCCCAGAGGCAACCATTTTCAGCTTTTTAAAAAAGTTTTTTTTGATTGCTTATTTCTAAATAATATTAATATATTCTTATTTCTTAATATTTTTGTGGGTTGTTTTAGTTTGTATGTCAACTTCCTCCTATGGAAGATATGAACCATCTTAATTCCATCAAACATATCAGATAACCTACCAGTTCCAGTCGTTTTCTTGAAGACATTCCTATGGAAGTCTTCCACCCCCCTGCTCAAATCTCAACTGGTGCAACAGATCTACAAACTAGTTGCAGTTTTGGAATTTTTCTTTCCCACCACCCTGGAAATTTCCTTTGCCCCTCTCCTGTGCTGCCTCTCCCCACATTGACTTGATGGTCTCCTCTATCTTGGTTTGCAATTTCATTTTGTGAAGCACACACCAAGTTGCTTTCTAAGAATCATGAAAAGAAGATACATTTGTAAGAACTTGTATGTCTGCAAATGTCATTCTACCTTCAGTCTTTATTAATGGTTTGGAAGAATATGGAATTCTAGATTGAAATGTATCTTTCCTCGAATTTTGAAAGCATTACTCATTATCTTCCATCTTCCAGGGTTCCTATTGATAAATTCCATGCCATTTTGATTCCTGATATATATATATGACCTTTACTACCAAACAACTGGACAACCAGCCAGTAGCTATGACGTGCACTGCCAACCTCCCATGGTCCCTCCCCTCAGCCAGTCGTCCCCAATAGGGACTGGGCGAGATGGCTCCAATTGGCCTGATCGCCAGCCCGGCCAAGAGACCCCACCCATGCACGAATTTGTGCACCTGGCCTCTAGTGTTGTATATAATCTGCTTATTCCCCTTAGCAGCCTTTACACCATTCTCTATTTCTGTGGTGTTCTGAAATTGCATAAAGATGTACATTTTAGTCAAACTTTGCTCATTCATTATGCAGGGCCTTTAAATCCAGAAATTCCTGTCCTGGAAATTATCTTGTATTCATTCTGGAAATCTCCTTTGTGTTATTTCTCTGATAGTTCCCTCTCCTTTGTTTTCTCTATTCTCTCTTTGGGTCTTTCATTATTCAAATGTTGATGTGTTAAATTCATTCTCCAGTTTTCTTTTCTTTGCTATTTCCATCTCTTTGATTTTTAAATTCTATTTCTGAGAGATTATCTCCCAGGTTAGCTTCCTCAATGTTATATTCTAACTCATTTATTGAACATATTTTTATTATATTTTAAATTCTCAGGAGCATTTCTATGTTATATCACTTCTTATCTCTCTGGGGATACCTCACAATACTATCTCTTATCTGTCTGAGAATATTTAATAATAGGGAGTTTTTAAAAAGCTTTCTTCCTCCTTTCTCATTTTGTTTCTTCAGAGTTACTTTTTCCCATCTGATTGTTTTGGTCACTATTTTTCCTATAAGGGATGAGATTTTTTTTACTGTCTGATGATCTTTGGCTTTCCATCTAAAAGTGAAGTGTTAAAAATCTGATTGGATTTTTAACAAGTGTTTGTTTGTGGGCTTTACATCAGGGGTCACATAGTGACTCAGCCATTTTGTTTGGGGGTTTCCAAATATCAACATCTTGAGGTATGTTCTCTCTTGTTGTCTTTGTCCTTGTGGTTTATATCTTGCTATTCCTTCTGTAATTTCAGTGAGATTTGAATAGAGAAAAGAAATAAGTGTATGAAATACCACATGGCCGTAAAAAGGAAGGAAATCTTACCTTTTGCGACAACGTGGATGGACGTGGAGATTATTATGCTAAGTGAAATAAGCCAGTCAGAGAAAGATAAATACCATATGATCTCACTTATATGTGGACTCTACGGAACAAAATAAACTGACAAGCAAAATAGAAACAGAGGCATGGATATAGGGAACAAACTGACAGCTGTCAGAAGGGAGGGGTTGGGGGGACTGGATGAAAGAA
The DNA here is from genome assembly GCF_000412655.1 of Myotis brandtii. Lineage (NCBI taxonomy): Eukaryota > Metazoa > Chordata > Mammalia > Chiroptera > Vespertilionidae > Myotis > Myotis brandtii. The sequence goes on from NW_005356674.1 coordinate 2,325,837, forward strand.
GGTGAAGAGATTAGCCAAAGAACATATATACATAGCCCATGGACACAGATCACAGTGTGGTGATATCCAGAGGGAAGGGAGGGGGGGGGGCTGGGTGGGGTTGGGCAAAGGTGAGGGGCAGTGAATGGGGACATCTGTGCTAGTGTCAACAATAAAGTTTAACAAAATATTTTTTAAAGAAGTGTATGTATTCAATCCACCACCTTGAGCTAGAAGTGCTCTATTACTGAAAAATTGCCTCTTCCTGAAAAATTGGAGGTTCACATGCTCCTACTCTGTATTTATATCTGCTGATGAATCAGCCCTCAGAAGTCAAGAATGTCCCCTTATCTTTTTCTCCTTTGTCTCTCCAGCCATCTCACTGGATAAACCCACTGGGGGATTCCCATTGGTTTCTCTAATTCCTTGAATGCAGAGAACAGTCAGCATATGTGGGAATTCATTCACCTCTTTCTTTTTCCCCCTTTAGTTAAAGCAGCAGGGACCTGTTTGCCAGACCTACCTATTACCTGTATACTTAACACGGTTCTCACAGCCCCACCTGGCAGAGCCAATCTTCCAATGATGACTCTTGTCTCTGTTGCATCCCAAGACCAGCAATTCCAGTGTGACTGGGCCTGTCATATCCTGCAGGGCCCTGCCTTGTGCACACCCAGAACCTGGCAAGGACTGTGGGCCTCCTCTGGGAAGCAGCATGACTGAGGAAGGGCAGAAACATCTGCTTTAAGATAACTCTGGGTTCTGCCCCAGCTTGCACACTAGCTTGGTCAAACACTCAACCTCTCTGAGACTTAACGTCTCCATGTGTGAAGTGGAGATAACATTAGCATTGTGAAGCAACACTTCAAAGCATTAGCCGATGTGCTGCTATACAAGCGCTGTCCCACCCATGCTCTGTAACTATAAAGGGAAGGACAGCCATTGATGTTGCAAGTTACCTTTTGCTACATTCGTTATCTCCTAAGGTCAAAGGACACATTCTGAATGTGAGACAGGAAATGTTTGAAATGGAGATGCCAATAGAGAAAGCAGAGCAAATAGAAGAGCTCCAAGATGGAGGGGAAGGAAGAGAGTTTTGAGAGAAGGAAGAAGGAGAAAACCCTGTAGGAATCCAACTCCCTAATTCTCATCCCTGGGCCAGGCCCAGGCTTGGCAGGAAGGATCTGAGAGTGGAGGGGTCTGTACCCTGCCCTTCCTAGATCTCTGAGAGCCAGTCAGCAGCCCTGCAGAGGTGACAGGGAGAGGTGATGGGCCAGCTGTAGGAGCCCCAGGAGTTTCCAAGAACGTGAATGGAAAGCAGAAGTTAGCTGAGAATGAGCACATGTGGGCCAACCTGGAGGCAACTGTAGCACAAGGCAAGTGGTTCCCATAGCCAAGGCTGGGGAGGATGGCCCAGCGTGAGCAGGGGAAGCTCTCTGCAACTGAGCTCAGCGTGTCAGCAGCAACACAAGAGAAGAAGCCAGGGCCCGTCTGTTAACAGAGGAAGAACTAAGCACAAACCAATATGGGAAAAGAGACAAAGGGGAGCATCTGCAGCAGACACCTCATCAGTGAGGCAACCACAGGCCAGATGCCCATCAACTCAATGCCAATGGGTTCTGAAGGCGCCTTTGCACAAAACACGTGAGTATGGGGGTGGGGGAGCCACAGACCTTGAAATGGCTATGTTTTAAACCAGAAGTGATCAAAAAAACTTAACATGTTGGGTTGAAAAGACCTGAAACATTGCTAGATTACATCCATTTCTAGCAGCAGGAATAGGGATTTGCAAACTGAGTTTCATGTTAGAAAAATTTGAAAAGTTTCGTTTCTTCTCATCTGAGTCTCAGAGGCTACTGTGAATGTAAAAGCCGTGCCTATTGTACTTGCTTCCTATAGTTCTTATTGTGATTAAATAAGGCCCTATCTATAAAGTCTCTAACACTGGGTGTGGCACATAGTAAGAACTCAAAAATGTTAGTTAACTGGCATCTGCTTTTGACTACCCCTTCCAACGCTAACACCTGTGGGCCTAGAACAGGAAAATGTTAAATAATGCAGCGAGCAAACGCTCTCATCTTGAGAGCAGTTCTTAACTCTGCTCCCCTGTATCTCCCAGTCAGGTAAAGCCTCCAGACATTGGTACCCCGGTTCCTATCCCCATATCTCTTTTCTGCAGAACAGGCCAGGATGGGCTTCTGGCTCTGGCACCCAAGGACTGATGCTTTCCCTTTGCCAGTCACACTCTGAGTCCTTACTTTGCTCAAAACATCATCATTTAGGATCACTGACTTACCATCTCTTTTTCCCATGTCAATACGAAGCTTGCAATATACCCACAGTCACTCTGCTAAAAATGTTAGGTAAATAATGCAGTTTGCTCAGACACTACATATTCAGTTCAGCTTGCTTTAAAGAGAGATGATGTGGAAAGACCCCAAGAAGGAGATAAAAACCTTTAAATCAACTACAAAAGAACAAATTCAAAACATCTATAGCCAGAATGAGCAAGTCCTGTCGAGAAGTTCCTTCTCCCATCAGGAGGGCCCTAATTTCATACCCATGTAACAGGTTGCTTCCCTCATTTTATAGGCCTTCAGGTGGGTCTGAAATTTGACATATCAATTTATTTCTTCTAGGAAAAGATGATCTACCAGGCAGCAGAAAATGAGATTTTTTTCAGGAGAAAGTTAAAGGAATTTTATAGCTTTTTTGTGTCGTCCATACCCCTCGATGACAGCTAGCCTCCATAAATACTTATTAAAATTAATATAGTTTGAGCAAGTCAAAAGAGAAGAAAACATTTGTAGAAGTCTATGCATAGCATAACGCTCCCCTGCACAGAGCCTGGGACCGTACATGATGCCATTACCCAATGGCTGGTAATGTCATTGTGATGGAAAGAACATTGCGCAGGGAATGAATAATCTCTGTCCAAATGACATTTTGGAATAAAACTCCAAGTGGTGGATAGGCCTGGGTTGAGGAATCTGATTGTTTATTCATTCCACCTCTGTAACTTACCGGAAGTATCTACACACATAATATTACCATCTGGTTATTATGACACTGACTTGGTAAAATCTCAAGTCAAACAAACCAGGCCTTGCCCAAGACGCACTGCCAAGTCTGCGTTCAGCATCTGCTATTACACGCGTAACCTACAGCAAAGGCTCGGGCTCTATCTCCAGAACTACAAACAAGCCATGTCAAATTTGAGAGTTGTCTACAATGAGTTAGAGGGGCCTCTCTGAGGATATTAGTGGTAGTTGTTTTCATACTTTTTCCTACTGCGGACTATTTACTAGAAAATGCTTATGTCTATTTTTGTCTCTTTCTCTCTCTCTCTTACATGTATAAGACTTCTTCATATACGTTATCCTAACTATCTGCTCTGAAGAGTATGACTTTAAAAAGGTACCTGGAGGTCCCAAATGTGTGATGGAGTTCAGAAACCATCATCTTCACAATTGGGTGATTTGGCTGGGCTGTCTGTCTGGGGACCCCTGGTGTTAGTGTCCTGACGTCTTTCCTCTTAGTCTGCCAAGCATACATCCCGAGGTTTTGTGTATTCCTAACACACACTGTTGTATAGATACCCTATTTGAGAAAGCCCTGATGGAATGCATAGGGCTGAGATTAATGCCCTGTGAGGCTCTCTCCCTCCTGTGCACCTACAAGAATGTGTGATTCAATCAGTGGCAAATCCCAAAGAAGTGATGAGACACACAAGAAGTGCATCTCATTTTTAGAGCCACACCGCACAGCAATATGAGTCTAGAGAAAGGAAAGACGGGTCCTCCAAGGCAGCTGAGATGAGCAGCCAAGCCTGATTTGAACTCTATTTCACTCATGCTCCTCCAGAGGCATCATGGTGTAGTGGGAGAAAATATGGGCGTTGGCCCCACAGTCCAAGGGTAATTCCTGTTTCTGCTTCTTTACCTATAAACAAACATGTGAGCCAGGACAAATCACTTAGCCTGTCCACGCATTAATTTTTCCTTTGGAAATCTAGATTGGGCGTCAATCCAATTGTCCCCCAGGATTCTGTACTTCCTTGGCCATTAGCCTAAGCTGCTCCATGACTGTCTACTTATTTGCCTCTCAGCCCCTCCTAACCATCAGCTCCTGATAAACAGGGGCTGGGTCATTTATCACTGAACTACACAGGCATCCCAGGACCTGGGACTTAGTGAATATTGGGTCAATGCTCTCTTTCTTTCTTCATCTATGAATGAGGGATCAGAATCCCTTTGGAAGACTTGATCATTTTAGTTTGGCTGCCATTTTCTTCCACGACTCTATGCCTATCCCTGCCACAGCTGGTTGAGCTAGTGGTGGGCATCCAACACAATCTGGGCCAATCAGAGACCTTTTCCAGAACTTTTTTCATTAGTGCTGAATTAAAGAAACAAAATGAAAATGTGCTCAACAGCTGTTTCTCACCATGTGAAGAAAGCCCATCTACAGAGAGAAGCAGAGAAGGAGCGCTGGCCATGTTACCACCACGGATCAAATGTTGCCGAGGCCCCGCTGGCTGTTCCCCTTCCCTTTTCACAGTATGGTAGCTCAAAATTGATGTGCATGAGACAATTCCTCCTTTTGCCAAATTCTGCTCAAGATAAGTTCCCGTCACTTGCAACCAAAATGGGCCTAGCTAATACGACATATGTGAAGAAATGCTGTAATTAAAAAATACATTGTTGCCCCCAGTCAGAGCATGTGCAGGAAGCAACCAATCAATCTGTCTCTCTCATATTGATTTCTCTCTCTCTCTCTCTCTCTCTCTCTCTCCCCCTCTCCCTCTCCCCCCCACCCTCCCTTCTTTTCACCCTCTGAGCAAAAAATTACACTGTTTACATACTAAGAAATATTTATATCTGTGCAAAATATCTTTAGGCCCTGGCCAGTGTGGCTCAGTTGGTTGAGCATCAGCCCATGTACCAAAAGGTCACTGGTTCAATTCTTAGTCAGAACACATGCCCAGGCTGTGGGTTCAGTCCCCAGTTAGGGTGCATATATGGAAGGCAACCGATTGATGTTTATCACATTAATGTTACTCTTTCCCTTCCCCTTCCTCTCTCTTTAAAATCAATAAAACCATGTAAAAAAATCAATAAAAACATTTTTTTAAAATATCTTTAATGTTGCCAAATCATTAAAGCAGGTCTAGGAGGATGTTACTTGCTAATGTGTTACCAGTGACTCTCGATCTAACCCTAGTGAATCCTAGGGGCCTCATTCCCCTTGACAGAGACTGGCTCAGGTATGACATGAAATGCAATTCTGGCCACTGAGAAGTGAAAGGCAGGCTGCTGGGAACAGGGACAAAAGGCAGATTTTGATAAAGATTTCTTTGTTCTTCAAAGGAGAGAGATAAAGACCGTTCTGATATTGGGCATCATATCAGAGCCACAGCAGCTGTGCTGGAGAAACGCTCTGAGCTGGCAGAGGGCAACGCTGACATCCTGAGTTTGGCTGAATGATAAAATGGAAAGAGCCTAGAGGCGTGGAATTCACCAGCCTGGAGCTGCCCTACCCATGGGCTTCTTGTTATAATGAATAATATATATATATTTTTTTTTTAGTAAACTGAGGCAGGATTTTCTGGAACTTACAGTCAAGTTACCTAAAAGTAATAGCTTATAGGGTGCATTCCAGGCAAAAAAGATTCCTGCACCATGGGCATAAGGTCAGATCCTCAGCCACCCCACGCTGCCCTCATTTATTGTTTTAGGTCTATTCTCTGAACACAGGGTGGCATTACTTACATTTTCCTCAAGGTTCAGAGGATGAATTAACTTCAGGGAAAAGTAAGAAGACTGTGTCTGAAATGGGGAGAAATGAGGGACTCCCACTCTTCCAGGCCATCCACAGATTCTCACAGTATCCTTACAATGGCTTCCTGGGAGGCTGAGGCCCTGCCACAGGTCATCACCCAACTACAGTAACAGTAATAGTACAGAAGTAGCGAGGTCAGCTCTCCCAGGGAAACTAGAAACACCCTACATGTCAGAAAAGAATTCACCGCAGCCATTACGCATGTCTCGAAGTTTTAACCACCAGTTCATTATTTTGTCAAATAGTAGATGTTTGACAAAGGTTTAAATAAATAGTTTTACAGGAAACATATCCCATGAATTTAAAGCTCGCCAGGTACAGAAGGTCAGCAGGGTGGAAAGCCCCGGGTGCCTAGCAACAGACAATCAATTGCAGGGTGGGACCTTGCCCCCAGGGTGACTGTTCCTCCCCTAGAATATTACTGGCCAGGCAGTTTGGACCCCCTGACCTTTCCTCCCTAGAGATTACATCTATACCTCAGTTGTATTTCAGCTCCAAGTCCAGAAAAGCAGCAAAACCAGACCAGTGACCCCATGGTTGCCCTCAGGACCAGCTGCGTTAAATAATAACCCCTGCCCTGGTGCCGGCCAATCAGTCAGTGGAGACCACAACCCTGAAAGATGTTTCCATTAGCTTCCTCACTCCCAAGCTCCAAGGGCCTTTCCTTTATCTCTATAATTTGTTTCCTAAGCCCATTTCTTCTAGGCGTTACTTCTAATTTGCCAAATAAATGTTCTCTAACAAAAAATAAATTAAAATAAAATAAAACTCCCAGCTATTTACATCTATGTACAATTTTTCCGGATGCATCAGAGCACAGACACCATGTATCTGAAGTTGAAAGAGTGACTGTTCCATTCTGCATTCTGCTTTGCTTGCACTTAGCATTGTGCTGTGAGCACATGTTCATGTATGAACACAGTTCCCATCCTTTTCCGTGTCAGTGGCCGCAGAGAATGCTGACGCACCAGGGTTCCCCTAACCATTCCCACTCTCTGGGCATTTTCGTCACTTTCCAACTTCCCTTATTATGAACACACTGCCATAAATATCTTGTATAAATGACTTTTTTTACTTAGGATTATTACCTCGAGGTATATTCCCAAAAGTGGGATTACCCAGTTAAAGGGTATGAGGGCTTTCATCGTTTATATTACAAATTGCCAACTTGCACTTCAGAAAAAATAGGAACAAATTACAGAGTGGCCAGAGTGTGGGTTTTCTAGGCAGAACCTAATATAAGAGATTTTATTGATCATATTGATTTTTAGTAATTTAATGTTGGCACCCCAAAACTGTTCTAATTTGTATTTCCTTAATTATTATTCAGGTTGAACATATTTTCATACTAGTTTGCTATTTATATTTAAAAAACCATTTTGATAGAGCAAATCTATCAACTAGGGTGATATGGCAACATTATAAATTGTAAAGACTATACTAATGAATGATGTTACCTGTCATTCTTTTTTTTAATATATACTTATTGATTTCAGAGAGGAAGGGAGAGAGAGAGAGAGACAGAAATATCAATGATGAGAGATAAACATTGATCGGCTGCCTTCTGCACACCCCACACTGGGGGTCGAGTCCACAACCCAGTCGTGTGCCCCTGCCCAGGAATCTAACCGTGACCTTTTGGTTCATAGGTCAACTCTCAACCACTGAGCCATGCTGGCAGGGCACCTGTCATTCTTTATATGTAAAGGATATCCTAATATCTTTAGATAAATTGTTAAGTAGAGTCTAGGTCTTAATCATAAATTTGCAGAAGTCTGTATCTATTTTGGACCATAAGCTTTATTCATAATAATTAAGATAATTTTCTAATTTTTTCATTTACTTTCATTGTTTCACTACCAAAAATTAAAACTTTTATAATTTATTTGATTTGCCTTGTTTCTGATGATATCTTCTATTGCTTTAAATATTGTAAATATATTTCTCCTCCAATTTAGAAACAATATGCTACTTCATCCTCTTTTGATTTGTTTATGGCTGTTTCATGGTCATTTGCAAGGTGTGAACCTGAGGTAAATTTCATTACTGCCTGGACTTCTGACGTAAGTGGCTAAACTCTTCCCTTATATTCACCGAGGGTCAGAACACACAGCCAGTGAGTTCTGGTGAGTTGGTACTGATCATCTCAGAGTCCAGGGCACTGTGTGCCACACGCTGCTCCCTCCTGGAGGAGTCCTTACTAACCAGAAAGACTAAGTGGAGGGTGTTCATAAGCATCATGAGCTGAAGAAAATGCACACACACAAATTTGAATGCATGTCTTTCTTGCAACCGCATGTGAATCTATAATTACCTCAAAACAAAGAGTTTAATTGGGGAGAAAATAACTTTTAAAATGCATGGAAATTTAGTAAAGATTTCTTTTAATGTATAAATGTCCAAATTCACACCCTGACTCTCAACAAAGTCCAGAAGCTTAGAGCATAGCTATGCTTTATCATCAATTCCAATACTCAGGGCAAGGCCACAGGTGGTAGTGTCTTTATCCTCAACCTCCATTGTTTGAAGAATCAGCTTTCAAATACAGTGGGGCCTTGACTTATGAGTGTCCCGACTAACGAGTTTTTTGAGATACCAGCTGTCTCTCGGCCGATTTTTTGCATTGAGTTGATAGAGTAATTTGAGTTAACAAGCTCCTTAACAAGCTCCTTATCGAGCTTGGTCTCTGAACGAATTAAACTCGTAAGTCAAGGCCCCACTATACTGTGATGTTCAGGTCAAAGGCAGGTTTAGAAGTGCTCATTTTTAATCAAATTATTAAGGGCCACAAGTAATTTTGCTTGAAATGGGCACCAGCTGTTAAGTAAACAACTTGTAGCAGTGAAAATTCATATGCGAAAGCTGCCAATGGCTTCTTTCCATGCTACAGTTTAATTTTTGAAGCTGGAAAACTGTCATTTTAGTAACCGAGTAGATTTTGCGTCCTAGAGTTTAAGCTGGAATTTGTCCTTGGACAGGTCCTCCCTTTCTCCTGGAAGGGCCTCTGTGGTGACCTTTTTAGTCATGCAGAAAAGCAATTTCTTACCCCTTTTTCTGCAGACAGCCCTGAACCAGCCAGGGCTGTAGATGTTAAGTATTCTGTTCACTAATGAAAATTTGGTGTATATTTTAGCAGGACTGTGCCCTTGCAAATAAATTATTTTAAAATATGAATTTAAACTGTCCAGTCTCTGAAAATTATTGCTTGTTCTTAAGAGATATTTCCTTTTTATCTCTCCCCAGTGTTTATTCCCAGGAGATAGCCAGCCCAGCCCACGCCAGGAGAAACAGCAGGCCCAGTGGTCTTCTCACAGCGAGAAAAAGACCTGGGCTGGGTTGGCAGGTGCGCCCTGGCCTGGCCAGTTGGGACCCCACACTTGGTGCTCTGTCCCTGCTGTCACTGCTGCCTCCATTCCAGGAGCCCCCAAGCCCTGACACAGTCTACCTGCTAGGAGCACAGGTGTGAGTTTGAATCCCAATTCCACCACTGTATCCCTGTATAACCTTAGGCAACTCATTTCATGTACCTCTCCTGACTCAGTTTTCTCATTTGCAAAATAAGGATAACAATACCTACAAGATGGTCCCTACCCTGAGGTGCTTTGCCATCCTGTATACACAGGCAGACCTCCAGTCAGCCAAAGGGGATGATGGACAACTGAGACAATCCCACCTACACAACCACGCAACCCAATGGATACACCAGCAGAACCAGTCCTCTGCAGCAGCCATCGAGAAGCTACTAAGGGTGGGTACTGCCTGTGCTTGGAAACTCAGCTTGACTGTCTTCCCGCAGGGAGATCTTCCCTGTGCACCGCCTCTCCCATAGGTGCACAGAGTTCGACTGCCTCCAAGGCTGACCTTGGTCTTCCTCACACCCTGGCCAAGGAAGCACGAGGACTCCTGGAGAGCAAACAGGCTCTGCCCAAAGGGCCGCCCTCACTAGCTACCTGTCTCACCCTGACTTCATTGGCCTTCTTGGGCCAGGACCAATTTCCAGGCTCTGCTCCTCCCCACATCCCTGGATCATCCTTCTTGAAAGAAAAAGTCTCCCCATACTCAGCGCCCCCTCACTTCCCTCCACACACACACACTGCACCCTCCCCAGAGCCTCGCAGGTCCGCTTTACCATCCCATGCGCCATTCCCAGATGCCTTCCCATGTGCTTTGCTTCTGGGGGCTCTCACTCTGCAGTCTTCAGAGGACACCCTGGGGTGCTGGAAGTTTCACCCTGACACCATGAGGGACAGAAGTGCCTGGGGGTTCATGCCCCTGGGTTGCCCACAGGGGCATGACTGATGCAGGAATATAAAAGCCAGCTCCCTTGCCATGACGAGGAGCAAAAAGGGGGATTTACTCAGTTTTCCAGAGCCCAAAGGATCAGGGGGAGGCTGCGCCCTCACCTCAAATCGCATTCTTGTCTGGCTTTCTCTTTGTTCCTGTCCTGCTTGTCTTACTCTCTACTGGTCTCCCCTGGGAACATCTTCTTAATAAATCACATGCAGACTCTCTCTTCCTCACTCTCTGGCGTGCTGGGTTCCTGGCTCCTATGGCAGGGGATGTGCTCCCCTGCTGCCACGTAGCTTATGGCCATGTGGGACTCCACACATGGACTGGGACTTTAATTAGCTTGAATGCTGAACTACACCTGGCTACAACATGGAACGGAAGCTCCAGACACTGGCCTACTTTTGGAATCCTGGCTGCACCTTTTCTAGGACTGGCTTCTCTCAATAAATGTTGCTCCCACTACAAATAAATAAATATAAAATAAATTTTCTAAAAAATCACATGCACACTCCCTCTCATCTCAGAATCTGCTTCTGGGCCACCTGACCTAGATCACTGTCACACACTCTAATGAGACACAGGGACACTGGTCTAAGCCCACTTAACCATGTATGTTCTCGGGTGTGTGTATGTATACTTACATACACATTCAGCAGGTATGTGGGTGTGTAAGTATGCAAGTGTACAGGTATGCTGCTTGAGAATGAGCATGTGCATATTCTAGAGGACAAGTGTGTTTGACAATATTTGCACAGGTGTCCTGATATGTGTGTGTTTCTGTTAGTAAATGTGGGTATAGGTGAGGCATGCATATGTACTAATATGTATGCATACAAGAAGCGGTGGGTGTGTGTACATACATGCACACACTTGTGTCTAGCCCAGTGGTTCTCAACCTTGGCTGCACATTAGAATCACCTGGGAATCTTTTTAAAATCCTGATTTCTGGGGCCCCATCCCATAACAAAGAAACAGAATTTCCAGAAGATGAGGCCCAGAAATCAGGA
>NW_005356674.1:2336998-2351315 GCF_000412655.1 Myotis brandtii
AAAGATTCCCAGGTGATTCTAATGTGCAGCCAAGGTTGAGAACCACTGGTCTAGCCCTTCTACTGGGAGTTTAGGACAGAAGTAACTTAAAGCATCTGAGCTTCTATCTTCACAGCCCGCGGAGCCCACGTCCCTCTGACGTGCCAGCAAACATCTGGGTCCTGGGCCACTGCTAACTGTCCATAAACACAGCCTCATTTCTCAGTTAAGCAAACATCAGATCCCCAAAGCCCACTGACACATCAATGAAAGATTTGGGGGACAGGAAAATCTTGTAAATGAAACCTGGACCACCAGGACTGAAGACACCCACTCCATTTGACTACCATCAGCACATGTGAGTGCCTGTCCAGCTAGAACCATTATCACTCCCACCCAAAGGGTGTGGCATACAACCTTCCACTCGGTTTGATAAACGTGGGCAAATTGCTCATTTTTCTATGCCTCAGCTCCCTCATCTGAAAATAGCATCACTGGGTAATAAGAATATACTTACTATATGAGTTTGCTAGGACTACCAGGACAATGTACCACAAACTGAGTGGTTTAAACTATAGAAACCTATTGTCTCATAGTTCTGGAAGCTGGAAGTCTGAAATCAGGTGTTGGAAGCATTGTTTTCTCCTAAGGCCTTTCTCCTTGGCATGTACGTGGTTGCCTTCTCCTTGTGTCTCCTTGCATCATCTTCCCTGTATGCATATCTGTGGGTCCAAATTTTCCCTTCTTATCAGGACACCAGTCATATCGGGTTAGGGCCCACCTTAAAGACCTCACTTTAACTTGATTATCTCTGTAAAGACCCTATCTCCAAATAAAGTCATATTCTGAAGTACTGTGGGTTAGGACTGGGGATACAATCCAACCCTTAACACTTACCTATAGGGTTGTTATGAGGATTAAAATTAGTTAGTTTTTGTAAAGTGCTTAAATCAGTGCGCTTTTGTATAATACACAAAAGGTAACAGGAAGATAAAGTCCATCCAAAAGTGTTTACCTTCTAGTTATTATGAGACCAATTTCTACCAATTTCTGTCGAAATACTAGTTTTTCTGTAGAAAAACTAGGCTCAAATAGAGCCTTGTTTGTATGCCACAAACCTGAGCATACCAGGTGGGCCCAATGAACCTACTGTTAACTCCTTTTTGTATGTTTGTTAATCCTCACCTGAGGATATTTTTCCAATGATTTTTAGAATGAAAGGGAGGGAGAGAGAAAAATATCCATGTGAGACACGTCAATTCGACCAGGGCCAGGGATCAAACAGGGTGGGGGATAGAGCCTGCAACAGAGATATGTACCCTTGACCAGAACCCGGGACCCTTCAGTCCATGGGCCACCACTCTATCCACTGAACCAAACCGGCCAGGGTGCTGCTGTTAACTCTTACAACAAATGTTTGTCCTACCACATCTACAAGGTACCCTTTCCCACTGCCACTCACGATAAACAAGCAAAACCAACTCCAGACTGAAAAAAAAACATCAATAAAGAGACAGAAACGGGGCCTTGCCTCTAGGCATCTCTTTTTTCATTAACTCAGAGCCCTGAGATCACAGAACCCAACAGGAGGGAGAGGAGATCTTTGAGTGCATTGTTGAGTTTCAGGCTCAGGGGAGCTCCCAGGGTAAATAGTATAATTGTGTGTTTATATTGTGTGGGCCAATCAGGAAGCCCTGCATCCACTGCTGACCAGAAGGAAATGGAAATTACTTCCTCCAGCACCGGGGCAGGAACGCAGAGGATGGGCTTGCTGGATGGTGGCATCCGGTGGGAGACCCCAGCACTGAGCTCCCCACTTCTGATCACTGACCAGCACCTCCAATTTGGCCCTGCAGGCCTGGGGTGGCATCTGCACCCACAGGCCCCTCCTGGCAGCCAAGGTGGCCTCAAGCAGCCAGCTACTGCTGCAAATGGTTGGATGAATATAAATAATAATAATGCAGTTATTAATATAAATCGCTTATTTAGGTCTTGGATAAATATTACACCAGATCTATTCAGCTATAAGTAACAGATAATCTAACTAACAGAGTCAAACACATAGAGGCATTTATTATTTGCTGACAAAAAATGGTAAAAAGGTAATCCTAGAGTTGGTTTGGTAGCCTAATGATACCATCAATGAATTAGGAGATTTCTATCTTTCCTGCTCCTGTCTTTGGCTTGTTGGCTTTTAGTTCTCATGCTTGCAGCCTCTCAGTTGCAAGGTGGCTATCCAGTAATAACACCTCTTCCCAAAGGGTGGGAGCAATTTCCTGCTGTTGCTACTTGCTGGGTTGTTTTATTCATGCACTGTTTGTCTTCGCAGCAGCTTTATCACCTGCTTAAACAATTTCTTCTGTTGCAATAACAAAGTGACTTTGTTTGCTCAGTTAAAACTTGACTGGTCACATGGCTGAAACAGTAGTGAACGAATATCCTTAAAAGCAATGCTTTAAAAATACATACTTAGCCCTGGCCAGTTTGGCTCAGTAGTTAGAGTGTCAGCCCACAGACATGAAGGCTCACAGTTCGATTCCTGGTCAAGGGCACGTACCTTGATTGCCGTTCAATCCTGGCCCTGGTCCGGGCACTTGTGGGAGGCAACCAATTGATGTGTCTCTCTCACATTGATGTTTCTGTCTCTCTGTCTCTCCTCCCTTCCTCCCTCCCTTTAACTCTTTAAAAACATCAATAGAGGCAGTGCCCTCAGCGGTCCCGGATCTGTCTCTTGTTTCAACAGTGTTTGGATAGGAACAAACCCAGGGACGCCCCTTCTTCCAGCCTCCGGCCACTCTCCTGCGTCTTATGCAGTCACCACCTTCAGAACCACCTCTTGGACCAACCAACACACCTTTTTTTCTTTTCTACCTTAACTCCTTATTGCCCAACAACCATGCGCTCCCACATTAGTCAGAATTATTCCACTGAGGTAGAGGCTGCAGCCAACCTCCTGGCCAGCCTGCATCTGTGGGCCTCCCACACCTACCTCTCTCTGGGCTTCTATTTCCACAGGGACGATGTGGCTCTCGAGGGCGTGGGCCTCTTCTTCCAGAAGTTGGCGGAGAAGAAGCATGAGGGCGCTGAGTGTCTCTTAAAGTTGCAAAACCAGCGTGGCAGCCGCATTCTCTTCCAGGACATGCTGAAGCCTCCCCAGATGAGTGGGCAAAACTCAGGACGCCATGGAAGCCGCCCTGGCGTTGGAGAGGAACCTGAACCAGGCCCTTTTGGAGCTGCAGGCCCTGGGTTCTACCCGCGCAGACCCTTATCTCTGATTCCTGGAGAACCACATCCTGGGTGAGGAGGTGAAACTGATCAAGAAGAAGGGCTACACCTGACTCACCTCCGCAGGCTGTCCGGCCCCCAGGCTGGGCTGGGCGAGTATCTCTTAGAAAGGCTCACCTTCAAGCACCACCAGGAGCCTTTGGAGCCCAGGGGCCTTTGAGGGGCCCCTCTGCATTCCCTTAGTGTCTGGCTTTTGCCTGAGCCTCTCCCCGAAACTATTAGCCATTCCTTTAACCACCCTGAAGCCCTCTCCCACACATTAGACCAAATGAAACAAAGCTTTTTGCAGCAAAAAAAAATTAAAATAACAATAAGTTAAAAATCAATGGAAAAAATGTTCTTCAGTGAGGATTAATAAACAATAAATAAATACATACATACATAACATTGCGGACCAGTAGTTTTATTGCTAGCTTTACCCAGATAAGTTTCTATTGAATGAGTACAAAAAAACGTTTTACATAAATGTTAAAGGCACGCTTTAAAATTAAATACCCATTGCATTTTCAAGTTATTTATTACATGTTCTCACAAGCTAATATCTTTTTTAAGTGTGATACTTTGTAAAAACACTGTGTAATAGGAAGCAAGAATTCTCATGATCTGTCCGCAATGTGTTAAGGCAGTGGTTAAGGCAGTGGCTCTCAACCTTGGCTGCACATTAGAATCACCTGGGAATCTTTTTAAAATCCTGATTTCGCCAGAAATTCCCAGGTGATTCTAATGTGCAGCCAAGGTTGAGAACCACTGTGTTAAGGAAAACATGTAGAAGCTAACAAAACTCCAAGTAGGTAATGAGACAATGATATTGAAAATGAGGTATGTAATCACATGATGATAGTACCCTTGACAAGTTAGAGTGTGGACAAGCTCAGCACCCCTTCTAGTTTGTTCTGCACAGGACGCCTGGACAAGGGGTGAGTGGGGCTCAGCGTCAGCCTGTGCTTCACTCACCAAACTGTGCGCCCTGCATGGGGCTCTTCCCCCAAGGAAAGGGCACTTGTTTAAAACTTGCACAAATGTTACACAGAGATTTCTCTCACTCCCTCAGCCGTGTCTGGAGTTGCCAAGATGCATGGCAGGCAGGAGAATAAAGAGGAATACAAAGAAATACCCACCGAGCATCAAATGAGGCCCACCTGAAAACTGAAGAGCTTTGTTTAAGGGTTTTTGTTTGTTTGTTTTCTAGAGAGAGAGAGGAAGGGAGACAGAGAGAGAGATAGAAACATCAATGATGAGAGAGAAACACCATCAATCGGCTGCCTCCTGCACGCCCCCCACAGGGGATGGAGCCCACAACCCAGGCATGTGTCCTGACCGGGAATCAAACCAGTGGTCCCCCCAATGGTTCCCCCACACACACACACATGGTACCTGGCTCGATGCTCAACCTCTGAGCTACACCAGCTGGGCCTTTGTTTAAGGTTTTTAATGTTCCAAAAACACAAGGGAAAGAAACTTTTAAGAAGGAGGCTCCCTGCCCAGAGGCAAGGCTGGGGTATAAAGTGTGGAGAGCCCATTCTCTGGAGGAGCAGAGAGAGGCAGTGCCCGCCGCAGCCCTTCTGAAAGATGCCTCATTAGAAGGGGGTCCCACAACATGACAAGGGACGTACTCCCCATAGCTGCAGCCTTATTTTCCTTAATCTTTTCTCATTTTTGTCATTTAAGGATATGACCTAGAAACTTAAAAAGTCAACTTTGACTTCTGATGGGTTTAATAATTCCCCCTACAAAAGCAGCAGAACTCCAGACCCCAAACAAACTTAAATACACCCAATTATTTGGGGGGATCCTTAAAGGGGAGTTTGCCATTTTACTCCTAAGTTGGCCTATGCAGTTGCCACCAAGCATTGGTCCTGCCTTCTTCCCAAACCCACATATTATTTATCTGTATCTTCTGTCCATAAAGCCACTTGCAAGAGCCTCACCTCCAGCCCAATGAGGAATGCCTCCATCCATGCTACAAGTGCTCTGATGGGTTTTTCCAAAACCACCGTCCTTGGGTGCCCTCACAGTGCTGGGCCCTGCCTTCTTCCCAAACCCACATATTATTTATCCATATTATGTATCCATATCTTGCAGGAGCCTCACCTCCAGCCCAATGAGGAATGCTTCCATCCACGCTATAAGTGCTCTGATGGGTGCTCCCAAAACCACCGTCCTTGGGTGCCCTCACAGTGCTGGGCCTCATACAGAAGTGGGGTGTAGTCTCCCCATCTCTGTGCCTCACCTCATCACCTAGGTCCCAAAGTAGCTCTGCCAACATTCAGACCTCACGTAGTGGTCCCATCAAGTCCTAGAACACACCATGCCTACCCCAGGCCTGAGCAACCTGAAGAAACCTGGGTGTCAGTGGGGACCTCTGTATCCCCATGCCCAGTCCACGGTCCACACACCCAGTCCACTGAGCTAGCCTTGAGCAGATATCATACCACCCACCCCATCTCCTCCTCTTATTTTTTACCCTCTTCTACCACCAAAAATACCAAAGTTCTTCCAATGGCAACACAAAGACTCCCAAATACTGATGTGTCTGAGAGAGAGAAATACAGAGTGCTGTCTACATCAGCAGCAACAGAAGACCCTCTGGTATACTTGGCAGAAGGAAGGGAGGTCTCTCCTCATCAGGGGAGGACACTACATAGGGGCTGTGCAGAGTTCAAGGAAATATTAGTGGAGTTGGCAGAGACATTTACTGCTTCCTGTTTGACCTCCAGGCCTGTAGGAAGAATTGTACCTCCCAAAATGTCAATTTTACTATGTAGTTTTAAAAATTTTTAATTGCCCATTAGGCAGGTAAGAATACTTGCTTTCTATGAAACTGTTTTAATCCTAAATATTAGTTTTGTTTGCTTTTGAACTATATAGAAAGTGAATCCCATAGCAAAAAAAGCACATCTTTTTAAAAGCATCACACACCTTATTGTGAAAAGTCCCCTCAGATATAAGGCCTGAAAACTATAAGGAAGACCATAAATACTGTAAATGGGAGTTTAAAAAATTCACCCAACAAGTGTGATAAACTCAAGTTTTGTATTAAGAAAGAAGGGAGCTGGATAGGAGAAAAATCACTCCTTTCTAATTGGGGAAGGTCTATCCTAAGGATTTCTAAGGTCAATATACAGGAATGCTTCCCTTTGTGCCAGGAAGGACAGACTTGGGCCTGTGGAGCACAGTCTTTTCTCGCTTATACATACAAAGAAGCGGAAACTGGGCCCGTGGGGAAGGCTAACCGCTGGCTGAGAGCATGAAACCCCCCAGGCCAGCGGTTCTCAACCTGTGGGTCGCGACCCCTTTGGAGGTCGAACGACCCTTTCACAGGGGTCGCCTAAGACCATCGGAAAACACATATATAATTACATATTGTTTTTGTGATTAATCACTATGCTTTAATTATGTTCAATTCGTAACAATGAAAATACATCCTGCATATCAGATATTTACATTACGATTCATAACAGTAGCAAAATTACAGTTATGAAGTAGCAACAAAAATAATTTTATGGTTGGGGGTCACCACAACATGAGGAACTGTATTAAAGGGTAGCGGCATTAGGAAGGTTGAGAACCACTGAAACAGGCTGTCTAAATGCTATTGAGACCAGTGTTCCGGCACATCACAGACAAGGTAAGCCAGAGTCAATACCATCTATTCCAATCTGGGAGGAGGACTGGGATGGGAAAGCAGAAACTAGTTGGTTCTTCCTATGTTTTCAGGTTTCTTTAAATCTTATCCTAAACATAGTAGTCCATCTGACACACATATATTAATAACAGTCAACTCTGTAGTGTTTTGGGGTTTGTTTGTGGTTTTCTAAAATATTTTTAATTGATTTTTAAAGAGAGAAGAAGGGAGAAAGATAGAGATAGATAGAAACATCGATGAGAGAAACATCATTGATTGGCTGCCTCCTGCACACACCCCACTGGGGACTGAGCCCGCAACCCAGGCATATGCCCTGACCAGGAATTGAACAGGTGACCTCTTGGTTCCTGGGTCAATGCTCAACCCCTAACCCACACCAGCCGGGCTTTGGGGTTTTAGTAGAGCTTTGGAAAGGAGGCTAAATTCTCTTTCAGCTTTCCATGGTTATGGGAAGCCTCGAACCCTAGGCCCCTGAACTGGAAGCAACCTGCTTAGGAGGATATCTTGAATCATCCAGCTCACCCCAGGGGTAACAGCAGATAGCACAACACCTACCTACTCAAGGCTATGGGGGTGGGAGTCGGGGGCCAAGAAAACAGCTACCTAATCAGACCAATGACTTAGACAAAGGGGAAATGGAAAACAGCCCACATTTTCTTGTTGATATCCCATAGTTCCTCCCCCATGCCTTTGGATTAAGAATGATGGACAGGAGAACTGCCTTCTGCCAATTAATTCCAGAGTATAATTTGTAGCCTGGGCCCATCCTGGAAGATCCTGGGCTGCTAACAAACCATGACACTGCTTTAATTTCTCCTTTGCCCCCACACTTTATTAAAACCTGGAGTGGGTTCCATCAAATATCCCTTCAAGGGAAAAACAGAGAGAGGCAGAGAAATGGAGCAACATTTGTCTTAATGCAATATGAAAGATTAGAGTTTGCTGGATAAAGAGGGAGGAAGGAGGGGGGTGGGAATTCTTGTGAAACACACACGCACAGGGACACACACCCACACAATTTCTCTTTTGCAATGACCTCCTTATGCCCCATCCATCAGCCTGGGGTTGGCTTATTTTAACTAGCAGATTCCTTTATTCTGTATAACAGGCCCATCAGACACAATCTGCATGCCAATTACTGGCACAGACCCCTTGATACCAAAAAATGGAAATTAGCTGTCAAGGAAAGGCTTCAGCCGGCCAGGGCTCTTTCTCACTCTCTATTTCCAGCTCATATCCACTCTCACTCAGCTCAGGGCCTGGCTCTCACTAGGGAGTCCCGGGTGGAAAAAGTCATCTAAAAAATACAAACATATTTTATTGTTATTAGTATTAGTTGCTGACTTTCTCAGCACAATGTGAAATTCACCAGTGGGCAAAAGCTGCTTAGGGCAGAAATGGGTGAGAGGGGTTGATTTCTGATAATTGCATTTCTTTGGGAGCAGATCAAGGCGTCCCATGAAAGGACATTCAAAGAAATGTGAGGATAAGGGCAAAAGAAAACAGACAAGGAATGGGATTCTATGACCAAGATAACAATCAGAACTTTCACACCCAGGAACAGGCCTAGGCAGAGTTGAGGGGACAGAGGTGAGACAAGCTCCATGAACAAGCCTGCATTGCTACTTTGCATCCTAATCAGCTCTCACAAAGCCAGGCTGTGGCCAACCTGGAGAGCCTCCTATGGACACAGAAACACACCAGCGTGTTTTCAACCCGATGTAAGCCTGCTGCCCACAAAGTTTCTACACTGCTGCTCTCAGATTCTTCAAAAGAGCACATTTTATTATAGAATTCCTTTTCTCTTTTTTTCCAAAATGAGTCACAAAGAGAGGGAGTTTATTTTCCACTGTCAAAGGTCCAGGGTCCATGTGGAATCTCATTTGGTGGGACAAAGGAATCCATATGAATCGCTGTGACTTCAGAGTGGTGCCCTGAGAAATCCAGGACATACCCCTTCTCTCAGAGACACCCAAAGCAAGGTCAGGGTAAAAATTTTATTGAGATATATCTTTGTATTAACAATTTCGTTTTATGGATCCATCCACAACAACAACAATTTTTAATTGAATATTGTCATTATGACACACAATTTCGTTTTACGGATCCATCCACAACAACAATTTTTAATTGAATATTGTCATTATGACACAATGCAATACTTTCTCAAAATCTGAATTCCTTCATTGGCAAGTTGAAAATATCTTTACTCCTAAACAGTCTCTTCTTCCCATGAATTCTAGGAGTTAAAATAGTCAGCAAAGCAAATCTGGAATTTTTTTAGATGTACAATTTTTAAAACTTGATGTAAAAATAGCTTAATCAGGCTCTTGCCAGGTAGCTCAGTTAGAACATTGTCTCAATACACCAAGGTTGCGGGTTCAATCCTCAGTCAGGGTACATATAAGAATCAACCAATGAGTACATAAATAAGTGGAACAACAAATATCTCTCTCTCTCTCTCTCTCTCTCCTACTCTCTCTCTCTCTCTCTCTCTCTCTCTCTCAAATAAATAAATTTTTTAAAGAAATTTTAAAAATAGCTTAATCATCCAACGGAATGCCTACTATGTTCCTGGCACCTAAATGTGCAACAAAAATTTGTGGAAAGAAATGTCAGCACCTAAGCTAGTTACTGCAAATATGTTAGTGAATAAGACACATACCTTGACCTTGAGGAACTCAAAGTCAGATCTAATTGAAATCACTCATCACTCATTTCGGGTCCTTGTATGTATTTTGTAGTTGGTGTTAATAGATGAGTCTCCTTGGCTTCCACTGGAGGATGGCTTATGTGTCCCTCACCCAAAATTTCTTCCTGAAGCTTTCAATTTTGAGTTACTACATTTCCAAAAGGATATTTATTTTCTCATCACTTAGAACTGCTCCTGACAAAAACAAAAGCAACTCAGTTTAGGATCTGATGACATTTAACCACTCCCTCCCCTCACTTCAGGATGCATTCCTACTTCTCCAACTTCTACTTCTCATTCTCCTTTAAAGATTTTTCTTTCTCTCCTTAAATATTGGTATTCCTCAGAGTCTATCCCAAGTTCTCCTCCTTTTCACATATTTAGGTTTCAGGACAACCGAGAAGGCAAGGATAGTCAAAGCTGACGCCCAGGTTTCTGGCTTGAGCACCTGGACAAATACATATCATTCTAATTTGTCATCTTTGGTTGCAAGGAACAGAAACCCACTCGAACTAACTCAAGTAAAAACGGAGTTTTGTGAGGACACAAAGTGTCTCAGAGACATACAGAAAACTCCTAGGGAAGGGCAAAACCAAGGCCCCTCCAAGACACAAACACTCTTACCTCCTTCTTGAGTGGCTTCTCTGAACATCTGCTCCCTTCCCATCCTCCAATCAGCCACATCTCAGTTTCCTCTCTTCCTGAACTTTATCTGGCCCTTAATTGCCATCCAGATAAAACTCTACCACAGTCTTATCTTCAAATGCCTACCATAAACTGAAACTTTCCTTGGTATCACTTTGACAGATTCCCCAGAGTGAGCCTCTGATCAACCCAAATCACCTTTTCTGCACCAGGCCAGCTTATCAGGAAGTTCCCCTTTGATGAGGTGCACACCCTGCCCCAATCAGCTATGACTGGGGCAGGGACAGGTGTCCTGTGGTCTGTGCAGCAGGGGCTGTGAGTAAAGAAAGATTCTCTAAGGAGGGACTGTGGGTGAGGCAGGTATCGCTAAAATGCCAAGTTGGTGGTATTATTAAACAGACAGAGACCAATTATACAAATATTCATTATGAAAATGCTAAATGCGTGGCTAGAGCGAAGGTTAAGTCATAAAAAACCCCCATTGTGAAGGAAATGGAATAAAAAGGACCAGCAGAAGTTTCCATTACTTTGGATGAGACAATCTAGGGAGAAGAGAGTATTTGAGAAGTGCATGTGGAGCAAGATGGCGGCATAGGTAAACACCGGAGACTGCTGCCGCAAACAACCACTTCAAAAATACAACTAAAAGATGGAACGGACATCACCCAGAACCACAGGAAGGCTGGCTGAGGAGAGACTCTTCAACTAGAAGGAAAAATAACAGCACACCGAGGCTCAGAGGAGGCGCAGTGTGGAAAAAACTCAGGTGCGGAGGTGCGCGCGCAAAGCGGGCTGGTGGCTGAGAGCGCGGTTGTCGTTTTCGGTCAGGGGGGAGTCTCAGACTCTGAGCTCCAGATACGGGCGAATCGCTGGGGACTCGGACCCAAACGGGAGAAGCGGGAGTGTCTGGCATCAGTTGGAAGGCAGCTTTCCCTCCGAGGTTTGCAGCGGTTCCGGGGGTTCTGAGAAGCAGAGCCTCTGGGAACAGGACTGAGGGCACCATAACGGCTCCCTCCGCCCGCCCTGTTGAGCCCGCCCCGCCCAAGCCCTGCGCAGAGCCATTTGCCGGATAGCCTCAGGCAAAGGCTAGATTAGCACCTCCCCAGAGGACAGAAGTTTTCCGCGGCAGACACAGCTGATTCACACAGCCAGTCGGCCTGGTGGTCAAATCCCTCTAGTATTAACTACAACAATCAAGGCTCAACTAGAACAAGACTGCGCACAAAGACCACTAGGGGGTGCACCAAGAAAGCATAAAAAATGCGGAGACAAAAAAACATGACAGAAATGGAGGATATAGAGCTAAAAATCGCAATTTTGAGGGCTTGCAAAAATGTGCTAGAAGCTGTCAATAAACTTGAGGAGAGAGTCACGAAAACTAATGAGACCCTCGATGCTATGATAAAGAACCAACTAGAAATTAAGCATACACGGACTGAAATAAAGAATATTATACAGACACCCAATAGCAGACCAGAGGAGCGCAAGAATCAAGTCAAAGATTTGAAATGCGAAGAAGCAAAAAACACCCAACCGGAAAAGCAAAATGAAAAAAGAATCCGAAAATACGAAGATAGTGTAAGGAGCCTCTGGGACAGCTTCAAGCGTACCAACATCAGAATAATAGGGGTGCCAGAA
Organism: Myotis brandtii; assembly: GCF_000412655.1. Lineage (NCBI taxonomy): Eukaryota > Metazoa > Chordata > Mammalia > Chiroptera > Vespertilionidae > Myotis > Myotis brandtii. Next base: position 2,348,884 of record NW_005356674.1, read on the forward strand.
GATGAGAGACAGCAAGATATTGAAAACCTATTTGAAGAAATAATGGCAGAAAACTTCCCCCACCTGGTGAAAGAAATGGACTTACAGGTCCAAGAAGCGCAGAGAACCCCAAACAAAAGGAATCCAAAGAGGACCACACCAAGACACATCATAATTAAAATGCCAAGAGCAAAAGACAAAGAGAGAATCTTAAAAGCAGCAAGAGAAAGAGACTCAATTACCTACAAGGGAATACCCATACGACTGTCAGCTGATTTCTCAACAGAAACTTTGCAGGCCAGAAGGGAATGGCAAGAAATATTCAAAGTGCTGAATACCAAGAACCTACAACCAAGAATACTTTATCCAGCAAAGCTATCATTCAGAATTGAAGGTCAGATAAAGAGCTTCACAGATAAGGAAAAGCTAAAGGAGTTCATCACCACTAAACCAGTATTATACGAAATGCTGAAAGGTATCCTTTAAGAAGAGGAAGAAGAAAAAGGTAAAGATACAAATTGTGAACAACAAACATGCATCTATCAACAAGTGAATCTAAGAACCAAGTGAATAAATAATCTGATGTACAGAATGAACTGGTGATTATAATGAATCAGGGACATAGAAAGGGAATGGACTGACTATTCTTGGGGGGGAAAGGGGAATGGGAGATGCGGGAAGAAACTGGACAAAAATCGTGCACCTATGGATGAGGACAGTGGGTGGGGAGTGAGGGCGGAGGGTGGGGCGGGAACTGGGAGGAGGGGAGTTATGGGGGAAAAAAAAAAGAGGAACAAATGTAATCTGAACAATAAAGATTTAAAAAATAAAAAAAAATAAAAAAAGAAATGTAATAGTATTTTAAAATATATTTTTAAAGCATATAAAAACTTTTTTTTAAGATAAGAATTTCAATTTGCTTGACATCACTATTTATGTTGTGAAAAATCTCCTGCATTCTCCAACTTTGTTATCAGTGAAGGAACACTATTCCTCTAAGTGTTCAAACTAGGAAATTTGGAATCATCTTTATCAATAAAATATATTTTTTTAAAAACCTCAAAGGAAAAAAAAAAGAAGTGCATGTGTTTCCTGTTGCTGCTGTCACAAATTACCATAAATTTAGTGGCTTAAAGCAAAAATGCAAACTTATTCTCTCTGTCCTTGAGGTCAGAAGTCTGAAATGGTTCTTACGGGGCTAAAATTAAGGTATTGGCAGAGCTGCATTCCTTTTGAAGACTCTACAGGAAAACGCATTCCTTGCCTTTTCCAGCTTTGAGAGGCTGCCAGCATTCTTTGGCTCATGGCCCCACATCACTCTGACCTCTGCTTCCATCATCGCAGCTCCTTCCCTGAAGAGGATTCGCCTATCTCCCTCTTTACACTGAAAGGATACCTGTGATTACACTGGGCCCACCCAGATAATCCAGAACAATTTTCCCATCTCAAGATTCTTAATCACATCTACAAAGGTTTTTTTTAATTTTGTTTGTTTGTTTGTTTGTTTGCCATGTAAGGTAACATATTCACAGGTTCCAGAGATTAGGACATGGATATCTTTGGAGTCATTATTCTGTTTACAACAAGAAAAATATGATGGCCACACAGGACAAACCCTGCCACTAGTCTGAGGAAAAACCACTAAGCCTAGTCCCAGCCTCATGTGTGTCCTTCAAAAAAAATCACAAAGTGGGAGGAGTGGAAATTAAATGCCAAGAGATCGGAAATGTGCAGGTAGTAAAGAGAAGGAGGCAGAAATACTGCCTATTCCTTGGGAAAGTACAGCAATGGAAGATGAGGAAAGACTATAGTCTGGGGGATAATCAAGCCAATGGAGGATAAAGAATGACAGTCATGGGAGCATGAAAGCAGGAGGGAAGGAAACCATGACCCATGGGGAAATAGAAATAGACCAAGCCCTGAGGTGTCCAGGCTTGAAGGCACCTCTGTGGAAATGCCATGGAGGGACCACAAGAGGAAGAAAAGTACATCATGACTCTTAGTGTTGACTCTTAACTGAGATTAGGTGTTAACTCAACTTCCATGACTTTCTTGAGCAGGACTCAAGGACTGGGTAAGGAGCAAGAAGACAAACAGTAGAGACAGTTGGGTTGGAAAATCAGCATATGGTTTCATGGAGGTTCTGGGGAGTGAGTGATGGGGATGCTGGTCTGTTAGAGAGAATAAAGGCAAAAAGGATGAGCAGGTAGAGAAGGTGGGGAATGGAGAATTGAAGTGGGATGAGGCAAAGGGACAGAGAGCAGCATGTAAGAGTGAATAGCCAATCCATGGTCATGATGCTGCTGTCCTGCTGGGTGTGATGCAGGGTGTGGGGCTGAAGAGCAGGCAGTTGTGATCAGGTGGTGGAAGCTAGAGATGAACAGTGTCACATTACTAACCATGTCACACCCTGATGGCTCACAGAGTTGCACAGATGAAAGTTACCAGCTTTC
>NW_005356674.1:2351338-2358352 GCF_000412655.1 Myotis brandtii
CCCTCTGTAAAAAATCAATAAAATATATTTGAAAAAAAAGAAAGAAAGTTACCAGCTTTCTTGGATCCATTTGGTTCCCACAGTCTAGTGAGCCCCTGGTCACCAGAAAGAAAAGGACTAGAAGTTATACCATCAGCTTCAACAAAGTCTTCTATTATTAGCTACCCCTTTTTTTGTTGTAGACAGGAGTTTATAAAAGACATCTTGACCATGATCTCACTCATATGTGGAATCTAATGAACAAAACAAACTGATGAACAAAATTAGATCCAGAGACATAGAAGCATAGAACAGTCTTCGGAATCTCAGAGGAAAGGCAGGGGAGGGTGTGTGGGTGGGAAGAGATCAACCAAAGACACTGTATAACTCATGGACACAGACAATAGAGTGGTGAAGGCCTGGGGTGGGGGTGAGGGCAGGCTAGAAGGGGTCAATGAGGGGGAAGAGAGCCATATGTAATATTTTCAACAATAAAGATTTAATTTTTTTTAAAAAAAGACATCTTGAATGGCTATACCCGTGGTCAGCAAACTGCGGCTCGCGGGCCACATGCGGCTCTTTGGCCCCTTGAGTGTGGCTCTTCCTAAGCCTTAGGAGTACCCTAATTAAGTTAATAACAATGCACCTACCTATATAGTTTAAGTTTAAAAAATTTGGCTCTCAAAAGAAATTTCAATCGTTGTACTGTTGATATTTGGCTCTGTTGACTAATGAGTTTTCCGACCACTAGGCTATACTCAAGTAAACATTAAATGTGCTTTCCCCACTTGCCACGCAAATGTTTATCCAGGCTTGTCAAATGGGCACTGGCAAGAAGCACACTTCTCTCCCAGAGAAAAGAAAGATGTCACTGAAATTATCTTGGGTTCCATAGGTGACATTAGTACAGCCAGACTGCGGAACATCAAATATCAATTTACATGTTAGCATCTGTTAGGCTAAATGGAAATCCTACCTTTATTATGTCAATTATGTAGGTGAGAAAATTCCCCCTGCTCTGGGCCTGGTGCTGGGATGCACGTGGGCCCAGGGGCCACTTATCTGCTTGCGTAGGTGGATTCTCTGCTGCGTGGCTCTAGAGGAAAATGCATCTTACATAAGGTGCTGCTCCACAGATAAGTCTGTTATTAATATGCCTCAGACTGCCTTTGCCATGGCTATTACCACAGATACATGCGACGTACATCTTTTTTATCGGTGTGTGTTGTACTTGAGGTAAAAAAATAAAATTAAAAAGAAAAAGAGACCACAGAATGTCATTTGTTATTTTTGAAAGAAAGGACAAAATTTTGCTACAGATTCAAACCGTACCACATATTATCTCCGATGAATAAAACTGGAACATCAAACATGCACTAGTCAAATTTTTCTCCTAATGGACTTTCCCATAGTTTAATGTGATTCAGGAGTACTTCTTAGGGGTTAGGCCTGAACTGAATGAACTTATTAAATACCGCCTCTATGATTCTGCTCATCATTACTGTTTTAAAATATATGGATGCCGAAACCGGTTTGGCTCAGTGGATAGAGCGTCGGCCTGCGGACTGAAAGGTCCCAGGTTCGATTCCGGTCAAGGGCATGTACCTTGGTTTCGGGCATATCCCCAGTAGGAGATGTGCAGGAGGCAGCTGATCGATGTTTCTCTCTCATCGATGTTTCTAACTCTCTATCTCTCTCCCTTCCCCTCTGTAAAAAATCAAAAAAAAATATTAAAAAAAAAAAAAGAAAAACAGCACTTACCATTACTCAGAAACACATGATCACTCATGAAGACCTATACAATGGGACCAAGGTCATCAGCTTCTCTCGAAGGCCCAAGCCAAGGGAATGGGGGAGGAGTGGTGTCCCATGTGAACCTGGGCCATTTCTTCTTTAATAAGGAAACTGAGGCAGCTCAACTTGATGTTTGTCCCGTTAGAAGTCAACTGAGCAGCAGGGTGAGCCCCAGTTGCTTTATTGGCTGACTCCTGTCCTGCCTTGGAAGACATTCACCTGCCTGGGGGCTTCAGAGATATGGGAAACTGCTTGGGTGTTCAGGAAGTCATAGGACAAGAATATACTTCCCCATTTTCCTGACGGCACAAACTTGAATGACCAGTGATGAAACCACCCAGGACAGTGGCCAGGACTGGGATCCCATGGGGCTGAAGAAGCCCAGGTGCCTCTTGGCCTCTGTGTCCCCATCAGTGAGAGGCCTGCAGTGGACTCCAGGTAGCCAATGACCAATGGTGTCCTCCGTGCTGACTGGAGGTTTACCAACCTAACAGGTTTTACATCGTGCTAACCTGTCCTCTCCACACATTTCCAGGCTTCCTTCCTCATCAGGGAGCAGCTGAGGCACTGGCTGGGGATCCCACTGGCTGAGTCCTTATCCCTGAGGAAAGACCACATCCCAGACTAGAGTTGGTACTGAGAGGAAGGGATCTCCCCTGAGACATCAGAAGAGAGGTCTGAGCACATGGACGGAGACTCCAAATGGAATATGAATCCTCAGTCAGGGCTACTTAGAGTTTCATTGTCACCTGCCCCAAGAGGGCGTGTGCTCACAGCTCCAATTTCAAACAACATGCACAAGGGCTGAGGGAGAACCCATGGAAGGGACACTCTCCCTGCTCCACCCAGATCCCCTTGGATCTCTTTCACCATTTCTGTGCGCTCCTCTCCTGAGTTCTCTATGCTTTTGCCCACTTCTAGAATTCAGATCCTTCAAACAGATTAGTTTATGAATCCTGGACTGGACTCAATGCCAGGAAAGAGTCTTAAATACTTTCCAGAGCTAGATCCAGACCATCAACGTTCTCTCCCACCCATAACTCATGTATTCCCATCACACCCTAATCCCTCTCACTTCTTTGCTGATCCCATGCCCCAATGGCAAACCATGTTTATGTTGCTTTCTACATGACCCTGAGCATAAAATGGTTAAATCAGGAACTCCAAAACTCACCTTCACCCACACCCCCCACTCACACACACACCCTCTTTCTTACCCTCAGCTGCTAGAGCCTGGAGGCAGGTGTCACACAGGAAGTTCCAGGGTGCCTGTGCTCTGTCCCAGACCCAAGAAGACTCTCCTACCCACCCTAGTTCAAAATACCCTCCCATTGTAGATTGTAGCAGCCAAGCAGTATTGTCCCCTCCTACCCCGCCCCACCAAAAAAAAAAAGATTTGGTTCAACACCCCAAGCCAAGGGAATGGGGGAGGAGTGGGGTCCCATGTGAACCTGGGCCATTTCTTCTTTAATATCAGAAACTGATCAGTCTAGGGAAACTGAGGCAAAATACCCTCCCATTGTAGATTGTAGCAGCCAAGCATACTGAGCAGGCAGGAAACCCACCATCCAGACCCCAGAAACAGGCTGAGTGCTCAGGTTTAGGAAGGAGAAACCAGGGAATGAGAGAGAGCAAGAGAGTGAAAGGAGAACAAGAGAGAGCAAAGCACACGCAGCCCCTCCACCCACTTTCCCATTAAGCTGGCAACCAGTCATTCCACAGAGTCCTGAAGCAAGAACGCTGCATTTACTCACTTGAAAATAGAGCATAATTGCCTATATGCCTATCCATAGGAATCAAGGAATAAAGATTTGGTATCTACAGATTTCTTTTATCTGCAGATACAAAGATGAAGACCTTTCTGTCAACAATCAAAGTAACTAGGTCCAAAGTGAGTCCAAAATTGAACAAATCACACTGGCTGCCTATCTTAGTCCATTGGGTAAGGAGAGCAAGTCATATCGAGGCTCTTGGGGGACCCTTCTTACTTATGCAAATTAAGGCCTTATATAATACTAGAGGCCCAGTGCACGAAATTTGTGCATGGGTAGGTCCCTAGTGGCTGCTGGCTGCCGGCCAGGGCCTCCCTTCCCTGGCTGCCGGCTACTGGCCGGGGCCTTCCTTCGTTCCGTGCCGCCCCCTGGTGGTCAGTGCACATCATAGCGAGCAATCAAACTCCCGGTTGGTCGAACTCCCGAGGGGACACTTTCTATATTAGGCTTTTATAATATATAGATTATATATATTTCAGGAGAGGATGCTAAGGCCCCATGGGGATATAAGGTATATAACACCTTATTGTTGATGTCCTAGGGCAGTGGTTCTCAACCTGTGGGTCGCGACCCCTTTGACGGTCAAACGACCCTTTCACAGGGGTCACCTAAGACCATCCTGCATATCAGATATTTACATTACGATTCATAACAGTAGCAACATTACAGTACTCCTAAGGCTTAGGAAGAGCCACACTCAAGGGGCCAAAGAGCCGCATGTGGCTCGCGAGCCGCAGTTTGCCGACCACGGTCCTAGGGGAATGTCACAGGATTGTGTGGAGCTACAAAAGCATGCCCCTGCCTGAGACCTCCAGATCTGCAGACCTCAGAAGAAAGGTGGATAGTCTGCAGTGGAAGCCAGGGTTTTCTGGGAATAAAGGGTCTCAGATCCAGACTTGAGGCTAAAAAAGCTGACAAGGTGGACAGGTCTATGGAAAAAGAAGTGTAATCTAGGGTGGAGACACAGGCTCTAGGCAAAGGTCTGAAGCCTGGGGTCTGAGGATTTGGGAGGGGAGAATTCGATCTGGCAGAGTCCTTGGCTGGGGCCTGTGCTGGCTCCAAGGGTAGCAGCTGAGCAGATGAGAAAAACTGAGTATATAAGTTTGATGCCAGGGAGAGAACTCACTCTCCAGAGGACAGGCATCCATCCATCGAGGACCAGACTTTGGCAGGGATGCCCTTGGCAGTGACCACAGTGTGTCGCCCGTCTGTGGTCCAGGAACAGCATGAAGGTGGGACATGGGGGTCTTCAGAGGGGATTCCCATCACCCTTAGGAAGAGTCTGTGGGGACTCACCAGGGTAGGTAGAAACATCCAAGCAAGAGCGTAGAATTCCTATTTCAAGCTGGTGATGTGGCTCAAACATAAAAATCTTGATACACAAAAAACAACAACATTGCAGTGTAAATAGAATGGGCAGTGGAAGAGGCTTGGCACAAGCCGGAAGAAGACAAGAAAGACCATTTAACTGGCAACCTGTCTAGGGGGCTACCAGCTCCCTAGGGAACCTTCTACCAGCCTCGCCCCCATTGTCCTTAGAGGTCAACTGCAGAGGAACCGTACTGAGGCCTCACTGCAGGGGGCCAGCCACTCCCCCATTTACTCTTTTGTCACCTCCATAAAGTCCTGGATTTAACACTGATTCAGTCAAGATTCTGGCATCCAGAGCCACAACCAGGCGCAGTCCCTCAGGCTCTCTCCCCAAGACACTGTCCGCCTGGGGGTGCGCTCTGCCTTCCCCCGCAGGACTGAGGGGAAATGCTCATCCTCTCTGGCCTCTACTTGCATCTGGGGAAAAGGAACCACCCACTACCACTGAGAACAAACTCAGAGAGTGCCTGGCCCTTCAGGGCAGCCCTCTGCCCTGGCACCCCCGTGGCTCGTCACCTCTCCCCTCCATGTCAGCGACCATCTCTGCTGCGCAGAGCCTCTCAATTCACACAGGAATCCTACCGCACAGCCTCTTGGCCTGCATTACTCCCCATAATAATCTCATATATCAAAGCTGGGAAGGACCCCCACTCTGCCTGTGAGCGACTGCATTAGGCGTTGAATATCATTATCAGAAGCCCCTCACTCCCTCGGCTTCGTATGCAAACTCCCGAGCTCCCTGGAGTCCTTCCCCGAGAAAGTGCCCTGGACAACGGACATTTGTTATTTTGCTGGAGAGGACGCTCAGGCTCCACAGGGACTGAACCAAATTAACGGGAGCTCCGAGTTGGCACCAACCAAGAGCTACATTGACACCTAGTGGCAGTCTGGGGATTACAGCTAGCTAGGCGGGTTCCTTGGGAAACACTTGGAAAAGCCAAACAATGCCTGTGACAGAATTATTTACAAATATTCGGAAGAGGACAGGGTAGGAAGCAAATATTCACTTTTCCACACCTCTTTGGTGATAGACAGACCTACGCTTCATATTTAAATATCTTAATTTGGCAGGCCGAGGGAGAAATTGAAGCCATAACTCTTTCATTCCATCTCAGGATAAAGCCAGGTAAGTGGAGAAAGGGAAATGGGGGAATAGAATCAAAACTTGGAATCCAACTTTCTAGCGCATGTGCCCTCTGACCTAGGAATCTGTCCTCCACACACTCACACAAGTGTGCAAAGATAGTTATTGCAACAGTATTTGGAGTGACAAACAAAAAAAAATGGAAACAACCTAAGAATACAGCTGTTCGTGATATGATTTTTGCTATTGTTGCGTAATTCAATTTTACCTTTATGTGGAGTCTCCATTCCTCCTGGTGGCAGAAAATATAACCGTGGTCAGTCCTGGAGAAAGTCAGGCATTTTATATTTAAACCTAGTCATTGAAGATGTTTTCTCTTCTTACCTTGGCCTTTAGGTTTAGAGGCCCACCTTGGATCATATTTTAAAAGGTGAGGTATCTGTTCCCCAAATCTCCAAATGGGAGTTTATCACTGACCCCTCTGTTCCTAAGTCCCCAAACTTTATTGGAGAGTTTAATAGCACCCCCATATGTTATAACCAACCCCCAGAGGAGGGCAGGGGGCCTCCCTTTTGGAGACCCTATTTCTCCATTACTTCCTCCCCGTCTGCCCTCTTCCTCTTCTTCCTCCTCCTCCTCCTCCTTCTCCTCCTCCTCCTCCTCCTCTTCCTCCTCAGCTTCATCTAGTCTGGGGTTGGGAAAAGGGGGTAAAAACTGCCAATATATAATCTGCTCTGTCTTTTCTATCTTATATCTGGAATCAGAATTCAACAATTTGGCATATTTTGTCTGTAACAGCTTTCCTAAAACAATCACATTTACCTTTCCGAATCAGGAGCAGTCCGAGGAGGGTCCAGCGCCAAGTTTCAACACTTAGAAAAGCTGCTGGAGTAAGCACCCACTGCGTGCTGTACCTAACAAGTGTCTGAACCCAATAATAGGTGCCTTGAGCTCACGGGCCAGAAGATGCAGAAAGTCTCCTGACCAGGAATACAACTGGCAACCTTTCGGTGC